>NW_022196900.1:86626509-86656024 GCF_008632895.1 Mastomys coucha
CTCACTCCTTAGACCAGGGTGGCCTCGAATTCAGAAATCTGCCTGCCTCTGCCTTCCAAGTGCTGGGATTAAAGGCGTGTGCCACCACCGCCTGGCCGATCCCATGGCTTCTTGGCTTTTGGGCTAAAGTAAGTGTAATATTGAATCCTTTTGTAGATGATTTATTTATTTAAATGTATGTATATTTATTTAAATGTGCGTATTTATTTATTTAAATGTGTGTCTCCGTGTGTGTGTGTGTGTGTGTGTGTGTGTGTGTGTGTGTGTGTGAGCTTGGGTGTACATGGCTATACAGGTGTGAGGGTCTGTGCAGGTGAAGAAGCTGGAAAATGTTGGATCCCTTGGAACTGGAATTGCAGGTATTTTCGGGGTGTCTGGCTTGAAGTCCAGTCCTCATGGCTGCACAGCAAACCCTTTTAACTTCTGACCCATCTTTCTGTCCCCCTAATCTGAATCTTAGACTTCAAGAAGCATTGGGTGGTGGCAGGTGCCTAGTAGCAGCTGCCCAGCAGGTTCCATGGCCATTAGACAGGGCCAGGATGTTCCTGTGGGAGAGGGAGCTGGCGATCCTCAGCTGAGAGCCTCCAGCTCTTTCTTCTCCCATCAGGAGCCAAAGCTCTCAGACTCCCAGGGACTCAGGAGTCCAAACCAGGGCAACAGGAGGAGCCTAGAGCAGGAGGAAGATGTTCAGTGGATCTAGGGGCAGGGAGTCCTAGTCACCAGGGCCTCCTGAATTCCACTATCAAACCATGGTGGAGCTGAATAAAGCCTCCAGCTTGGGGCTCTAAACAAGAAGATGAAAAAGGTCCATGTTCCGTGGAGATGCCATCCTCCCTCACCCAGCCCATCTCTAGCTCTGCAGCTCCCTTGCTAGACCCTGAGCAAGTAGGTCCTTTGCCCCCAAAGCCTCAGCTTCTGCCTCTACCTGACAGGAATGCCCCGAGGATAGACTGGGATAGAGTGAGATGAGGTGAGAGGGGATAGAGAGGAATGAGGTGGCAGGAGAGGAGACAGGGTGGGAGGGGATAAGGTAAGATGGATTGTGAGGACATAAGGTGGGAAGGAAGATGAGGGAGAAGGGAATAGGATGGGATGGGATGAGGTAGGATGGGGATGGGTGAGGTGGGGTTGGGTGGGGTGAGATCAGATGGGGTGGGATCGGACAGTGGGTTGGAGTGGCATGGATGGGACAGCAGGGTGGCTAATGTTAATTTTCAGTTTAATAAGGTATAGAATCATTGAAGAGACATGACTTGGGGTATGTCTGTGAGAGATTTTCTAGATGACGTTAACTGAGGTGGGAAACCTCCACCTGGCTGTGGATGGCACCAGTCCACGGACTGGGTTCTGCACTGAACAAAAAGGAGAAAGTGACTGAGCTCCAGCATCTGTCGGTCTCTGTTTCCTGAGTATGGGTGTGCTGTGACCTTCTGAGACTCAGGCAGCCATGATGGACTGTGAGCCAGAGGAGACCTTCCTCCCTTAAACTGTCACTGTGAGGCGTTTTCTCATACCCATGAGAAAAGCAGTTAATATGGATGGGAGGGGAGGAGATGACTTCATAGGATGCGAGATGACATGAGATGACACGCATGATAGATAGGTGGCAGAAGCCCTCGCCTCTGAGGAGCTTAGTTAATAACTAAGCCTTGAAGAGTCACCAGTGCACACTTTGTTTGCTGGAACGTTTCATGTCTTAGGTTTTATTTCACCTTTGTGGCTGTGGTTCCAGGAAACCCAGGGTTTCCTGTTAAGCAAACACTTCACTGTTGAGCTACACTTTCAGCCCTAAACTTTGTTTGATTTTTGACTGACACATAAATGATTATCCCTCACGTTAAATGGTTACTGATTTCTTGTGATGAGAACATTTTAAATAATCTCTTTTGGCTATTTTATTCTTTAACTTTTAGGTTTGTTTTTTTTTTAATTTAATATTATGGTGTGTATGTGTGTGTATGTGTGCACACGCACACGCACGTACTTGAGCGCAAGCATCCATGTGCCACAGCACACAGGAGCAGCTGGAGGATAACTTTCAGAACTACGTTCTCCGCCCACCCTGTAGGCTTTGGAGATCAGAGACAGGTCCGCGGGCTAGCACTGTGGCCATTTCTATCCACTGAACCATCTTGTCTGCCATCTTCTAGCTGTTTAAAAGGACATGGTTTAAAATATATTCTTGGGGCTGGAGAGATGGCTCAGGGGTTAAGAGCACTGACTGCTCTTCCAGGGGTCTTAAGTTCAATTCCCAGCAACCACATGGTAGCTCACAACCATCTGTAATGCCCTCTTCTAGTGTGTCTGAAGACAGCTACCATGTATTCATATACATAAAATAAATAAGCCTTAAAATATATATATATATGCTTAACTTTGTCGCTGGGGTGTAGCTCAACTGGTAGGGAAATTGCTGGGGTTCAATCATAAACCAAGTATGGTGGTGCAAGCCTTTAATCCCAGCACTCCAGAGGCAGAGGGAGGTGGATCTCTGTTAGTTCAAGGCCAACTTGTTCTACAGAGGGAGTTCCAGGCCAGCCAAGACTACACAGACAAACCCTGTCTCAAAACAAAAACAAACAAACAAACAAAACAAAAACAAGCAAAAACAAAAACAAACCCAGGAGTCGAAGAGCATCCCAGTCTGTGTAAGACCTCGTCTCAGACAAACAAAAGCCCTCAGAAGCCGTGTGGTAACAGAGAGCCCTAGAACATTTGTCCTCTGTTCCGTTGTGGTTAGCTCCAGCATCACCCCCTTTCTCACCCCACCCACCCTGTTCTGTCCACTCCATATCTCTGTGAATCTGACTCTTAGATTTCACATATAAGTGAGATCAAGTGATAGGCACTCCTCTGAGCCTGACGTACTTCACTGAGGAAGACTTGCCTGTCCATGCTGTTGAAATTGACAGAAATTTCCAGTGAAAACGCCCATGTTGTGAACACAAAGTAGACTCTGGTTTTGCGGGGGTGGGGTGGGTGGGGGGTTGTTTGTTTGTTTGTTTGTTTGTTTTGCAGGTTAGTTTGGTTTGTTTGTTTTGATAATTTTTGTTAGACTGAGTTTTTATTTTTATTTTTGTTTCTTGTTTTGTTTTGAGAGAGAGAATATGAAGTTGGGTGTGTTGGGAGGTGTTGAAGGGGCAAAGGGTAGGATCAAAATGTACTTGGGGGAAAGTGTTTTTTTTTTAAAGATTACTTATTATTTTTTATTACTTATTAATTATTACTTATTATTATTATTATGTAAGGACACTGTAGCTGTCTTCAGACACACCAGAAGAGGGCGTCAGATCTCATTACGGATGGTTGTGAGCCACCATGTGGTTGCTGGGATTTGAACTCAGGACCTACAGAAGAGCAGTCAGCGCTCCTAACTGCCGAGTCATCTCTCCAGGCCCTGGAGGAAAGTTTTTAATGTAAATAAATAATTAATAAATGAATTGTGGAGGGGGTTGCATACATGTTTGCATGGATGTGCGTGCATTATATGGAGGCCTGAAGTTGACATCAAATATCTTCCTCAGCTGCTCTCTATTTTTTATTTCCCTGAGGCAGGGTCTCTTGCTGAGCCTGGAGTGCACCAATTATAGCTCATCAGTTTGTCCATGGAAACTTCATCTCTGCCTCCCAAGCCAGGGGACTGTAGGAGGCCACCCCATCTGCCTGACTTATAGATGCTTCTGAAGATCCTATATACACATGCTTACAGTGCTTTGTCCACCAAGTCATCTTCTCAGCCATTGGAAACACATTTAAAGCAGTTCATCAATCTAAGGAAGAAGAAATATTTAGAGTGATAATCAACGGATGAGAGAAACAAAATGAAAGGTAAGGACATGTGAGATGCGCACACCAACTGCTCTATCCGCGTGACTCCTGGAGCCTCCACAGGAACACAGGGACGCAGGTCCTGTCTGGGCCAGCTCCACAGCTGAGAGGACTCAGAGCATCAGCAGAGAACAACATCTAAGATACAACTGGCAAGAACCAGCCTCAGCTTGGTGGAGGTGTTTGGGAACAGTGGACTAAAGGATTTGAAGTCAGGGATGGGTGCAAGCTGCCAGGTGTGTGTTCTGCTTGAGATAGCTCTCTAGACAGCTCTCTGGGTAGCTAGGAAGATTCTAAAAGGACTGTTAGCTCTCTAAGTAGCTCTCTCTTGCAGACTAAAGCCCAGTCTTTCATTTAAATATCAATTCAGTCATTTACCCCAAGTTACCTTTTGATTATCCCATGAATCAGAATTTTATGAACTTAGCCCATTGATTCTTAAAAAAAAAAAAAAAGATAGCAAGTAAATTTTTGTTTTGTTTTGTTTTGTTTTGTTTCGAGACAGGGTTTCTCTGTATAGCCCTGGCTGTCCTGGAACTCACTCTGTAGACCAGGCTGGCCTCAAACTCAGAAATCCACCTGCCTCCCAAGTGCTGGGATTAAAGGTGTGCGCCACCACTGCCCTGCGCAAGTAAATATTTTTAACATAGCAAATGAACTCAGAGATCTGCCTGCCTTTGTAAACCCAAACAATAATGTCAGCTGGGTGGGATCCCACACTGAGAACACCATTCTCACCACGCCTGTACCTAAATTTGCTCTGCTCCAGACTGATCTTGACTCTTTATTGCAGCTGCCTCTGTTCTTTTAGGTCAGTGAAGCCCCTCAAACAATTCATGTTGCATCCTTCTATTTTGCATAGTTGAGAACCCTGTAAAGAACAGCACTTAAAACCCAGATATATATATCTGCAGTGTGCTACCCCAGGTCCTTTGATTTTTAGGAGTCTCTTTGATCTGGAATTTGTTGGTTAAGCTAGACGGTCTGGCCAGTGACCCACATGATTCTACCTGTCTCTGTATTCTCAGATTACAAACACATATCACTAAGCCCAGACTTTATTCTATTAGTTAGTAAGCTAGTTAGTTAGTTACTTTTTGAATAGGGTTTCTCTGTGTAGCACAGGCTCTCCTGTAATTAACTTTGTAGACCAGGCCGGCCTCAAACTCACAGAGATCCTCTGCCTCTGCCTCTGCCTCTGCCTCTGCCTCTGCCTCTGCCTCTGCCTCTGCCTCTGCCTCTGCCTCTGCCTCTGCCTCTGCCTCTGCCTCTGCCTCTGCCTCTGCCTCTGCCTCTGCCTCTGCCTCTGCCTCTGCCTCTGCCTCTGCCTCTGCCTCTGCCTCTGCCTCTGCCTCAGTAGTTCTGAGATTAAAGATATGTGCCAGCATGCCCAACTATTTTTATTACATTTTATAATAATTAATTTTTTTCATACAATATATTTTGAACATATCCTTTCCCTTCTTTCAAGTCCTCTCAAATCCTCTCAACTTCCCTACCCACTAAACTTCATGTCCTCTTTCTCTCCTCTCTCTCTCCTTCTCTCTCTCTGTTTCTCCCTCTCTCTTTCTCTCTGTCTCTGTCTCTTTCTCTCTGTCTCTGTCTCTGTCTGTCTCTCTCTCTCTCTCTCTCTCTCTTTCTCTTTCTATCTCAAAAATCAAACAAACAAAACAAACTCGAAAAAACAAAGACAAAAAACACCAAACTATAAAACAAACCAAAAAAAGCATATAGAAAAAAATGAAGTCTGTGGTCTGTTTTGTTCTGGCAACCACTCCTGGGCATGGGCCTGGCCTGGGATGTGGCTGATACCCAGTGACACGCCACTGAAGAAGACTGATTTCCCTCTCTAGGCACACATCCATTGCACATAGCTTCTTGGTTAGGGGTGAGACTTTGTACGTGTTGTTTTGTTTGTTTTGTTTTGTTTTTCCTTAAACATAGGTTCTGAGGCTCAAACTCAGGTGCTCATGACTGCAGGCAAGTACATTTACTAAGGGAGCCATCTCAAGCTCCTGGGCCTAGGTTTTTTTACTGGGTACCTATGTTACATTATCTTCTCAGATACTTTGTATTTAAAAAATAAAGTCTTTCAAATTTGCTTGCATTTTTTACATGCTGGGTCCTTCTGTGGGTAGGGTCTTGTCTTTGAGACACCATTCCCATTTCCCCGTGCAGAAAATTGGCCTCTCTCTGCCCGTGCCTATCTCTCTCTGTGAGAGCCTAATACACTCTGTGTTCAGGGCTTGCTTTGTCCACAAGTTTCTCCAAGTTAACTCTTCTCTTCTCACCAAACTGCAAATTTTTACACTTTTCCCTCTGCTGCTGTCCTCAGTTCTCACTATAAATCTCGCTAAACGCAGCCAGCCATCTCAATACTGTAGATTGAATGCTATCCTGTGCTATCTTTAAACTTTCTCTACCAATACATTGGTCTGTTATATTCTAATTACCTTGACTCAAATTCTCAGGATTTAAGACAAGACAGCTAGATTCTTTGCCAGAATGTAACAGTACATTGGCCTGTTGGCCACCAACGCAGTTCCTAATAGTGTCCTTGTTCCCATCTGAAACCTCATGAGCGACCTTTACACTTCTGGCTACGTCTGGCCTTCCACCTCCTGCCAGAATAAGGTCTCTTTGCATCATTCTAGAACTTGCTTCTTTAGTCTACAGCTCCTCACTCTACAAATATCTTCTGTCTGTCAGCCTGCGGTTGGGGGCTGTGATCATGTGATAAAATATGACCAGTTTATCATAGCAACAAGCCCAGCTTTTAGTGCCAATTTTTCTGTTTTGGTTACTGTTCTTATCGCTGACAGGAGCAACTTAAGGGAGGAAGGATTTGCTTAGACGCATGAGTTCAGGGCATCCTGGTGAAGTCCTGGCCTTTTCATCCCAGGTGCTGAGACTATAGTCAAACCTGGAAGGAGCCCATATCTTTTGATCCCCTGTTTGTCCTGGGTCTGAATCCCAATAGTGGTCACAGTATATTAGTATGAAATAATGGTTAAGAAAATTACCTGGTTCGGCCGGGTGGTGGTGTGCGCGCCTTTAATCCCAGCGCTTGGGAGGCAGAGGCAGGCGGATTTCTGAGTTCGAGGCCAGCCTGGTCTACAGAGTGAGTTCCAGGACAGCCAGGGCTACACAGAGAAACCCTGTCTCGAAAAACCAAAAAAAAAAAAAAAAAAAATTACCTGGTGTCACTGAGACTAAAATTCCCATGAAAAGAAGGCTTTATCTAGCTGGGTCTGTAGCTCCGTGGTACAGCACTGGCCTAACATACACAAGGTCCTGGGTTCAATCCTTGTCACTACTCATTTAAAAAAAATTAAAGATTTTAGAGACAAAAATGCCCACTCCTCTGAAATGCCACAAAAGACCTGAGAAATACAGACGAGAGTATCTGTTAGGTTCTTCTAATTGAGCTCAAGACCTAGGAGAGAGACACAGCTCTTTGGCTAGCTTCAGCTGTCAACTTGCCACGAATGAGTCTCAACTGGAATGCTGTGTTAATCAGATTGGCTTGTGGGCAGGCATATCTGTGGGGCCTTTTTTTCATTGCTAATTAATAATAATAGTGCCCAGCGCACCATGGGGTGTAACATTCCTAGATATGGTCCTGGGGTGTCTAAGAAAGCTGGCTGAGCAGGAGCCAGAGGGTGTCAGTCAGTAATCCATGGTTTCTGCCTCAAGCGTGGGTCTTGAGTCTCTCAGCGATGGACCGTGACCTGGAAGTGTAAGATAAAATCCTTGCCTCCCCAGGTTGCTTTTAGTCAGAATGCTTCATCATAGCAACAGAACGCAAACTGGAACAGGGGTCAACAACATCGCAACTTACTGGCCGGATCTGTGCCTAGAGAATTAGCAGCTTTGTGCATTGGACACACCAGGAATCTCTAAGCAGGATCTGAAGACACACTCCTAGAGCCCAACACCCAGGAGGCAAAGGACGCAGGGCTGCAAAGTTGAGGCTAATCTGGGCTACATTGTAAGACCCCCTATCTCCAAAAAAAAAGGAACTTTGACCCTGACAGATATAAAACAGCTAGTATTAGAACACAGGCCCTCCAGCTGATGCTGGGAAAGTCCTCACAGATCCAGCTTTTCTGTGCCCCTCCCCCAACTCTCTGCTCAGAGGAGAGAGGAGCACGAAGAGCCAGCATTCTTCTCCTCTAGGTTCATCACAAAACGCTGAACCCTCCCCTGTCCCCAGGGTCCAAAGCAGCTTTACCATGATCACACACCCACCAGACCCACTCCCCTTGTTTGGCATCTGTATGACTCTTGTGTCTAGTTTACACATCAATCAAACCTGCTTCTTCTAGCTAGGACCTCCTAGACTCTGACTGGGAGTGGGGGGTGGGGGTGGGGAGGCATAGGAGGTGGAATAAGGCCTCTCTCACTTCTGATTCCGCCTTTACCATGCTGTCTGCTATATAAATAAGTCAGTAGAGGTCTCACTTGAAGGAGATTCACTCACACCTGGTGCTATTAGAGGTCAGAAGCAGGGTTTGGACTTCCCTCCCCCTCAACCAGACTTACAGGCAACTGGGATCCCGATACCATGCTGGGAACTGAGCCTGGGTCCTCTGTAAAAGCAACAAGTGCTCTTACCCACTGAGCCAAGCCAAGTCTCTCTCTCTCTCTCTCTCTCTCTCTCTCTCTCTCTCTCTCTCTCTCTCTCTGTGTGTGTGTGTGTGTTTAACTATGAGCATGTGTAGAATGCAGTACAATTTACAAGCAAAGAATAGTCTATTTTATGGACTAATATACAGAAATGAAAAAAAGCAAGTTGGTGCTAAATGTAAGTGAATGTTGAACATACTTTTGAGCCAAAGAAGCCAGGCTCAATACTACTACTGCTACTACTACTACTACTGCTACTGCTACTGCTACTGCTACTGCTACTGCTACTGCTACTACTACTACTGCTGCTACTACTACTACTACTACTACTACTACTACTACTACTACTGCTACTACTACTACTACTACTACTGCTACTACTACTACTACTACTGCTACTACTACTACTACTACTACCTGCTATACGTACATCCTTTGGATGATACGTTGTGATTCTTTCTCTTTTTCACATGCTAGGCAAGCCCTCCACAACTGGCTTACATTAACAACACTTCATTTAAAAATTTTAACTTTGAACTGGGCATAGGGGCACATGCCTTTAATCCCAGCACTCGGGGAGCAGAGGAAGGCAGATCTCTGTGAGTTGAGGCCAGCGTGGGCTACACAGGGAATTCCAGAACAGCCAGAGAGCCAAGGTCTTACTAAATTGGCCAAACTGGCCTTGAGTATTCAGTCGTCCTGCCTCAGCTTCCAGAGTAGCTGAGGTTTTGTCGCTACCATGGCCAGCATGTAATGTATATTTTAATAAGAAATTCAAAACCAAGACAGCTCTATCCTAATTGAAGTCAGAAGCATCATTACTGCTGGGTAAGGTCCTATTGACTAAGAGGGGACACCAGGGAGCCTTTTGGGGTTCTAGATTACTCTTTGTCTTTTATCTTGTGAGTGGTACAGTTATATAATCAATAGGGCACAGATTATATATGTAAGAATATATACTCTATATCCTTGTGTACTAGGAAAACGGCTGTCAGTGAAGTATGTCACACAAGTGTAGCAACCTGGATCTAGATCATCAATACCCACATAAAGAGTAGAGCACCCCATTACACGCCCCTTTCAGCTCGGGAAGATGTGGGCAGGAGGATTCCTGAGACTCACTGGCAGACTAGCTTTGTTGAATTGCTGAGTTCCAGGCTCCATAAGGAATCCTAACTCAAAAAGTACAGTGGAGAGCTGTAGGGGAAGACATCTGATGTTTGGCTTCTATGTGAACATGTGGTTCTGCTCCCACACATAAAGGCATATATATGTATACACCACACACAGACACGCAGAAAGGTAAAAGCATTTGTTTTTTTACAATTTCTCATATCAGGCGCTTAGACTCATTTGAAATCAAAGTGGACTAGGTTGGCAGCACCACAAGACATATAATGGGTCATTTGGGAAGATTTACAGGCCTCGTGAACCTCCGGCCCACGGATCATGTTACGCCTCCCTGTCAGCACAATTAATCTTCTCCCTTGGGTGGATGAGCTGGTCCTGACTCCCTAAGAGCCATGCTGCGACCTTGTAAAGAGCTGAAAATGACAGCCATTCCCTCCCTGCTCCACCACACCACCCCTCCCCTTCTGAAGGCAGTTCTCCAGGGGCGGCAACCACACAGATCCCAGAAGGGGAAAGTTGCCAAGCCCTATAACTGCAAGTTTTATATAATTTATAATATTAAGACCCAGCAGGGGTGGGCTGGTGAGATGGCTCAGCGGCTAAAAGCACTGGCTGCTCTTCCAGAGGTCATGAGTTTAATTCCCAGCAACCACGTGGTGGCTAACAACCATTTATAAGGAGATCTGATGCCCTCTTCAGGCAGGCAGGTATATATGCAAAAGAGCACACTGCGTTAAATAAATAAATAAATAAATAAATAAATGAGACCCTGCAGGGGGTTGGCAAGATGGCTCAGTGGGTAAGAACATTGACTGCTCTTCCGAAGGTTCTGAGTTCAAATCCCAGCCACCACATGGTGACTCACAACCATCCGTAATGAGACCTGATGCCCTCTTCTGGCACATCTGAAGTCAGCTACAATGTACTTATGTATAATAATAAATAAATCTTTGGGCTGGAGCAAGCAGGGACTGAGCAAGCTGAGTTGACCGGAGCAAGCAGGGCCAACTGGAATGAGCAGGGTTGACCGGATTGAGCAGAGGTCCTGAATTTAATTCCCAGCAACCACATGAAGGCTCACAACCATCTGTACAGCTACAGTATATTCACATAAATGAATGAATGAATGAATGAATGAATGAATAAATAAATAAATATTTAACAAGGAAAAAAAAGACCCTGCAGGATCTGAGGCAGCGGGAACTAAGGGAGGCAGACGCAGGGGCACAGGTAGAACAGACCCCTCCCTTCATAGGAGCTCCATTTCCCAGATTCTGCCTTTTAAATGCTGGCTCAGCTAAGAAAGAGGATCTGTCCTGCACATCTAAGCGAGAGCCTGTGGACCACACAGGATAAGGAGACCATGAATATACTCTTGGTGAGTATGTTTCTTTTGTTTTGTGTTGGGGGCAGGCGTTGGTTTTTCAAGACAGGGTTTTTCTGTGTAGCCGTCCTAGCTGTCCTGGAACTCATTCTGTAGATCATGATGGCTTCAAACTCATAGGTATATCTTCCTCTGTCTCTCAAGTGCTGAGATTAAAGGTGTGCACCACCATTGCCTGGCTTTTTCTTTTTTTTCCTGTGTGCGTGCGTGAGTGCGTGCCTGTCTGTCTTTCTACATTGCATGTCTTCTCCTGGGTGGACCTGTTGTAATCTTAGCTCAACCCAGAAAACACAGATTGACAATAGATCACTGCAATAACATGATGTTTATTGATCCAACGTGCGTGGCCAATGCACGTGGGGTTGCTCAGCCATACAAGGTGAGACAACCCCGAACTCAGAATGTACACATCTGAGTTCCTTTATACCTTGCAGAGGGCAGTCCTCAGCAACAGAGCTAGCTGACTTACTCTGGTTGGTGGAACACATGACTAAGGATCTCATCAGGCATTGGTTGGCTTGCTCAGGGGGCTGTTCTTGGCTTAGCCAGCCAACTTCCCTATCCAGCTCTGCACCTGGCCTTGAAAAGTCCCTGGGAAGGGGCTGAGTAACTAGGTGGTAGGGGGATTGTCCTCAGCAAGGTCAGGATGACAATTTGTGGTCTTTTTTCAAAATTCACCACAGGGAGGGGGTTGGGGGATTCTTCCAGAACAGTTATTTCTGTTTTATCTTGATATAGTCAGAATGGCCTCATCATCCTGTCTCAACATTCTGACCACCAAAACTTTGTTTTCACAACGTGTCCTTGGCTGTCTCTGAAATACAACTTCTCAGTGTCTGAAGCTGCTGCTTGTTACTGTAAAACTTTGTTTCCACCCTGCTTGCTGCTTACAGGAGTTGGAAGCCCAGAACTTTGTTTCTATATTCCCAGAACCTTGTTTTTACAGCTTTATTTTTCACTTTATTACTTCAGACCTGAACACCATCTATCCACTCCAGAAAGAACACTGATGACACCCAATGATTCTGCGCTATTCTAGCTTGGTGCGTGGTGGTTTGAATAGGAAAGGCCCATGTAGACTCTGTGTTTGAATGCTTGGCCCATAGGGAATGGCATTATTTTTTTAAAATATTAATTCCCATACTATTTGGTGTCTTTTTAAAGATTTATTTAATTTATTTTATGTGTACAAGTACACTGTAGCTGTACAGATGACCGTGAGCCATCATGTGTATGGCTGCTGGGAATTGGACTCAGGACCTCTGCCGGCCAGCTCACTCCGGCCCTGCTCGCTCCGGCATAATTCACTGTAGCTGTCTTCAGACGCACCAGAAGAGGGCATATGATCTCATTGCGGGTGGTTGTGAGCCACCATGTGGTTGCTGGGATCCAAACTCAGGACCTTCAGAAGAGCAGAGCTGAGCCATCTTGCCAGCCCAGGAGTGGCATTATTAAAAGCTGTGGCCTTGTTGGAATGGGTGTGGTTTTGTTGGAGGAAGTGTGTCAGTGTGGGGTGGGCTTTGAGGTCTTCTATGCTCAAGCTACACCCAGTGTGGCACACAGTCTCCTGCTGCTACCTACAGATCAAGATGTAGAACTCTGGGCTGGAGAGATGGCTCAGTGGTTAAGAGCACTGACTGCTCTTCCGAAGGTCCTGAGTTCAAATCCCAGCAACCACATGGTGGCTCACAACCATCTGTAATGGGATCAGATTCCCTCTTCTGGGGTGTCTTAAGACAGCTACAGTGTACTTACATATAATAAATAAATTAATTAAAAAAAAAGATGTAGAACTCTCATGGCTCCTTCTCCAGCACCATGTCCGCCTGCAGACTGCCATATTTCCCGCCATGATAATAATGAACTAAACCTCTGAAACTGTAAGCCAGCTGCTACTAAATGGTTTCCTTTATAAGAGTTGCTGTGGTTATGGTGTTTCTTCACAGGAAATGAGAATCCTAACTAAGACACTTGGTGACTTGATGAGTCTATTGGGCCTCTTTACAGACATGGGGATGGGAGTCTACTTACAGGCCCATAAGTGGGACAGCTGCTTCACTGAGGACCCCACTATAGTGTGATGATAAATCACTAAAGCTACATCATGGGAGCTCTCTGCCCAACTTGCAGGCAATTCCACTGAGGCAGCTACTCTCTCCAATAGTTAGTTACTGCTTACATAAACCCAAGAAGGGGACTCTTGAGCCTTATAACATTCTTGTGAGTTTTGTGAACTTCCCAGCTCATTCCACAGTGAAAGTTTGGAAACTGGAGGAAACAGGACAGGGAGGTTGGTAAGAATGTTTGAAACTGCTGGGCGGTGGTGGCGCACGCCTTTAATCCCAGCACTTGGGAGGCAGAGGCAGGTGGATTTCTGAGTTCGAGGCCAGCCTGGTCTACAAGAGTGAGTTCCAGGACAGCCGGGGCTACACAGAGAAACCCTGTCTTGAAAAACCAAAAGGAAAAAAAGAATGTTTGAAACTATTCTCAGCAAACTTCAAACACACAATCGACACAATCAAAACTATTGCCATCTACCCGTACTAGGTGTCCAGAGCTTACTCATCCCACAGAACCGGAACTCTGTGCCCTTTCTCCAGCCTCTGCCCTGAATGCCCACCCCACACCCTACCACCCCTGCCTCTCAGCCTCTAGCCATGTGACCCTGTGTCTCTGATTTGAGCTTTAGGTTTCTACATATAAGTGATGCCCTACAGAGTTTTGCTGGCTTATTTCACTTCACATAACATCGTCCAGGTTCATGTATGCTGCACACGAGCAAGCTGCTATCTTTGCTGCAGATGAGTGGCATTCCACCACACACACTAACATGCACACACCACCCATTCATTGGTAGAATCGTTCCCGTTTCTTGGTCTTTGTGAAGAACACAGTGATGAGCGCAGGAGAGCAGCCACCCCTCAGCACAATGACATTTCCTTTGGATGCAGCCAGACATGGGTCCGTAGCTCTGTTTGTAATGTTTTTGAGAACATGTGACTTGTCAGACATACTATTATATCCCCAGTCACACCTTATATAAAAGCCCTCTCCCGCACACCCATCCTCAGGTGTACTTGCTTTCTTCTGGATTTTTTGTTTTTTGTTTTTTGGTTTTTGGTGTTTTTTTTTTTTATTTTTATTTTTTTGAGACAGGGTTTCTCTGAATAGCCCTGGCTGTCCTGGAACTCACTCTGTAGACCAGGTTGGCCTCGAACTCAGAAATCCGCCTGCTTCTGCCTCCCAGTGCTGGGATTAAAGCCACCACTGCCCGGCTTTCTTTTGGATTTTTAATAACGGCCTCTCTAATAAGTGTGAGTTGATTTCTCAATGTGGTTTTAACTCACACTTTCCTGGGGATTAGTAGTTATGAACAATTTTTAAACAAAATATTGTTTGGGTCTTTTTTTTTTTTTTTAAGATTTTACTTATTTGGGGCTGGTGAGATGGCTCAGTGGGTAAGAACACTGACTGCTCTTCTGAAGATACTGAGTTCAAATTCCAGCAACCACATGATGGCTCACAACCACCCGTAATGAGATCTGATGCTCCCTTCTGGCGTGTGTGTACTTATGCATAATAATAAATCTTTGGGCGGGAGTGAGCAAGGACTGAGCAAGCGGAATTGACCAGAGCGGAGCGAGTGGGGTTGACTGAAGCAAGTGGAGTTGACTGGAGCGAGCAAAGGTCCTAAATTCAATTGCCATCGACCACATGAAGGCTCACAACCATCTGTACAGCTACAGTGTACTCATATGCACAAAATAAATAAGTAAAATCCTTTTTAAAAATTTTTACTTATCTTTCTTTTATGTGTGTGTGAGTATTTTGCCTACCTGTATGTCTTTGCACTACATTCATGCAGTGCCTTTGGATGTCAGAAGAGGGCATCATATCCCCTGGGACTGGAGTTACAGATGTATTTGAGCCACCATGTGGGTGCTGGGAACAGAACCTGGAAGAGCAGGCAGTGCTCACAACTGCTAAGCCATCTCTCCAGCCCCTTGAACAATTTTGCTTCTACTTGATGATTTTCTGTTTACTTTCTTTTAAGAAATATGTATTCCGGGGTTTTTCCTCATTCTTTGTAAATCTTTTTTTTTTTTAAACTAGTTATTGCTTTAAAATTATGGTCAAACATTTGGAGCAGACTGAATTTCTCACATTTGGTGAGAAATCAGGAGACACGAGAATTAGAGCTGGATCTCACATGCTATTTCTGACTCACACTCAATTCTGGGCACCAGGTTTTCAGGTAGTACCTGGACATGCATGCAAGCAAGACATTCATACGTACAAAAGAATAAAGATAAATTAGAACAGGCTGGAGAGATGGCTCAGTGGTTAAGAGCACTGACTCCTCTTCCGAAGGTCCTGAGTTCAAATCCCAGCAACCACATGGTGGCTCACAACCATCCATAACGAGAGATCTGACTTCTTCTTCTGGAGAGTCTGAAGACAGCTACATATGTACACATATAATAAATAAATAAAATCTTTTTTAAAAAATTAAAACAAATAAAGGTAGAGAGCAATCAAAGAGAGCCACCTGAGGGTGGTCCCCTCCTTCCCACACTCCTGCACACGTATGCATGTGCACAGGCATGTACATCTATATACACACATGCACATTAGCACAGTGGCAAGTACAAATGTCACACAGGTCCCCAGCACACACACACTTAGTGACAGCTGTGCAGAGCCGACTGCAGACTGCAGATGGCTTTTCTCCACCCAAGTCAACCACGCTTTGGCTTAATGTCCCCAGTTCCAGCAGGCCTGCCTTCTTCCTTCTCACGTGTGGAGGTAATGTAACTCACACAACATCAGGGTGGCTACCACAGTCCAGTGTCACGGCTCAGGGCTCCTTTGACAGGCAGACAGGCAGGCAGGCAGGCAGACAGGCAGACAGACAGCAGAACAGGGCCCTCTCAGGGTGGTGCCTGTGAGTTTCATTGCGCTGTGACTCAGTTTCTTGGATGTGAGAAAGTCATCGCAGAATTCTCCCACACCCACTTCTGATTGAAGGTGGGGCAGAACCAACCCTCCCTACCCTACTTGAAGCAGGCCCTGTGCCCTGAACTCTCTGACCCTTTGCTTGCCTGTTGCGAAGCTCCCCTGTAACTTTACTTTTTTACAATCCTATTTTTAATGATGACTCTAACCTCCCTTTAGCCCATCACCCACCAGAGGTAGTGTGGGAAAGAAAGGATACAGAGGGAGTGGACCTGTTTAGAAAGGTTCTTTGGAGTAACTCCAGTCTGTGTTGTCTGGAAATCAGCAGTTCGGTTCACAGGTTAGCAGATGACGGCAGCCTTGATCAACTCGCAAACACCTCATGGATACACCAGCAGTCCAGTTCGGTAGTCAGGTTAGCACCCCCCTTCCCCCATCCACTTTTCAGATTAGCAAACTGAAGTTAAAAGGGCCCAAGGAGTGACTCTAGGCTCCCAGAGCCCAAGCAGGACCTGTAATCTTTCGCGTGACTCTGCTTGTAAAATGTGAACCAAAAGCAACTGTTTTCATGGAATGACTATTAAGGTCAGATGAGTAAGAACTTATGAATCCTCAGGGCTGGTGTTGGCACATCATAACCCCTGCATCGTCTCAGCTTGGGACCAGACAACAATGTGGTCATAGCTGGGAGGTGGAAGGGGCAGGGGTGGATGATGGGCTTTGGAGATGGAGCAGATTTTTGGGTATTGTACCGTTGGTCCCCAAATGCTGGCGCTGTTTCAGTAGAACATGTTAGAGGTGGGGACCTAACTGAGGCCAGTCTGGGCAACATGAAACCCTGTCTCAAACACCCTCACACACACACACACACACACACACACACAGAGAGAGAGAGAGAGAATGAGAGAGAGAAAGCAAAAAACAAATCCAGGCTTCTCAGCCATGTCCCTTGTAACTCACCGCAAGAATAAAGATGGCTGCCTTATGTGTCCATGTTTACAAGCTGCTCTGGGAAAGTGTTGCAATGGTGTTAGAGATCTGTTCCTTCCTCTGGGAAGATGCCAAGGTTTACAGCTTGCCTGCCCTAAGGTTTCTCTTTTAAACACAAATAAAACAGTCCTGGAGCTTTCTTCTGAAACCGTTCTTTTGTTTCTTAGGTTTTTGCTTTGTTTTGTGATCTAGACAGAATTTTGTTTGCTTGGAACCCCTGTTCAACCCCTGTTCACCCCCTGCTCACCCCTGCTCACCCCTGCTCACCCCTGCTGAAGCCAGGAAACCCCATTTGCCCTTCTGCCCCTAACTCTGCCCACAAGAAGAAAACTCTGGGCTGACATGTCATCTCTCCCTGTCTCTGAGTTTCTGGCTACCCACCCAGGAGTGCCTGGCCAGTGGCTCAGCTTTTTAAACTTATATGCGTATAATCCTAGCTCCTAGCTCAAAGGCCATCACCCCCTGCTGGGCCCCAAACCCATGAAACATCCTTGCTTTACCCAGGGTGCTTGTCTTTCCTGATCTCCACCTTTGAGAACACTGAACTTGCCTGAGAGCTGCCTCTCAGTAAACCTGCCCTTATACTTCTGACTTGGCTTCAGTTGGTTCACTTGGATGGTGGAGAAACTCATCAGATTTCTCTGTGTAGCCCTGGCTGTCCTGGAACTTGCTCTGTAGACCGAGGCTAGCCTCAAACTCACAAAGATCCTCCTGCCTCTGCTGGAATTAAAGGCACGGACTACCACCAACTGTCTTCTTGTTGTTGTTGTTGTTGTGAGAATTCATTCTTAAATGGCCCCCAACTGACAGAAACTGTTAGCTGGAGATTCTTTGGTCCAGAGACTGTATTGGAGCAGGCTGTGGGTGGGATGGATTAGACCAGTTGTTTTCAACTTGGAGGGTTAATATCTGATATCTTACATTTTAGACATTTACACTACCATTCACAACAGTAGCAGAATTACAGTTACGAAGTAGCAACAAAATGATTTTATGGTTGGGGTCAGCACAGCATAAGGAACTGTATTAAAGGGTCACAGCATTAGGAAGGTTGAGAACCCCTGGTTTAGACAGATATACTGTCTGGTTTTGTGTGTCAACTTGACACAAGCTGGAGTTGTCCACAGAGAAAAGAGCTGCCCTTGAGGAAATGCCTCTATGAGATCTAGCTGTAAGGCATTTTCTCAATTAGTGATCAAGGATGGAAGAGCCCCCTGTGGGTGGTGTCATCCCTAAGTTGGTAGTCCTGAGTTCTATAAGAAAGCAAGCTGAGCAAGCCAGGGGAGCAAGCCAGTAAGTAACATCCCTCCATGGCCTCTGCATCAGCTCCTGCTTCCTGACCTGCTTAAGTTCCAGTCCTGACTTCCTTTGGTGATGAACAGCACTGTGGGAAAGTGTAAGCTGAATAAACCCTTTCCTCCCCAACTTGCTTCTTGGTCATGATGTTTTTCTGCAGAAATAGAAACCCTGACTAAGACAAATTGGTACCAGGAGTGGGGTATTCCTGTGACAACCTGACCATGTTTTGGGGAGGACTGTGGAAGGACTTTGGAACTTTGAGCTAGAAGAGCCACTGGTTGATAAAAACTCTGTGGGATGTTCTGTGGGAGCTTGGAAGATAATGTTGAGAACAGTGCAGAAGATGGAGGCCTGGCTTGTGAAATTTCAGAGGGAAGATTAAAGACTCTTATCAGGGCCATGTTTTGATTGTGAAGATTCTGTGGTTTTAGTTAGCTGGGCTGAAGGATTAACTGTGATTAACAAGATACCAGAACTGTTAAAGTGAAACCTTTGCATTACTGGAACTATTGATGCTGGTTAGCTAGAGCTAAAAAATTAGCAGTGATTAAGAAGAGACCAGCATCACTGAGGTGGCATCTTCTGGGAAGTGTTTCCTGAGAGCACAAAGAAGCTGTGTTCCAGAGATAGCCTAGGTTGTACCTCTTGCTGTAGTTGGACTTGGTAATAATGTGTAAGAGCCACCCAAGTGGTACTGGTTTTGAAGGCATTAAGGGGTCATGAAGAGCAGCTGAGGCTTGGCACAATGAGAGGCCATGGAAGGCCATTGGTGAAGGTACAGCCTCAGTTGCAGTTGACAGCCTAGTACTGAAGGGGTCATGCAAAGGATTTGAGGCTTGGCACCATGAAAAGAGCCTATGAATAGCTGTTAGTGAAGCCTAATTGCTGGAGAAGACCCCAGTGTATTGGAGATGCCAGTACCATGGGATGATCACCAAGAACAGCAGCAGCAGTGGAGTGGATCAACCTGAGCTTAGAGTGCTACATAGGGCAGAGCTGGAAAAGTGATCTAAGCCCTTTGGAGGAGCCCAGAAGATCGTGAGTGGATCCCAGACATTGGACAGTTAGAATTTGGTTTTGCTTTTGATTGTGACTGTGCCCTGATATTTTCCCCTCTTGAAGTAAGAAAGTATTTTAGTGGAGCCCACAGTTAAGAGATTTTGAATTGCAAAAAGACTTTTCATTTAAAAAGAGATTGGATATTTTAAAGGGATTGAAATCTTAATATGTAAGAATTTGTAAAGACTGTGGAACTTTTAAAGTTATTTAGATCCTGGTGATGAATAAGAAAGTAAGGGTTGAGGCTTAATAGTGATGTGTTTGTGTGTCAAGTTGACAAAGGGTCAATTGTACTGGCTGGTTTTGTATGTCAACTTGACACAAGCTGAAGTTATCACAGAGAAAGGAGCCTCCCCTTGAGGGAATGCCTCCATGAGATCCAACTGTAAGGCATTTTCTCAACTAGTTATCAAGGGTGGAAGAGCCCATTGTGGGTGGTGCCATCCCTGGGCTGGTAGTCCTGGGTTCTATAAGAAAGCAAGCTGAGCAAGCCAGGGAAGCAAGCCAGTAAGTAACATCCCTCCATGGCTTCTGCATCAGCTCCTGCTTCCTGACCTGCTTGAGTTCCAGTCCTGACTTCCTTTGGTGACGAACAGCAATGTGGAAATGTAAGCTGAATAAACCCTATCCTCCCCAACTTGCTTCTTGGTCATGATGTTTGTGAAGGAATAGAAACCCTGACTAAGACAATAGACAATGTCAGAACAGACCAAATGACAGCCAGAATTTAAAGCTGAGTTTGTCTAACTGTGGAGCGTATCCTGATCAGATGTAGAAGAATCGGTACAGCCTAGACTTCAGTGATGACCCTGGGTCAGTCCCCTAGCCCTTCAGTGGTGTAATCTTGGGCCTCCAGACACTTGCTCATTCCTGAATGGAGATAAAAGGAAGATCCTAAGCCTGGCAACACTGCTTAGCAGTCAAGAGTACACACTGCTCTTGCATAGGGCCCAAGTGTGGTTTCCAGTACCCACACTGAACAGCTCACAACTACCTGTAACTTCAGCTTCAGGAGATCCAACACCTCCCTCTGGCCTTTGATGACACCCACATACACATAAAAATAAAATAAATCTTAAAAAGACCTGTGTTGGCTGGTTTTATGTCAACTTGACACAAACTAGTATCATCCTAGAAGAGGAATCTCAATTAAGAAAATGCCTCCATAAGATTGGGCTGATGGTCCTGAGTGCTATAGGAGAGCAAGCCATGAGGTACAAGCCGTGAAGTATAAGCTATGAGGTGCAAGCTTTATGGGCTCTGTATCACTTCTTGCCTCCAGGTTTCCCACAGTGATGGATCGACTAGATTGTTACCATAAAGTGTATATGAAAATAAACCCCTTTCTCCCCAAGTTGCTTTTAGTCATGGTACTTTATCACAATAGAAACCTTAAGTACCATGGGACCATTTTAAAAATACAAACTTCTTCACATCTTTCTGTCCTCAAAACATCTGAGGACTCCTCAAATCTAAAGCTAATTCTTTATTCTTTGCTAAGGAGTAGTAACATTTATTTAACTGTACCCATTCCTTCACAGATAGGTTAGCAATTTGCTTCCAGCTTTGTAGTGAACATGGTTACCCAACAGTATCTTTGATATTTCTAAAGTGCCTACATCCTTCCATGCTTGCATGTGTGTGTATGTTTGTGTATGTGTGTGTGTACCTGCATCCTTCATACCTGTGTGTGTACCTGCATCTGTCTGTTGTGGGAAATATTCAATATGAACGGCAAGTTCCCGCACTATTCCCAGCTACTCTCAGCCCCAGTGGCTTCGCCAGCCAGTTCTTATCTCATAGAGACTCTCTGACTTAGAACTCCAAAATCTCTCCACCTAGCTTGCTAAGTTCCCACTGGCAGGTCGCTACCACACCAGCCCCAGTGCTTCAAAACCCCCATGGCCTTTGTGGTGCACATCTGGCAAACTCATGCTTTGCTACCATACCTTTCTCTCTTAAACCCAGTCGAACTGCAAGAAAGAAAACACCACACAAACTTAGTTCAGAAACAATGGTAACTCAATCGGTGGGTGCAACAACTAGAATCCTAGTCTTGTAAGCCATATTCAACCTAAATCCTTCAGTGGTGAATCCTGGCAGATTTGCCATCTAAGCCAGGAGACACTAGTAATTACATCTTACCCCTCTGCTGTCCCTGTCCAAAAGCCCCTAACTCTCTTCTCTTCTTCTCTTCCTCCATCCAACCCAGAAGTCCCACCTACTCGCCCAGTGATTGGTCCTTTTATTCATTAGGGGAAGGTTCACAAGAAGTCACTTGAGTATGGGTGACTTGTTCCTCCTTCCAGACAACTCCTCCTGGGAAAGCGGAATTAACATCAATATACAGGCATTACCAGGGCCATCCACTACTTCTGTCCATGCCTGTGTGTACCTGCATCCTCCATGCTTGAGTGTGTACCAACATCCTCCGTGCCTGTATGTGTACCAGCATCCTGCCATGTCTGTGTGTGTACCAGCATCCTCCGTGCCCAAGTGTATACCTGCATCCTCCATGCCTGAGTGTGTACCAACATCCTCCATGCCTGTATGTGTACCAGCATCCTGCCATGCCTGAGTGTGTACCTGCATCCTCCATGCCTGAGTGTGTACCTGCATCCTCCATGCTTATGTGTGATTCTGCATCCTCCATGCTTATGTGTGTATCTGCATCCTCCATGCCTGAGTGTGTACCTGCATCCTCTGTGCCTGTGTGTGTATCTGCATCCTCCGTGCCTGAGTGTGTACCTGCATCCTCCGTGCCTGAGTGTGTACCTGCATCCTCCATGCCTGTGTGTGTACCTGCCTCTGTCTACCCTTGTGTTTTGTACCTCCACTCTTTAATACTTACATTTCATTCTGTAATACAGAGTACAGAATTTTCTAGGCAAAAGTACATGGGTACCTTTCATTTAATCAGTAAGAATGCTTTGGAGAGAATGAGCTCATGGCCAGTCTGTGCAACTTGGAGCCTCAAAATAAAAAATAAAATTAAAACAAAGGTAGCTCTGTATATATCTCACTAGTACAGCACTACTTGCCTGTTATGCCATAGGCCCTCTGTTCATTCTCTAATACAGGAAACAAATTGCTTTGACAATTGTAGTGACCCGGTACCACAAGCAATGGGCACAGCCCCTTCCTCTGCTCTCCTCCACCTGACTGTCTCGGCCCAAGTCTCTCCCTGTTACCACTCAACTGGTGGGGTTTCTTTTGCTCCACCTGGATAAAAATTGGATAGATATAAGGTCTACAAATGTTGCTCCGAGGCGACTTCCCGTCGGGTCTTGCAAAGAACCATTAACAGCAGACAGGCATGAACAACAGCAAAGAGCGCCCTCTAGTGTTAGACTTGCTACGCAGGCTTCTGAATCAGGCCCTTTGGCCCTTCCCAGCAGCCAGGGTCACAGTTCTCAGCCTGGGTCGCCGGATAGGTGTGTGTTTTCCAGCGCCTACCAGCACAGTCAGGCAGGTTCGGCTCTGTGGGGCAGCTAGTGGGTGGTCCTGAGTCCTCTACAGTCACAACATCAGTTGACAAGTGGCTGTACCATGTTCTCCTGTTACTTCAGCATGTGCACAGCAATTGGTGGCGATATGCTGAGAAGCCAGGACCTTAAGCTCAGCGACCAGGTGCCAGCCCCAAGCAGTGTTCTTTGGAAGCCCAACACCAGGGATTGGAAGCTAGGCAAGAGGTGCCTGGATGGCTTCCAAGGTCACCAGGATGTCTATATTTGTCAAGCTGCTGTCTTGGCCCTCTTCAGCAGAGAGACAATCATTGCTTCCACTATCAAGCCGCTGGGGCATGGCGGGTGTTATAATGATGATGTCTGCTGCCTCTGCAGCCTCTGCAGCCTCTGCGGCCTCTGCAGCCTCTGCCGTCATGTTACCGTCCAGCAATACTGAAAGCAGGCAATTCCAGAGTTTACTGCCTCAGTGTTGCAACACCAGGAAAGCGGCTCCTTGGCCAGGTAAGCCAGTGAGCCAATCATTCTAAACCAATCACAGGACTTGTTTGGGGCAATCACAGCTTTGCCTCTGTAGTACCAATCATAGTCTTTAAAGTTTGTGTTTTTGTGCAATCATGACCTGGCCTCTTATGTAGTCCCTCCACCAGGAGAAATGTTCCTCCTCTGGCCAAGGTAAACATGGTTGCAAGATTGTCTAGCACACTACTACCACCACCACCTCCTCCTTCTTCTCCTTCTCTTCCTCTTCTTCCACCATCTCTCCTTCTTCTTCCTCCTCTTCCTTTCCCTCTTCTTCTTCCTCCTCCCCCTCCTCCTCTTTAAGACAGAGTCTCATGTAGCCCAAGCTTGTTATGTGGCTAAGGATGACCTGTACTTCTAATCCTCATGTCTCTACCTGCCAAGTGCTGGGATTACAGATATGCACGACCATGCCTGGTTTTATTCAGTGCTGGGAAGGAAACCCAGGGGTCCATGCATGCTGGTTCTGCACTCTGCCAAATGAGCTGCATCCCCAATCCTAAAGTGTGTGTTTAATTTTTTTACATTAAAAATTTTTATCTTAAATGTATGAGTGTTCTGTCTGCATATGTGCCTGTGTACATGTGTGCCTGGTGCCCTTGGAAATCAGCAGAGGGAGGTGGATCCCCTGAGACTGGAGTTACAGATGGTTGTGTGCTCCCATGTGGGTGCTAGGAATTGAACTCAGGACCTCTGGAAGAGCAGTCAGTGCTCTTAACCACTGAGCTACCTCTCCAGCCCAAAGCAAATCTTCTTAAACTGTGGGTAGTGACTTTATTCATATAGAATCCTGTAACTGAACAGAGAAGTCACAAACAAATTGGCAGCAGTAAAAGGTTTCTAATTGGGCAATAATCAAAACTGAATTAAAACTCAAATGCATAATGAATTTGAGGTGTCTCTGGCATAGTTCACCTGTGTTGTGAGACTCTGCTGCAGCCTTGGGTGTGAACACAGGACATGCCAGCACATGCCAGCACATGCCAAAACATGCTGTCAGGCCACACAACTTCAGTGCTGCCTGAAAACCTCAGCTCAGATTCGAAACTGCTGTATATTATGATCTGCAACATCTTTACCCTACATACAAAACCTCCTGCTCTTAGAAACAGCCCTGACCACCCTTCCTCCACTTATATCATTTTATACTACATTTTTATGCAAAGCGATGCTTTCCACATTAACAATTATAAAATTGCCTGGTGGTGGTGGCGCACACCTTTAATCCCAGCACTTGGGAGGCAGAGGCAGGTGGATTTCTGAGTTCGAGGCCAGCCTGGTCTACAGAGTGAGTTCCAGGACAGCCGGGGCTACACAGAGAAACCCTGACTCGAAAAACAAAAATAAATAAATAAATAAATAAATAAATAAATAAATAAAATCCAAATGTGAATTGACTATGAAAAATGTTGAAAATGCTGTGTCTTGTAGTATTGAAAATTTAGCCAAGATTTAATTCTTTATATAAAAATAAACACATCCATTACATTGGCATAAAAATAGTTTTCATTTTCATAATTGGAAAAAGTATATGTATTCAAAGAACTTTTTTAAAAATAATGGTTATGGTGCTGGAGAGATGGCTCAGCGGTTAAAATCACTGATTGCTCTTCCAGAGGTCCTGAGTTCAATTCCCAGCAACCACATGGTGGCTCACAACCATCTGTAATGAGATCCAATGCCCTCTTCTGGTGTATCTGAAGACAGCAACAGTGTATTCATATATAAAATAAATAAATCTTTTTTAAAAAATGGCCATATAAATGTTTGATATATGATAACTATATATTTATAACTGGAGACAAGTAAAATTTCTTCTTTAAAAGGATGGCAAATGGAACAACTATAGGAACTCTTTACCTAGACTTATATACATCAAGCCTTGTTAGAGCAAAAAATCTGCTACAAAATGTTCCAAGCAGCCCTGGCTAGGACTGTGCTCTTGGGAGCCAAGGCACTCAGCTGCTGTCTTTTGTACAGTTGTCTCAGGGCATCTGTGGAGTGTTCCAGAAGGCTGGTGCTGGCATAAGGGCAGTCAGACCAGCTGTTTGCTCAAGGCAGCCAAGACAACAGGAGAGAGAATTCAATAGCTGCTAATTGGGGAGTCAAGTTGCCCAGTCCCAGCGTCTTTTGCTGATTTAGAGAGGTTGGATTTCAGAAGGGGTGTGCCCAATAAAACCTGCCATTAATACTAACCATGATTTAAAAAAAAAAAAAACTTAAGATTTTTTTTATTTTGGTTGGATGTGGTGATGCACACCTTTAATCCCAGCACCTGAGAAGCAGAGGCAGAAAGATCCTTGTGAGTTTGAGGCCAGTACAGTCTATAGAGTGAGTTTTAGAACTGAGAGAAACACTGTCTCAAACTTGTACCCCTCAAGACAGAACTCTGACCCAACAGAGTCCTCCACTCTGCTCCCTCCCCAGGCTCCCTGTGGCTGTTCTAGAATCAAACAGTGCTCATTCAACTAACTCGACTTGTTCTGAGTGCTTCTCTTTCTCAGGCTCTGTTCTAGGCCCCAGGGAACCACAAGGACCAGTGAGCACTAGTTCTCACTTATATTGGCCTTGGGGACAGTTGGACCATACAGTGACAGCCACACAAATAGATTCAAGGGTTAAAAAAGAAAAGAAAAGAAGAGAAAAGAAAAAGAAACATAGTACTAGGAGAAATGGGAAATGGGTGCTAGTTAGATTCTGAAAATGAATTATATGTAATATAAAGGTAAGCCGAGATTTAATTTGGTGGCTGTATTGGTTTACCTTATGCTAATCCTTGATAACTTCACAGAGAAACCAAGATGCATTTAAGACTGCACCTCAATAGCTGAGCAGTTAGAGGAATGATGTGCTATGATAATCTGGCTAACTCCCAGCCCCATCCCATGCGTATTGACCTGGCTCTTCAGACCCTTCCTCATCGCTCCAATTCCTCCATCCTCCCTGTGATCTGACTCTCCTTCTCTCTTCTGCCCTACCACTGGATGATCAGCATTTATTGAGAAGGCAGAGAATAAATAGTAAAAATTGTTTATACAAACTTGAAATGGGAGATTCTTGGTATAAGCATCGCAGTGCCGCATCCTGATTGAAACAAGATGTGAGGGCAGAGAAATCAGCATTTGAATAGCACAAGGGTAAAGCATTATGCCTACAAGATGGAGGGTCAGTGTCCTGCTTGCTATGCTTATTATTACTAAAATTAGTGGCCAGATAATTATATCAGTTAGTACGGTTATTTGAGTGAGAGTGGTCCTCAAAGGCTCTTACACTTGAATTCTTAGTTCCTAGTTTGTCAATTGTTTGGGAAGGGTTAGGAGGTTTGGCCATGTTAGAGAGAGTGTGTCACTGGGAATAAGCTATGGGGTTTCAAAAGCTCATGCCAGGCCCAGAGTCAGTCAGGCTCTGTCAGTCCCTCTTTGTGTGTCTGTCTGTCTGTCTGTCTGTCTGTTTGTCTGTCTGTCTCTCTCTCTTTGTGTGTCTGTCTGTCTGCTTGTCTGTCTCTGTATGTGTGTGTGTCTCTCTTTGTATCTGTTTCTCTCTGTGTGTCTGTCTTTCTGTCTGTCTGTGAGTCTGTCTGTCTCTGTGTCTGTCTGTGTATCTGTCTGTCTTCTCTTCAACTGATGCTTGAAGATGAGGATGTAAAGCTCTCAGCTTCTGCTCCAGTGCCATGCCTGCCTGCTTCCTGCCATGATCATCCCAAACTCCTGAGCCTTGTAAACCTAAAGAAACCCTCAGCTAAATGCCTTCTTTTGTAAGCCTTGGTCATGCTGTCTCGTCAATCGTAGAACAGTAACTAAGACAGTTAGCCATGCATTCAACTGCACTGCTGTCCCATTAGGTATAGTAAAGGGACTGGGATACACTGGGGTTGGTTTTCCCCATCTAAGTGACATCCCAGCCAGGCACAGCAGAGCTCCCATAAACATCAAGGACCCAAACTCTTCCATGTCTCCTAAAGCAGATTTTCCATCCACAGGTTTGTTGTCTAATTGTCCCAAGAAGGTTGCTGTAGCTCCAGACATTGCTTTGAGTTAAAAGGCAGAGTACCTTATAACAGAAAGCACAGGCAGCACTGCCTCTTATATCCAATCAGCTTGGAGAAGCTGCAAAGTGGCCAGGCAGCAAGGGGAGAAGAGGCTGATACAGTTAGAGTTTCCATGGCTGTGAAGACACACTGTGACCAAGGCAACTCTTATAAAGAAAAACATTTAGCCGGGCAGTGGTGGTGCACGCCTTTAGTCCCAGCACTTGGGAGGCAGAGGCAGGTGGATTTCTGAGTTCGAGGCTAGCCTGGTCTACAGAGTGAGTTCCAGGACAGCCAGAGTTACACAGAGAAACCCTGTCTCGAAAAACCAAAAAAAAGAAAAAAAGAAAAACAAAAGAAAAACATTTAATTGGGGCTGGCTTACACTTTCAGAGGTTCAGTCCATTATCGGACAGCTAGGAGAAAGGTCTTGTTGCCCACCCACACAGTGACACACTTCTTCCGATAAGACCACACCTACTCCAACAAGGCCACACCTCCTAATAATGCCACTCCCTGGGCCGAGCATATTCAAGCCACCACAAGGGCTGAGACTATCTGCTGTGTAACTACTGAATGCAAACACGTTATGGCTTACAAGAAAGCTACTGTGGCCACGGTTATGAAAAATACAGGTGAGGCCCCGAGAGGTAATAACACGCAGTGACACATCAAGGCAGACAGAACTAGCCAGGCCCAGAGCTCTCCAAGCACTGCCTGTTTCCCATGTCATCTACCAGCTTTGCATTCACACTGTCTCTCCCACCCCCATCCTCCGTGTCCTAAGTGGCAGGTGGGGCTGAGGGACAGTGGTCTGGGGACAGGATGGTGTAGCTCCTCAGACTCAAGAACAGCTCCTTTCTCGGTCCATGTCCACGTGCAGCAAGGAAGCCAGCCTATCAGGGGCTTGCAAGCAACAGAGCTGCTGTCGCAGCCTCCCCACAAGGGAGGGGAAGTGACCA
Source organism: Mastomys coucha (assembly GCF_008632895.1). Lineage (NCBI taxonomy): Eukaryota > Metazoa > Chordata > Mammalia > Rodentia > Muridae > Mastomys > Mastomys coucha. The sequence goes on from NW_022196900.1 coordinate 86,654,761, forward strand.
GAAAGGGATAGTGACTGGTCTACAAGGAAGACAGGATGTAGGTGGTGGGAAAGCAGGTCGCTGGGCAGCAGGAGAGGGGACAGCTAAACAGGCTCCCTGCCCTGGCAGGTAGTGACAACAACCCAACCTCTAGGCTAATGAGTGTGACAGTACTAGTCTTCCCTGGAGACAAGGGTAAAGTCCTGCACTTACCTAGAACAGTGGCTCTTTGTTCTGCCCCTCCCCCACACCACCAGCAAGACCCGGCCCATCCCCTGGCATGTAGTGAGTGCATTGCTGACTGAATGTTCTGGGACTGTAACAAACTTACATCCACAACCACTTTTTCTTTTTTCATTTTTTTAGGGGGTGGTGGGACAGAGAGGGGTTTTTTCTTTTTTCTTTTTTCCTTTTTGTTTGGGGGGTGGGGGGTGGGACAGGGTTCTCTATGTAGTCCTGGCTGTCCTGGAACTCACTTTGTAAACCAAGCTGGCCTCAAACTCACAGAGATTCGCCTGCCTCCGCCTCTTTGACAAGTGGGGAGATTAAAGGCTTGCACCACCACACCCAGCATATCAACCACTGCTACAAATACACAGGTCACGAGGAACACTCTAGGCATTCTTTTCTCCAGAAGGAGAAACAAGGAAAGAATAACAATGTATGCTGCTCTGACAACCTCACGCAGAGAGTCTCACGGACAAGCGCATCCCCCCAGACCCACCCCTAGTGAGAGAGCCTTCCTCAGCTTCCTGCAGTCCAGCGTCTGTGCATCCCACCTCACTCAGGGAAATCTGTCTAAAACGCAATGTGACTCTACCACTCAGCTGTACTCATGGGGTACATCCCACCCTCAGCTCACTTTAGGCCTTCTGCCGGCTCAGTACCCCTGTGGTTCCCCTCTGTCTGTGGGATAACCTAGTCTCTCCACATTCCTTGAGGGAAACTGTACCATCCCGCCCACACCTATCTCCTCACTTTCCTCTGACTCCACATGCCGTCTGCACCCCAGTTTTTACTTGCCCTTGAGCCCCCTCATCCTTGGCCTTGTGTACCTCAGCAACGGTCACTCCTCTCAGCCCAACGGTTCCTGCTCTGTTTTCAGGATGTCTATTTGAATCCCTATACTCCCCGAAACCCTGGGGTACCTAGGAGATGGCTGTGTCGGGGCAAGACTGTAGACAGCACCTAAACAGATTTTCAAAGAACTACCTACAAGCTACACCCACCCACAGACCACACCCACCGCAGGTCACACCCACCCACAGACCACACCCACCGCAGG
>NW_022196900.1:86656034-86657960 GCF_008632895.1 Mastomys coucha
CAGGTCACACCCACCCACAGACCACACCCACCGCAGGTCACACCCACCCACAGACCACACCCACAAGTGGGCGGGATGCATGGCCTGCTGTGGAGTGACAGGAGCCTGTCTGCGACCTTCACATCACTTAGCATCTCTGGCTGAGCCTGGTGCACAGGCCACACTCCTTGAGCCACTGCAGGAGCCATTGACCAACCAGGCAGCACCACTTTCCTCTAATCATTGAGGAGCTAGGTGCGTGCCCTGGCTTCCTCCGAGCCAGGCAGGCTTGGTGGCTCCAGAGCACAAGTCCTTTCCCAGGTGTTTCAAGGCCTGGGAATGTTGTGGGTCTTCTCTGGACTCCCATGACATCAAGCCCACTGCAGCTCTTGCTTAGAGGAGTGTAGTGATGGGGTCCAGACTCTGAATACTGCACAGAGGAGAGCATCGGGGAGTAGAGCTCCCGGGCAGACACTGTAAACAGGGTCCTGAGGCCAGCCTTGTCCAGCTCATCACCCCCGGCACTCTGTCCTGCTTCACCATATTCCTCAAGACCCTCATTCTAAGCAAGCTCCAGCTCCCAGGTTGGCTAAAGAGGCACGGGGTCTCCTCACACCAGGGGTGAGGGGCACAAGACATGGAAGGCACACACAGATACAGGCATGTTTATTGGGTCAAGTCTTAGAGACTCAGTAAGGCACGTGGTCTAGGAAGGAGGTGGGCTCTGGAGGTCTGGAGCACAGGCCTCAGTGTATAGGGTGGGTACCCTCTGTCAGTTGAGCAGCTCTGAGCCACTCTCTACTTTCATGCCCTCTTCTGGGGACCCTGAGAACAGGGGTTACTTCTGTTCCAAGGGTGGGTATGCGTGGCTATGGGCAAAGAAAGGAGGAGCCTGTCCCACAGACCTTGGAGGCACTGAGAATGGAGACGGTCCTGACTCGGGCAGGTCCTGGAAGAGAGCAGACAGCTGTGGCCAAGGGTGAGCTGGCCCTTGTTGAGCCCCAAGGCACCAGGAAGGCAGGCTGCAGGGCATCCTCAGCTGAAGTCTCTGTTGGGCAGGAGCAGGGGTGCCACAAGGGTCCACAGGTAGAGGAACAACCCCGCCCAGCTGGCACAGATCTTCACCCACACCGAGGTCCACGTGCTGATCATCTTCCGGGTCTCCCCAGGGCTGGAACACACCATCGGGCTCATGAGCCTGGTCTCCAAGGTCCTGTGACCTCAGTCTTGTTCCCTGACCTGATGAGCCCACTGAGACATCCTGAGACACCCTAGCTCTTACCTTGTAATCCTTGTTTCTCATTGGAGACACCTGACCTATGACCCTGGACTACAGACTCAAATTTGACCTCGATTTCAGTCTTGACTTGAGCCTGACTCCTGATGCCTCACTTTGTCACCGTGAGCCAGGCATGGTGACACACACTTATAATCCCAGCACTTGGGAGGCAGAGGTAAGAAGATCGGGAGTTCAAGATCATCCTTCACTATACAGTAAGTGTGAGACCAACCTGCGCTACACAAGACCCTTAACAAAAGCAAAACAAAAAAAGTCCAAGGGTCAGTGGCCCAGGCCTGTATTCCCAGCCTCTCAGGCAGGAGGATCTCAAGTTCAAGGCTCACCTGGGCCACACAGAAAAACTATCTTTAGAATCTTTTCACCCCGTTCTTCGGCTCCTTATCACTGAAAACTGATGAATTTAACCTTAATCCTGCTTTGGTTCTTAATCCAATAACTCAGCCTTGGCCCCTGACCTTACTACCCCGACTTCAGCTCCTTGCCCCTTTACTGGTTTGGTTCCCTCTGAACCCCATTGTTAACCAAAGGACCTAGCCCCAGCGTATATCGATAGACTATGGCTCCCCTATAGTCCTGACAAAATGTTAATGGTCCCAACCCCAACTCTAGACCTCTTGATTCTGACTTTTTTTTTTTTTTTTTTTTTT
>NW_022196900.1:86658387-86661491 GCF_008632895.1 Mastomys coucha
TTGAGACAAGTTTTCTGTATATAGTCCGGCTGTCCTGGAACTCACTCTGTAGACCAGGCTGGCCTCATACGTATGGAGATCCCTCTGTCTATGTCTCCTGAGTGCTGGGATTAAAGATATGTGCCAACACTGCCTGATGACTCCAATTCTTAATTCTGTGACTTTGAGTCGGATGGCCCCATCCTAATCCTGCTCCTCCATGCATCCCACGCCAGTCTCCCTGAGAGTCTAGCCCTGATTTGCAAACATGGTCATCCTGCTCATTCCAGCCTCACCTCCTAACTGTCCCTTTTGGTCTCTGAGCAAACATGTCAGAAGCTAGGCCAAGAAGGCATAGCAGGGAAACAAAGGCAAAGCAAGGGCTGGATCATAGAGATCTAAGGCAGATGCTGCCACCTATATTCCCAAGCTCTAAGCAGAAACCAGAACACCCAGGGGTGGCTGAAGGAAACACACTGTGAGTCCACCTGGGGCTGGCCAGGTCCTGCCACCCACCAGGCTTCTGTGGCATACCTGTACCAGTTGGTAAGTGTCATCATGACATGCAGAGAGGCCAGCACCAGGCAGAAGTGGAAGAAGGAGTAGCTGTAGGTGACACCATCCTGTTCATTGTCATAGGCTTGGCCATCGCTGACGGCCACCTGCTGCTGCTGCACCATCTCTGCTGGACACTCCTCTGTCTGCATCAGGCTGTTGACCTGACGGTGGTCAGAGGATCGCAGGCTGTGGGAGGGGAAGGCAGGCTGTTAGGGCCACTAACAGAGGTGGGCAGACAGACACAACAGGGTGTGTCTGGAAGTGGTCACAGTACTGGGTAGTCTTGGCTCCTTGGAGGCCCAGGAACAAACAAACTGTTCAGACCCTCAGCTCTATTCCAATTCCTTATGTCCCTGAGTAAAATACACCCTCTGTGAACCCTGGATTCCCTCAACACGTCTCACGAATGCCCTGTATAAACTAGTCATTTCCAACCATTCCCAGAATAGGTGCTGGAAACTGAGTATGGAGAACTGAGTACCAAGTATTGAAAAGCACCAAACCAGGCTGGAGAGATGGCTCAGTTGTTAAGAGCACTGACAGCTCTTCCAGAGGCCCTGAGTTCAATTCCCAGCAACCACATGGTGGTTCACAACCATCTGTAATGGGATCTGATGCCTTCTTCTGTTGTGTCTGAAGGCAGTTACAGTGTACTCGTCATATATATGTGTATGTGTGTATGAATTATAAATATAAATATATTTATAATATATATAATAAATAAAATTTTTAGAAAAAAGAAAAGTACCAAACCAGGAGCTGCTTAAGTTTTTATCAATTTGACACAAACTAGGGATGTCTAGGAAGAGGGAACCTCAATTGAGAAACTGCCTCTATCAGAACAGCTTCTAGGTAGTCTTTGGGCTGTCATCTAGATTAATCACCACTGCAGGAGGACCCAGGAAGACCCAGCGCACTGTGGGTGATGCCACCCAGGACAGGTAGCCCTGGACTGTATAAGAAAGCAGGCTGAGCCAGGTGGTGGTAGGGCACACCTTTAATCCCAGCCCTTGGGAGGCAGAGGCAGGTGGATTTCTGAGTTCGAGGCCAGCCTGGTCTACAGAGTGAGTTCCAGAACAGCCAGGACTACACAGAGAAACCCTGTCTCGAAAAAACAAAGAGAAGAAGAAGAAGAAGAAGAAGAAGAAGAAGAAGAAGAAGAAGAAGAAGAAGAAGAAGAAGAAGAAGAAGAAGAAGAAGAAGAAGAAGAAGAAAGAAAGAAAGCTGAGCAAGCCATAGGGAGCAAGCCAGAAAGGAATGTTCCTCCATGGCTCCTGCTTCCTTCCAGGTTCCCGCCTCGAGTTCTGGTTTTGACATCTTTCTGGGATAGTTGTAGCCTGGAAGCGTAAGGTGAAGTAAAACCTTTCCTCCCAAGTTAATTTTGATTGTGGTATTTATCACAGCAACAGAAGGAAAATTAATACAGGTTGTTTATTGAGGTGGAGAGTATATGGGTGTGTGTGTGTGTGTGTGTGTGTGTGTGTGTGTGTGTGTGTACATGTGGATGTACTTGCCTATAGTAACATTGTGTGCACGTGCATATGTGCGTGCATATATGTTCATGCATGTATATGTGTACACATGTGCATGTCTGTGTGTGTGTCTGTGTATATGCATGTGTGTGCACGTGTGTGTCTCTGTGTGTGCACATGTGCGTGTGTGTCTCTGTGCATGTGCATGTGTGTATATATGTGCACATGTGTGCACATGTGTGTGCATTACATGTGTGTGTGCGTGTGCGTGTGTGTGTGCGTGTGCGTGTGTGTGTGTGTGTAAACACTTGTGTAAGCCAGAAGATGATGTTAGGTTTCTTCCTCAACTGCGTAGCTACTGTAGTTTTTGAGGCAGAGTCTCTCATTGATCCTAGAAGGTGACATTTCAGAATCACTGGCTGAGCAGCGACTCCCCCTGTCCCAAACCTGCAGGGCGGGGTTACAGAAGTGTGCTTCAGGTATATGCTGGAGACTCACATTCAGGCCCTCATGTACAGCTATAGTCTATCTACTGCACCATCATCCCGGCACTCTGGTTGTTTTATTGACCATTTCAAGTAGCCCAGGCTGGCCCAGAACTCAGTCACGATATAGCCCAGGTTGTTCTAAAACTCACAGGAACCCTCCCTCCTGCCTTTGCCTCCCAATTACAGGCATGAGCCATGTCTGGAAACCTTGAGCTTTATTAGTCTTAAGGATTTTGTTTTAGCAATTGCTTTCATGTTTATGAAAAGAAGCAGGGCGAGGGGGGAGGGGGAGTCAGTAGCCAAGCACTGGCCAATCACAAGCCAAGCCCCTGCTGGATCTCAGCGTTGAAAAGAAAGACCAAATAATGCCATAGGTTGTCAAAGTGGCTCAGTGAGGTAAAAGGCTTTGCTGCACAAGCCTGTGACCTGAGTTTCATCCTCAGAACCCATGTGACCTCCACATGTATGCCATGGTACATGCACTTTATCTTCTGGGTGCCAGCCTTTCTTGGACTTTTGAATGAATCAGTACATTAAACACTTGGGGGGTTTCTTTCTTTTTCTTTCTTTCTTCCTTTCTTTCTTTTCTTTTTCTTTTTTTTCTTTT
>NW_022196900.1:86661592-86666131 GCF_008632895.1 Mastomys coucha
CCTGGCTGTCCTGGAACTCACTCTGTAGACCAGGCCAGCCTCGAACTCAGAAATCCGCCTGCCTCTGCTTCCCAAGTGCTGGATTAAAGGCATGTGCCATCACCGCCCAGCAGGATTTTCTTTTTTTAACCTTATTGTTTTTTACACGCACTGGTGTTTTGCCTGCTTGTCTGTCTATACAAGGATGTCAGATCCCTGGAGTTACAGACAGTTGTGAGCTGCTGCATGGGTGCTGGGAATTGAACCCGGGTCCTTTAGAAGAATAATCAGTGCTCTTAACCAAGGAGCCATCTCTTCAGCCACTTACTTGGAAAGGTCTACAGCTTGTGTCTTAATACTTTGATTCTTTTGCTGTTTCTACTGGTCCATAGCATTGTTTTAATAAATGTTATAAGAAAAAAAAAAGTTTTCACAAAAACAATAGATAGGACCAGGGGTGTGGCTTAGCGGGTTGAGTCACTGGCTGCCAAGCCTGATGATATGAGTTCAATCCCCAGAGAGAGAACCAACTAAAAGGGTCATTTTCTTGATTAATGATTGATGTGGGAGGGCCGAGCCTACTGTGGGTAGTGCCACCCCTGGGCAGATGAGCCTAGATTGTTTAAGAAAGCAAACTGAGAGTGCTACCAAAAGCAAACCAGCAAGCAGAGTTCTGCCATAGTGGACTGTGAGTGAGGTGTATAAGACAAATAAACCTTTCCCTTACCATTTGCTGGATTTGGTGTTTATCACAGCCATAGAAAGCTCTCCAGTCCTCCCTCACTCCCCCACTCAGTACCCCTCCCAGAGCCCAAGCCCATGGTACCTAATGAAGAAGGTGCATAGGATGAAGATGACGAGGCCCACGATGCTCGGGGCATCCCACCACACTGTGCTATAGTCTTCCAGGTCCACTTGGCCTGTTCCGTTCTTAGTGGGCAGGTGAGGGTTGCATTTTTGGTCTGGGGAAGGAACACAGACACCTTGAACCTCTAGCTGACTGGATCTAGGAGTCAGGGAACTTTGAGGACAGGCAGAGAGCTGACCTAAGAGGACAGACACACACACACACACACACACACACACACACTTGACCTTCTAAGGACCAGCAGCAGAGAGCATGTGGCATATACAATAAAAGACAATCCCAGGAGCAAATGAGACCCTCATGCTCACACACACACACACACACACACCCTGTGCCTCTGGGTGTCCTGGACACCTGAGATGTCTCTCACACTTCAGCAGGCTGCACTGGACCAGCGGCCTGTTCACACTTACCAGGTACGTTGGACAGGGCAGACCAGGTGACAAACATTGTATACAAGGTTATGACGGAGGCTTGCAGCAGACCTGAGTTGGGCTGGGCATCCTGGCGATAAGAGTTCATAGGTAAGAGCCCAGGCCACTCAGCTTACCAGATCACCCACCGCTCCTTCCTACCCAAAACGGGAGCCCTAATTCTTTCTCTCCACACCCCCAGATGACCAGCACCCTTTCTTCTACAAATGTTCAGGTAGGCTTCTCCAGTTTGCTCAGCCTCACTCCCCCTGTCACACTCCAGACACCCCAACACTCAGCCTGCTCTGCAGACCCCTTCCCCCTCCATGGCTTTGAAAGCAGCCATATTCCCGGCCCCTCTGACTGGGGGCGAAGGGAGTGAGTGGAAGAGAGGAAAATAAGGGCCTGAGCTCCTGCCATGGTAAAGCGTGCCCTACCAACTCCCTGCCTTTGATCCACAGAGCTCTGCAACCAAACTCATTTTGTTTGGCCTTGACTCCTACTGATGGATTTCCCCCACTCCGCACTCCATGCACAAGCTCTGGAGCCAGCCCACCTTAGTTCAAATCCCAGCCCTACTCTTTACTAGCCTTGGCTAAGTCTCCTCTTCATCTTCTTTCTGTAGATGGGTGTGTTTGTGTGTGTGTGTGTGTGTGTGTGTGTGTGTGTGTGTGAGAAAGAGAGAGAGAGAGAGAGAGAGAGAGAGAGAGAGAGAGTGCCATGTGCGTGTTTGGGTGTGTGAGTGTATGCATGTATGTGTGTATGAGTGTGCATGTACATGTACATGTGTGTATTATGACAGAATGTGAGTGTATGCATTTATGTATGTGTGAGTGTGCATATGTGTATGTATGTACATGTGTATATGTGTATACAAGTGTATGTGTGTATGTGAGTGTGAGTATATGCATGTCTGTGTATGTGTGAATGTGTGTGTGTGCATGCACATGCATATGAAGGCCAGAAGGCAATCTCAGCTGCTGATCCATCTCCTTTGTGTTTTTTGTGACAAGGGTTCTCGGTAGGACCTGGTGCTTGTCAGTTTGACTGGACTGGCAGTCTCTACCTCCCAGCTCTAGGGTTAAAAGCATACCTGACCTTTTGACATGGTGCTGGGGATCAAACCCGGGCCCTCATGCTGGTACAGGGAGCACTTTACTGGCTGAGCCATTCCCACCCCCTCTCACTCCTTTAAGCCTGTTTGCTCCTCACTGAAGCAGAGATGACAGACAATCTGAGGAATGAGAGACACGAGTGACAGGGATGGCTGGCTCCTGCCTTCCTCCTTCCTGTACTTCCTCACAGCAGAGAGTGGTGACAGCTGGTGCCCACCCAATGAGCCCTGTGTGCATCTCCCTTCATAGGCTCCAACCTTCACCATAGGAAATGAAGGCTCTGGGCAGAAGAGAGGCCCCCAACCTCTGTACTAATGACTCCCCCCAAGCTTAAGCTACCTATGAACACTGAGATCCAAACTGGGAAGTCCTTGTGAAAGGACCATTCTGCCAGCCCTGTCCATTGTCACAGAGGATCTGGGATAGGAAGTTAGTAAATTGCACCCCACTCCCTGATACCTCCTTTTGAATTCTGAACATCATTTCTCTTGACTGGCACAACATTAGTTACTATAGCAACAGATGGAGTCCACCTGATACCTATCTGCCTAGTCAGACTTCCATCCTGAGAGCAACCCCAAAGAGCATTTTCCACTCGAGGAGGAAGAGGCACAGCATGGTTAAAGCACTTTCCTAGGGCTGGAGAGATGGCTCAGAGGTTGAGAGCACTGACTGCTCCTCCAGAGGTGAGTTCAATTTCCAGCAACCACATGGTGGCTCACAACCATCTGTAATTAAATCTGGCGCCCTCTTCTGGAGCACAGGCATACGTGCAGGCAGAACATCCGCAAAGGGGTTTTTCCTCACCTGGACCTTGGGCAGGACAGCGATGATGGAAACACAGACACAGAAGGTGAGGTTGAGGCTGATGAAGACCTTGCCCTCGTGGCAGGCACCAGGTTCCGTGTAGTAGACAAACATCAGTGCCACACCGGCGATGGACAACAGGTAGAAGAGGAAGGTGAAGAAGAAAAGGCCTGGGCAGAGGGGGGCAGAGGAACGCTCAGATCCAGGGAGGAACACCAGTCACCCCAGGGGACTGAGCGGCTCTCCTGCCACCGGCCTCAGTTTCCTAATGCAGGGAGTGGCTCCCCACGGCGCCTTTCTGAATCCAACCTATAGCGACTCGTATGCTCTGAAGGTAACTGTCACTCTGAGTACAATAAAGACAAACAGGACTGTAGACATCATTGCACCTGTTTTTCCAGGGCTGAAGAGATGGCTGCAGTTCAGCATTTAAGAGCACTCTCTGCCCTTACAGGGACCCACATGGTGGCTCACAACCATCCGTACCTCCAGTCCCAGCTGATGTGACACCCTCTGCTGACCTTCATAGACCCCCCCACACACACAGTGCATAGACATACATGCAGGCAAATACGAATACACATAAAATAATCCAAAATAATTATATATATATAGAATATGAGAGATCCAGCTTTATATTTCATTATACTTAATCTATACCTAAAGTTTGAGTTTGAGTTAGATAACTTCAACAGCCTTGTAGCTTGAATATGCTAAAATTTTGTAATCAAGAAAAATAGTTATCAATAACTAATCCAGCAATAAACCCAGGCTCCAATTCAAACTCAAAATATTCCATTTTCTAAAATAGCCACATTGATGCGATTGTTGTTGCTGCTGTTACTGTTGCTTTGAGACAGGGTTTCTCTATGCAGTCTTGGCTGTCCTAGAACTTGCTCTGTAAACCAAGCCAGCCTCAAACTCCCCAACCAGCCTCTGCCTCCAGAGTGTTGGAATTAAACTATGTACCACCATGCCAGGACCTTTATTGTATCTTTTGAGACGGGGTATATATCATGCAGCTCAGTATTTAGTAGAGGCTGGCCTTGAACTCTTGACCCTCCTTTCTCTACCTTCCATATGCTGGGCTTAGAGGTATGAGTATCATACTTAGCTTTGTGTGTGTGTGTGTGTGTGTGTGTGTGTGTGTGTGTGTGTGTGTGTGTACACGTGCATGCATGTGTTGATGTGTGGGGGCACCTGTGCCATGACACACATATGAAAGTCAGAGGACGACTCTGTGGATTCTATTACGATTCTCTTCTCCCACATTTATGTAAGTTCTGGGGATCAAACTCAGGTTACTGGGTTTGTGTGACAAATGCTTTCACCTTATTGCCACTGTCATAGTCAACTT
>NW_022196900.1:86666141-86668349 GCF_008632895.1 Mastomys coucha
GAACTCAGAAATCCGCCTGCCTCTGCCTCCCAAGTGCTGGGATTAAAGGCATGCGCCACCACCACCCCCCCCACCGCCATAGTCAACTGTTAACTGGCACAACCTAGAGTCAGTTGAGAAAAGAGTCTCAAATGAAGAGCTGCCCAAATCAGATTGGCCTGCGGGAGGCCAATGTCTGTAGACGACTGCCTTGCTTATTAATTGATGTAGGAGGGCTCAGCCCACTGTGGGTGGCTCGATTCCCTAGGCAGGTGGTCCTCAGCTGTGTAAGATGGCTAATTAAGCATGGGCCTGTGAGCAGCCAGCTAGTAACATACTTCTGTGGCTCCTTCCTTTTTTCTTGAGACAGGTTTTCTCTGTATAGCTCTGCCTGTCCTAGATGCTCTATAGAGCAGGCCAACCTAGAGCTCAGAGGCTTGCCTCTCCCTCCTAAGTGCTGAGACGAAAAGCATGCACCATCACTGCCCAGCTCACATCATGCTTTTTTGTGTGGGTTCTGGTAATATAAACTCAGGTCGTCATATTTTCGAAGAGCAATAAGTGCTAGCCCAGCCTTTCTTGCAGACTTACAAGAAGGGCGAAAGATTCAGCAGGGCAACTGCGGCTAGGATTTCAATGACCAGACACCACTTAAAGGACGGTCGAGCCACCATCCAAAGAGCCTGGCCCATTCCCTGCTGTGTGCAGTCTGTCCTACAGAAGCTACTGACCCCGCCACCTCAGGGCCCCCCAGGCAGCTTCCCACAACCAGTCTCTGCCTTCACCCCTCCCCAAGCTTCCTTAACTCCAGACCCCGATACATGAGGCACCCAGACCCTAATGTGGTGAGAGATTCAGCAGGGCACTGACCTGCATACCAGGCTGGGGAGTCACACTCCTCGGCCTTACACAGCCACCGCTGATTCCAGGAGTGGGCAAAGTCAACAAACAGGATCAGCTGGATGAGGATGAAGAGGAAGGACCCCACGACGCCAAAGTAGAACCAGACTGTGGGGAGAGGGCTGTGAGGCAGGAGGCTGGGGCCACAGGAGCAGCTGTGGGGACGGCAGGGCCCCAGGGGTCCTAGCATAACTTCGGTCAGGCATTCCTTCTCAAACACACAGACTCATTCAGTAGTCCCTCATGCCATACTCTGTCTGCATGGGGGACACCCAGAGAAGTAAAGTCTCCCTCTCAGGGTTTGACCAAGTAGCGCTGAAGCTAGAGGGTCCCTGATCCTGGTGTCAAAGCCAAGCATCAGGATGCTATCTAGTGAAGGGAATGTTGAGGACCAGCTGCCGCCAGGAGTCAGTGAGATGCCAAGGCAAAGAGCCACCCGCCCTCCCACCCTCCTTGCTGCCCCTCCCCTCCACTGTCCCCGGAGCCACCTACTCTTGGGAAAGGAGCCATCAGGGATGTAGAAGGCACCCACGGTGATACCCACAAGGATCAGGAACTTAAAAAACCAAAACCTGCAGGAGAAATGAGGAGAGCTGAGCGGTGGACGGCAAGGATATACGTGTGAACTCAGGCAAACCAATAACCTCTCTGAGCTTTTTCCTCATTCGAAAAATGGATGTGAGGAAGGGTTGAGGAGATGGCTCAAGCGGTGAAGTAACTGGCATGCAGGCATGACGACTGACATTTGATCTTTAGTAACCCCATAAAAACCCAGACATGCATGTCCCTGGGGGCTGGCTAGCCAGGCTAGCGGAATCAGCCCTAGGTGAGACATCCTGTTTCACAAAATGAAAGGTGGGGATGGCTCCTAGGAACAACTGAGGCTGACCTCTAGCTTCTAATGAGTCTGATGGTGTGGTGTAAAGATCTCTGGGGACAGGCAGAGAGGAGAAAAGCCCTCCAGGGGAATATGCCAGGGTGTAGGTGGTCGCCCCTCACCCATTCTGGATGGCTGCTCTCGGGTCCCGGCTACTGCGGACACAGATCATTAACAGCATGAAGAAGAAGAAAAATGCTGCCGTGGCAAAACACATGCGGTAGACAGCGCGGAAACCCAGCAGGGAGCCGCAGTCCAGGGGGCCGTGCAGGACCACAGGTTCCTGGGCCCTGTCCTCACACACCCAGGGCAGCTGTGGAGACAACAGGGAGGATTGAGGGCCCCCCATCCACCAGAACCCAGCCGTCTGCCATCAGGTCTGAGTCTGCCTCCATCTCCAAGACCTGTGTCCCATCCTGTGCTGGTCTGTATACTAAGAAAGCCCCCCCCCC
>NW_022196900.1:86668359-86684770 GCF_008632895.1 Mastomys coucha
ACGGCTCCCGCCTAGCTGACCATTTCCCTGCCGCTCCACGCCCCCCTCCCGTAGTCTACCCCCTATTTCAATACGAAGCCCTGCTTCTCAGAACGGTCTTCCCCTCCTTCCTTCAGTAGAACCCCTAAGAGGCCTACGGAACTCCCAGGAGAGTCAGCCTCTGTACAAATGCGCAGGGATTCACACCCATGCTCCGGCCAAAACAAGTGCTGGGCTTCAGCACTCGAGGGGAGACGCCCTCCCGGGACCTGCCTGCAGAGGGCAGTCGTGATGAATAGGATTCTCTGCTGAGATCCACCCTGTAGGAGGTTCAGGTGTCCTCCCACCCTTGCCACCTGCACACCATCAGTACCTGGAACTTCAGCCTCTTACCTTGCCTGTGGAAGGCGGGGCGGTCCGGGCGCCTCCCTAGCCCCTCCCCGACACTCACCTTGTAAAGCTGACTCTCCACTCCGGGGCTCAGCATTATGATGGATACCAGCACCCCCAAGAAGAGGAAGCAGGTGAAGAGGAGGCGGCTCACGGTGGAGTTGCGGGTTGAGGGGCAACAGCCGCATAGGATGCAGGGTGCAGAGCCGCAGAGGCAGGATGCCTAGGGGAGACAGGGACAGTAGCCTCGTTAGTCCCCTTCCCCACGTGGGCACGAAGCACCCACCCGCTGCAGCATCTTAGTCTTCAAGTCTGATGAGCTGGGGAGATGACCCCCCATTTAATCTTCTAGCCAGGGACTGAAACTGAATCCATGCAGGACCACAAAACCCGCAGGCAGCAGAAGATGGCTGGGGTCACTCTGTTTATCGCTTAGGTGGAGGTAGTGGTTAAAAAAAAATCCAGAGGGTCAACTGTCACTGATGAATGACCTATGTGACCTGTCACTCAACCCTTAACCCCAGAGGGTGGGGGGTGGGGAGGCAGAATCACAACAGTAGGCACTCTTTACAGGTAGTCATGAGAGAAGGAAGAAAGGAATTTAAAAAAATTTTTAAGGAATTTTTTTTTAAAGATTTATTTATTTTACTTATGTAAGTACACTGTCACTGTCTTCAGACACACCAGAAGAGAGCACCAAATTCCATTACAGATGGTTGTGAGCCACCATGTGGGTGTCAGGAATTGAACTCAGAACCCCCTAGAAGAGCCAGTGCTCTTCAGGGCACTGAGCCATCTCTTCAGCCCTGGGTGTTTAAACTGTAAATCCAAGCCAGGTGTGGTGGCTCATGACTATAATCCTTGGGGCAGCAGGATCAAGAGTTCAAGGCCAGCCTCAGCTACATAGTGAGTTTGAGGTGTACCTGAATGCCATGAGACCTGTTTCAGACAGACAGACAGACAGACAGACAGACAGACAGACAGACAGAATGCAATCCCCTTGAGAGCCCTGTCTCTTCCCCAGTTACTCTCTATGACTCTAATGTTCTTTGTATCTCGTCTGTCTTGTACCTTCCTTGTAACAGGATGGATTATTTATTTATTTATTGTCTGCTTTGTTCACGGGGTCAGACCCAGACACAGTACCGGGAACCTATTAGAGAATCATAAATTACGTGTTCAATGAACTTGAAGTGTCCAGCCAAGAACCAGATACATGTTAAGACAGGCATTCAAACATCTGGAATGGAGACTTCTCTGCAGCTGTGTTTTGCCTGGGGCTGACCGCATTCTGGGCAGCAGGTGGTGACATAACACTTCCCATCATCTCTCCTGGGCTGAAACCACTGAGTGACTCAGGAGGCTACACTGTCACTGAGTCACCGAAGAAAAGCCTCACTCCTCTGGAAAGCCAGTCCCTTCAAGCACAAGCCTTAAGGAAACAGACTCCCTGGCCAGCCGCAAACAGTCCAAGTCCTCAACCAGGTACTGAAGAACCCAAGAGCAACAGTCTTTGGTGGATCTTAAGAACTTACAGCACACGTTGCCCGCATTCAAGCAACTCTTCAGGCTACTCAGAGATGCACACTTCTGTAACAGAGCAAACCAGGCTGGTTTGGACTGGGTAATGGCAAGTCCTAAGAAGGCCTCCCTGAGGAACTGACTTAAGGTGAGGGCTTAAAGGATCAGGAGGCAACGCCAGACCCAGAGGGGAAAGACTTCCTGCCCACCTGGGGCATTTGAGGAAGGAATGTGGAGAAGGCACATGTGTTCTCTGAGATGCTGATGGGACCAGACATGCGGCCTACCCTGGTTTTCATCCAAAGGACAACGGACACCCTCTGAGGGTACACAGCCCCGGCTGCAGAAACGCCCTCACCCATAGGATCAGCTTGGCTGACTGAAGCTTCCGAAGCTCTGGCTCCTCTGAGAACTTTCTGGACCCATTAGGGACACAACACTGTGTTACTTACTGCCTTCCCATCTGCCTCTTCTCCCAGACTGAAACCTCCCTGGAAAAACTCTCTGTCCCTCACAAAGCCAAGTGCCACAAGGATGCTGAATGCAGCACAAAAATTACTCCGTCACAGGCTCCACCCCCCAGCAACTTCCGGCTACACCTTCCAGTCGTTTCCTGAAGCCCCGCCTCCTAGCTATAGCCATTTTTGAGTAAGACTGAGAGATGTCTCATCTTACACACGAGGAAAGGGCTTAGCAGAGGTCATAGGGCAACATCGTCACAGTACAGAGGCTAGGAGACAGAAGTAAGTGACCGGAAGGTTTAGCTAAGTGCAGGGCGGGTGGAAAGCACTCCATCCATGCATAGCACGCTTCCCATCTGAAAAAGTGAAACTGATACAGAGCACAGCCATGCACTTCTGTAATCCCCAGCACTCAAGAGCCTGAGAGCTGAGAAAGAGAACCATTAGTTTTAAGAGCAAGCTGAGCTAAATAATGCATTTGAACCCAGCCTGCTCAATCCCTTCACCACCCCCAAAAAGTTTCATATGACCAAGGTCTGTAAGTCGGCCTAGGAAACTATGTTGCCAGAGGCCAGGCTTTGCGCAGACATATCATTGCCCAGCTCAAGGCTCCCGGATGACAGTGCAGTTTAATCTCTAACCTCCACAGCCAAGCAAACAATCCCTGCTGGAGCAAACCCCTCCCACCTCAGGTGAGTGGTTCCATTAGGCCCCACCTCTAGCCTGGTACACTTTCAACTTTGTGACTTGGAACGGACCAACGCGCTACCAGGTTCCAGTGAGATGCTGTTTCAGTTCACTCTGGTTCATAGAGGTCAAAACCCAGATGCTCCTCCAGGGGCTCCCGATATCCGAAACCTCAGCGTGTCAGGGGGCCTTAAGCATACCCAGAGGGCCCAGGTTAAGAGAGACACAGGCCTACCACAGTGCATCCCAGCACACAAGTCCACCCCTTTGATATGCACCCCACCCTGGCTCTGTCTGGACCAGTTTCCACTAGAACTGCTTCCTAAAGACACACTGGCCTCTGAACAGGACAGAGAGACACATGAGCTCACAGAAAATCCGGAAGTGCACTATGGAGCTGTCCATGGCAAGAAGTAACAGGAGGAGGCTGACAACCAGGTAGGTGTCTGTCGTATATATACATCATGGTATTCCACAACAGGACTGCTCTACTATGGGGGCAGGTAGGGGTGTGTGTGTGTGTGTGTGTGTGTGTGTGTGTGTGTGTGTGCTGTAGCACATTAGATTATCATCTGCTGATTTCACAAACATAAAAATAATAACCGGGCACTGGTGGTGCATGCCTTTAATCCCAGCACTTGGGAGGCAGAGGCAGGTGGATTTCTGAGTTTGAGGCTAGCCTGGTCCACCGAGTGAGTTCCAGGACAGCCAGGGCTACATGGAGAAACCCTGTCTCGAAAAAACAACAACAACAACAACAACAACAACAACAACAAAAAACAAAAAAAAATAATAAAGGCTTTAGCCACATGTGGGGTGCATACCTGCTATTCAAAAAAGCTAAGGCAGAAAGGTTACAAGCTCAGGGTAGCCTAGGCTACAGAGTGAGGTCAAGGCTAGCCTGGATGACTTAGTGAGATCTTATTTCAAAATAAAAAAAAAATTGTCTGAAAACACCGCCCAGTAATTAAGTGTTGGCTTGGCACAAGACCTGGCTCAGTCTCCCGCAATGCAGAAACAACTCAATTTGTTGAGACAGTGTCTGGTCGACCAGGTTGGCTTCAAACTTACAACGTAGCTGAGGATGGCCTTGAACTCCTAATCTTCCATCTTCCTGCCTCATCCATTTCCCTTTCCTTTTTAGTTATGATCTCACTATGCAGCCCTGGTTTGGATCTTGATATGTACACCAGGCTGATTCTACTGACAGAGGTCTGCCTGCCTCTGCCTCTGCCTCCTGAGTGCCGAGATAAAATGGATCACTAGGACCTGCGGCAAGAAGTCTTCTTGGAATCTGAAATTCTCTGCAGTGAACCCCAGAAAGTGGCTGCCACTGGTGGCAGTGAAGAACTGATACTTCTCCCGACAAGCCACACAGCTCTGGAGCCAGCTGGGTATGGGTATTCCTAAGCCATTCATCTTCCCTCCTTGTTGTCCCTAGAAACATTTGTAGGGAACTGAGTAGGCAGAAGAGCTAACTCAGGGAGGGGCCATGGGTTTGAGTTGTGTTTAAAACAAAATGGCTTTCACTTCTAGCTGTATATCTGAAAGAACTGAAAGCCACACTCAAACCAATACTCTCTCTGTGTGTCTGTCTCTGTCTCTGTCTCTGTCTCTGTCTCTGCCTCTGTCTCTGTCTCTCTCTCTCTCTCTCTCTCTCTCTCTCTCTCTCACACACACACACACACACACACACACACACACACATGCTGCCTGCAGGCTGAGCAACCCCACTCTATATGGGTGACCAGATGAAGCTTGGTCTAGATATCCACTAGGATGTTAATGGAACTCTATAAAAGGAAAAGCTAGGTGTGGTGGTGCATGCCTGTAAACCCAAGCAACTGGAAGGCAGAAACCGTTCAGGACCAGCCTGGGCCACAGGGTGAGATGTGTCACAAATAAATAAATAAATTCCAACACATGCCACAGCCTGTAGGACACAGTTCCGGCTGACATAATTGAAGCACAAAGGACATGCATGGTATAAGGAACCCAGCAGAATTCATTGAGAGGAAGTTTCGGTGAGCTGGTGTGGGGATCTGGGACTGAAGAGTCAACATGCACAGGGGTTTCAGTCTACAGAGGTGAAAAGACGCTGCAGATGGTGCTGGTGACAGCAGCATTTCAGTGTGAACAACTCGATGTTCTTGAACTGCAAGAAAACCAGCTAAAATGAAGTCAAGGGAGGCCGAGGCAGGAGCCCCTTCAGCCCGTCTGCCTGGGCTTCAGGGTCACATACCAAGTACTGGTTCAAAGGAAATAACAGCTGTAGTGGCAGAATTTATATGTATGTTGCCACAATACAAAGCTGGGGGCTGTGATGTAGCTCAGTTGGGGCCTAACCTGCATATTGGTTTAGATCCTGGGTGAGGTGGTCCACACCTGTCCTCAGGAGGTAGAGACAGGGGAATCAGATGTTCAAGGTCATCCTCAGCTACCTTGTAAGTCTGAGGCTAACCTGGACTACATGAGACCCTGAAGGAGTGGGAAGAAGAGAAAAAGAAGCGAGAGGGGAGTGGGAGGGGAAGGGAAAGGACAAAAGAGAAAAGGAAAGGAAAGGTGGATTGGGCGAGCCATTTCACCTCCCTGAACCTGTTGTCCCAGCTGAGAAGCCAGACTATAGCTCAGAGGCACTGGGCACCTGCCTTGTGTGCTACGCTCTTGAGTTCAATACCCAGCAAGGCCAACTGACAAAGCTGAGGGTGATAGGCCATGTGAGTCCTCCCAGAACTTGGGAATCAGAAGCAGGAGGAGCACGAGTTCAAGGCCATCCTCAACTACATGAGTTCAAGACCAACCTGAGCTATGTGAGATCCCATCTCAAGAAAACAAGTACCAAGAAAGAGAGGGGAGACTGAGAGGAGGGAGAGGAAGGGAAGGCCAAGACAGCAGAGGCAGCAGCCACATTGTATCTTCAGGACTTCCAGGGTGGCTGGAGTGGTACTGGGCGGTAGCCTCATTTCCCCTCAAAGGCGATGAGAACCCACTGCCAGGGAGAATGACGGCAGATTTATCCTTCGTGACAGAACTGTGGTCCCAGAATGAGGAGGCAGATGGTGGAGCGGGGGTGCAGAGAGTCACTGACTGCTCTGAGTCACCCAGAAGAGAGGACTGACATCAGGAGACAGGGTGGCCGTGGCAGTCATCACCGGGTGCCAGAACTGACAACATTCACTCAGACAGTGCCACTTACTTGCTGGACTGGGTCATTTAACTAGGACTGACTAAAATAAATGACAAGGTCCTTCAAGCCTAAAACAAACATCAAAGACCCCAATGGTAGACATTACACTATATAACATGATATGATATGCTATGATATGCTATGATATGATAAGCATTTCACTGACATCTAAAAGCCAAAGCCTGGTGCAGGACTGCACCCTGCAGCCTCCACAAACCACACTTCCACTGGCTGAGCCACCCCAGCTTCCGACTGCAGAGGGAGAGACAGCTGGGTTGTCCCACACCTCTCCAGGGAGGGTCCTGAGCCAGCTTGGCACCAATTCTTTCAACTTTGACCTGAGGAAAGCTCTCTCTCTCCCCATCCCTGGACTCAGTGTCCTTATCTATGAAATGAACTCTCGGGCAGGACACTAGTTTGGTCAAGCTCAGGGTCTGCATATAGAGCTCTGAGTTTCCTGGTGGCTCTGGTATCCCCACTCCCTCACTGGCAGTCTTCAGCAATTCGCCACCATGTGGTATTTACGGCTTGGTTGCTACACAATGTGTTCCTGCACCCCTGTTCGTCCTGTTTCATTCCTACACTGGTGAGGGGTGGGTATCATTGTTGCTCCGATAGACATGGAGAGGATTATGTGCTGCCCATGGTGGGCAAATAAGAGGATGCCAAGCCAGAGTTTGAGCCCATGCCTTGCACAGTCCCTCACATGCACAACCCTCCCTAAAACCACAGGCCATCCAGGCTGTGTGACTCACCCTCTGTGAGCCCAGCCTGTCTCCTCCTCTAGGGCAGGACTCACCTGACCAATGCAAATGCCAGGCAGAAGTGGACATCTGGATCGCAGCCAGAATACAAAAACCTGTCATCAACCCAGGCACCCAGAAACACCTGGGGTCTTCCCATCTTCCCATCAGAACCCCTCCTGGGTCCAGGGAAACAGCTCAGCGGGTGAGAGTGCTCGATACCATCATTGAAGACCAGAGTTCAGATCCCAGAACCCACGGAACCAATCACGGGGCTCATGAACACCTGTATCCAAGCTTCTGGGAAGAGTGGAGACAGGAGAATAGCTGGAGCTTGCTGGCTTCCAACCTAGCCAAGAAAACATGAGCCCCAGGATCAAGGAAAGATCTACTCCCAAAGGGAAAGGTAGAGAGGACATCTGTCGTTCTTCTGGCTTCTGTAGATGCACATGTGTGCATGCACATATGCTTGCACATACATTCACACATACAAATAAATAAATCTTTAAACCCTTCTCTCCCACGGGTCAACTTTTCATGGAAGCAGGGTGCTGCCATCATTCAGGAGAGTCCCCCTATACCATCTAATGCTGTTTTGTTGTGAGGAAATCATCAAATCTAGCTGATCCAGCTTCTCCACCAGCAAAATGGGGATTGGTTCTCTGAGACAATTCCCGGGCATAGTACTCAAGCTAAAGATGATCAAAAACTTTGGATCCTTCTTTTTATTCATTTTAAATTTCAACTTTTATTTTTTGGGACTTTTTTGTTTGTTTTTTGGGTGTTTTTTGTTGTTGTTGTTGTTGTTGTTGTTGTTGTTTTTGAGACATGGTAAGCTCTCACCACCCTAGAACTCACTCTGTAGACCAGGTTAGCCCCAAACTCAGGGATCCACTGGCCTCTGCCTCCCAAGTGCCGAGATTAAAGGTATACGCCACCACTACCTGGCAGGATCTTGCCACCATTTCCCAAGTGCTAAGGTTGTAGGTGTGTACCATCATGCCTAGTTTATGCCATACTGGGGATCGAACCCAGGGCTTCGCCCACACTAGGCAAGTACTCTACCAGCTACGCCACAAACCCAGTCAGAAATGGGAATAATATCAATCACATCACTGGGGTGTCTGTGAAGATTAATCAAAAGGACACATATACAGAGTGACAGTCACTGTTGACTGTCAATTTGACAGGATACAGAATAATCTGAGAGACAAACCTCCAGGCATGTCTATAAGGGGAGGGGAGTGTATCTAGATTAGTCAACCAAGGTGGGATGACCCATGTAAATGTAGATGATAACATTCCCTGGTCTAGAGTCCCGGCTGAAGGAAGAGAAGAAAAAGATCTGAGCATCTATCTCCCTCCAGTTCCTGACTGTTGGGGCCATGTGACCATCGGCTACACGCTCCTGTCTGCTCTGCCTTAACTGACAGACCCCTCCACGGGTGAGCCAAGACAAACCCTCCCCTCCCTAAGTTGCTTTTGTTGGGTACTTTGTTGCAGCGAGGAAAGTAAATATTTATAAATAAATACATAAATAAATATAATAATAATATAATAAGTATCCTTTTTGCAATGCTGGGCCTAAGTCATAAGGCAGCTCAATTCCTGGGTGCCCACAATAAGGATAGAGTGAGTGGTGGCCATTGTTGGCATGGTCACCTCTAAAACAGGATAGCAATGCCAGAGGGCTTCATGGAGAATCAGTGAGACAGCAGGATCCAGGGCCTTAGCACAGCACCTGGCACACTAAAGGTCAGAGGAAACAAAGCCAGGGGCAGGTCCTTTACAGATGTTAGACATTATGTAGCTTCTGGTTCTCCCCCAGAATGTGGTGGGGGCATGGGTAAAAAAAGACACCTGGGTCAAGAGGGAGATTTTTTTTTTTTTTTTTTTTGAGACAAGGAATATATATCCCAGGCTTGCTTGACAATCACTGTGTAGTGGAAGCCGATCTTGAACTTCTGCCTCAACATTCTGAATAGTGGGGTAGCAGACCTGCATCTCTACATCTCGCTTCAGACTCTTAAAAATTATATTTTAGTTGTTTTATTTGTATGCATTACGTGCATGCAGTGCCCAAGGGGGATCAGAGAGGTCATCATATACCTTGGAACTGGAGCTACAGATGGTTGTGAGTTGCCATGTGAGTGCTGGGAATCCAACCTAGGGTCTCTGGACCAGCAGCCAGTGTTCTTAACTGCTGAGCCATCTCTCAGCTCTCTGGCTTCAGATTTTAAACCCGACTGAATTCCCCTGTGCTTTCTTTCACTGTGTAACCTGAGACTAACTGACTCCCCAGTAAGCTGAGGGTCTGAGCAAGCCTGGTTGGCCTTGGCTCTGTAGACTGCAGACTGGGTGACTCAGAGCAGTTCTTGGCTCTGTTCTGCAGATGGAATTCTCCACCTACACCTCCTCCAGGGAGGCAACAGCTCCCTCAATGCCCACTCACTGTACACAGGAGCCGGGTGGCAGTTTCCACTTCTCATCTGTCCATATCACCAAGAGTGTACCAAAGGAGGTACTGCCATGGCCTTTAGCTCATGCATGGAGAGATCGAGATATAAGGATTGGCAGAACTGCCCTCACAACCCCTGTCCCAGTAGGGCACTGGTAACCAGGCAAGACCAGATGGGGATCTTACTGCCTGTGAGTGGGAAGGTCTCCCTCTCTAACCAGGAAGCAAACCAGGAAGGGGTATGGGCATCAGCAAGCAATAGCTTTACTCTGATCTTCTGTTCAGGCTAGGGCACACCACACACACACACACACACACACACACACACACACACACACATTTCAGTGGAAAGAAAGGCCCAAGAGAGGACAAGAGCTGTGTCCAGGGACCCACTCCACTGCCTCTCCAGACTGAGCTCACTCTCAGAAAATGGCTACAAAGAAAACCTCTAGATGCCCAGCTCTCTCCTGGGCATCCGCTCCTAACACGCACACAAATCAGGGACAAAGGATCCAAGTCCTAAACCTTCCTTCCTTCAGCAGCCGCCGGGAGCCCCTCTCCGCCCCTCTTTGTGTGGGGCCAGAAGGGGAGGGAGCTGTCTGAAAGAACCACAGATTTAATGAGGGGAGGAAGGAGAGGAAAGGGGGCTGGGAAAGTAGGGGCCTCCCGGCCGGGTATGGCTCAATCCCCTTCCCTATGCTAGTTGCTGCCCCCAAAACAGAGCTGGCCGGTCACCAGCCTGGTCCCCAACACTGACGACTAGATGGGCACACTCAACCTCTCTCGATTTCTGAGTCTTCCCAAACCCAAAGTTTGGCACAGGTAGTCAGTGACAACCGACACCAACCTCGCTCAAGAGCGGGCTGAGAGAGGGGGGCTCCTTCCCACCCTTCTCACCCAACCCCCATCCCCTTTCCAGCTCGAGCTGGAGGGAAAGGGTCCAGCGATTGCAGGGGGAGTGCCCTAGAGTGAGCGGGCCGGACTGCGCGCCGAGAGAGGATGCAGACGGAGCCGGTTAAGACGCTCAGACAGACAGACGGAGCCCGCACCCTAGAGATGTGAACGGGACAAACACAAAAGAACAGACTGAGCCAAGCGACAGGGGCAGACAGAAGGACGGACGCTCTGCCAGAAAGACAGAAACGTAGTCACAGCGGGGCCGGGACCCTGCCAGTTACACAAAGAGTCCCGCGCGCGCCCTGGAGAGAGACGCGCTACGCACCCGGGGGGCGCTCCGAGCTGGGAAGCGCGCAGTGGCCGCGGGGCTCCCTGCACCCGCTGCCAGCCTCGGTGTCCCGGTTCCCGGAGTGGCGACGCCAAAGGCGCCGGGCCGCGCCCCACCCCTCCCCCGCGGTCACCCGAGCCGTGACACCAGCTGTCCAGCACCGCGGCCGAAGTGGAGCGGCTGCGGGATGAGGATAAGAAGGACACCAGTGGGGCCCCAGAAAGGCAAGTTTGGAGGAAGCAAAAAGAAGAAAGTACACGGAGGAAGAAGGTAGAGTAAAAGTGAGCGGGGCCGCGGCAGGGACGGGGAGGGCACTCACGCAGCTGAGCAGCGAGCAGGCCCCCAGACAGGCCCCCATGGCGATGCGGGGCGCGGGGCGCGGGGCACCGGCCTCGGATCCCGGATCTGGTGGGACTCCAGGCTGTTGGTTGGCCCCACCCCAAGCCCATCCCCGCCCCGGCCCCGCCCCACCTGCCGAAGCCGCTCGTCACTTTCCGGAGACGCTCGGGGCCTCCGAGGACTCACCTGGGACAGGTGCTGGCTGGCGCCAGACTTTTCCTAAAGAGGTTGAGATGGGGGGGAAAGTCCAGCAACGACGGGGGCACAGCCCAGCTCAACTCTGACCTAGGATTGTATACTGAACCAAAGCGAGGATTTGGAAATACATCTGGATTTGAACTTCACTAGGGCCATGTGTGACCGACCCCCAATACTGTCACTGTTAGAGGACATAAGAGGTAGTCTTCTCTTGGATCTTGGCACAAAACCTCGGCTCAATCTATGGGTGCTGAGTGATAAATTACTAGGCAAAAGGAGAGATGGTAATGTAGCTGAGTCGGTAGAGTGTTTACAGAGCACGCATGAAGTCCTGGATTTGAGCCACATAAAACTGGGCATGGTGGCTCACGCCTGTAACCCAGCACTCAGGAGGCAGGAGTCACAAATTCAAAATCATCCTTGGCTGCAGAGCCAGATCTAGGTTGATCTGGGCTACATGAGATCCTTCGGAAGGAAAGAAGAGATGGAGGGAGGAAGGAAAGGAGAGAGGTACAGACAGAGGGAGGACGAGGGAGGTTACTTTGCTTCTCTGAGTTTCTCCTATTGAAACTAAAGGTTCTTACCTCATGGGGCTGTTAGAACACACAGCAAATGTTCCATGAGTAAAAGCCCACATCATTCCCGTCTCTGTTATGGCCCTAGATTCGTCCTTGTTCAAACCCCTCCTCTCCATCCACCTGGTCTTCAAACTACTGGTGGTCTTGGACCCCTCCACAGATACACACACACACACACACACACACACACACACACACACACTGCTCAGCACTCCTTACTCCTTATCTGTGTGTAACCATGACCTCCTAACTAAGGAGGTCACTGAGTGGGAGAGGGCATCCCGGCAGGTCATCCCCAGGATCAGATGTGAGACGCGGCAGCAGAGTTCTGTAATTATGGTAGCTCACCCCAGCCTTTTCCCCCATCAACTCTAGACCAGATAATGTTAGGGAAGGAAGTCCATAGGTTTGGCTGGCCCCAGGGGCCAAAGATCCGGCCTAACTGCTTCCCCAGATGATTCATATGGCACCTGGCTGAGCTGGTAATCTTGCCAGAGCTGTTCTGCAAATACCCTGCACTTTCCCTCCTCCACACATCAGCCCACCTGGTGCCTTCTTCCTGAAAGTCCTTCTCCTTGTCCACCTGTGGTGCTTTCGAAGCTTTGCTCACATCCCACATCTTCTAGATGAAGAGAACCATGACCACAAGCTAACCACCCAGCCTGACTGGAAATGAACCTCGGCCCACTACCCTGGCACATCTAAAACAGCAGACCTCACATATAATTCACCTTAGCAAGAGCGCAAGCAAGAGCCACATTCTTTCATGGCACCGTTTGAGTCCGTGTCTGTCTCAAGAAAGGTTCATTCCCTGCCCCAGTTCACACATGAGGAAACAGAGGTTTGTGTTATTGGTAAACTTAGCATTGGCCAAATGCTGGTTGTGGTCACAGAAATTGCTGCTATTTCTGCTCAGCTCCGCACAGCTCAGAAGGGGTTGAGCTAGGAGGCCATCAAGGGTGGCCTTGACCTTAGATCCCCAAAGCCTATTCTTAGCCATTTATACCTCTCTTGGAAAGTAGAAGGGATTGAAAACAATGTCACACACACACACACACACACACACACACACACCAATTCATTCATCTCTGTCTGTACCCTCCAGGGAGCAATGCACAAGGAGGATACACAGCAAGGCAGAATACGTGCTGAATGGATATGTGAGCTGCTTCCTCACTCCACTTTGACAACATCCTGACCCAACGGCCCCACACAGCCATCTTTCACACATGTCTGTCCTCAAAGCCTGAAGTGGTGCCCACCTTCTGAGTTGCCCATGCCAGGGTCTGCTTGCTCCCTTCGTACCTCTCCCCCATCAGCTGGATCCTCCACCAACAGCATCTCCTTTCCATGACCCAGCCCAGAGACACAGAGGAGTGACACCTGGGGTCCTTATGCTGCCCCAGCCTCCCAGAGCCTATGCCATCCTGAGGACACTTCCGTCCCCTTCCCTGAAGTAGGCCTGGTTATTCTGCTTAACTCTAAAAAGCAGGTATGAGCATTTGAGAACATGGTCTTAGGAGTAGTTGCTTTTTGAGGTGGTGAGGTGGTTGAGGCAGGATATCTCTGGGTAGCTGTGGCTAGCCTAGAACTTGCTTTATAGATCTGGTTGGCCTCAAACTCACAGAGATCTGCCTGCCTCTGTCTTCCAAGCGCTGGGACTAAAGGTGCGTCACCAAGGCCAGTTGAGTGGGTGTTTTCTGAGAGAAGAGGGCATTAGCTTAGCTGCAGCACAGAAAGAGCCCCTCAGTTTTTGGCTGGAAAATTTCCCAACAGAATACTGTGCTGTCATGGTCCTGGCTTTAGCCCTGTCTGAGTCTGAGGCCATGGTCCTGGCTTTACCCCTGTCTGAGATCGAGGCTTTGGAGCCCCCTGCATCACCCTGTAGGGAGGGACCAGCACTGGGCATGCTACTCACCGTGTAGTCCTGTCCGTGTACATCCTCCTCCTTCAGCCTCACACTTCTCATCTGTAAAATGGAAACAATCGTTTTGCTCTGGTTATATCAGGAGCTGTTGCAGAAATGATATTAGGAAGTGGATCGAGCCAGGAGATAGTGACACACCCCTTTGATCCCAGCACTCAGGAAACAGAGGCCAGTGGATTTCTGAGTTCAAGGCCAGCCTGGTCTATAGAATGAGGTCCAAGATAGCCAAGGCTACACAGAGAAACCTTGTCTCAAAAAACAAAAACAAACAAACAACAACAAAAACCACAGGGGTGTCAAAAAGCCTGGTTGCGGGCTGGCGAGATGGCTCAGCAGGTAAGAGCACTGACTGCTCTTCCAAAGGTTCTGAGTTCGGATCCCAGCAACCACATGGTGGCTCACAACCACCCACAATGAAATTTAAAAAAAAAAAAAAAAAAAAAAGCCTGGTTGCTTAGTTGCTTGGCAGCCTCCAGCCCATCAGCCTTTCCCTCAGTCTTAAGCCTCCTGTATGAGACTAGAATAACTCTGTCTTTCACACCTCCAAAGACAAGATCACAGTTAGCAGCTTTGTGACCATGACAAGTCACCCAGCCCCTCCAATCCTCACGGGAGTGCTAGGACGCTGGATTCAGCTTTCCCACTTAATGGCATAGAAACCAGACCCACTGAGAAAAATTTACCAGGGTCGTTTGGTCCATCCCCCTGTGTGGTCCATGC
Organism: Mastomys coucha; assembly: GCF_008632895.1. Lineage (NCBI taxonomy): Eukaryota > Metazoa > Chordata > Mammalia > Rodentia > Muridae > Mastomys > Mastomys coucha. The sequence continues at coordinate 86,682,773 of NW_022196900.1, forward strand.
TCAACTCCCTAGTCCCCATCGGAAGCAAGCCTTGGCTTCCCTATGCCCTTTGCCCCAGGGTTCTCTGTCCTACTATTCCTGGACTTTACTTTTCAAATATGAAATATAGGAACTAAATCCTTCCCAAGTCCTCAGTGCCCCCTAACTCCCCACAGTTCACTGGTACCCAATCCTCTCACCATCCTCCCATCCATGAGGACTCAGACGTGCTCCTGCTTTGAGGCTCTGTCCCCTGGGCCTCAGATCTCTGCACTGGCCTCTACTTCCTGCTTTTGACCCATTTACAGAGTAGAGAGGCCATCCCTCATGAATATGCATGTAGGGTAATGAGGGCTTGGGAATGGGGGAGCACCTGGGAAGAGGCATAATCACTTTCTACCTGGCTCTGGAGCAGGACTGTCCTTCCTCTCAGAGGTGCATGGGAGCTGAAGCAACAGTCCCAACATGGGCAGGAACCACTCACAAGTGCCTGTGGTTGCTGGCACTTGGCAAAGAACATCTCCCGTAAGATGTACCAAAGGTGGGGTGTACCTAGTGGTCATGAGCAGACCTAGGATGAAGCCCAGGTCCTTCCAGAGGATGGGACATCAGAGATGGAGCATTTAAACTCTACTGCCAGATGTTTGGCTGAGAACACATGGTCAGAGAGCCACATCTGGACATCACATGCCAGTTATGTGACCAAGGTCTTTGAGGTAGATTCATAAACATGATGTCTCCTGCCTGTAATCTCAGTGCTTCGGATGTTAGGCTGAAGTATTGCCATGAATTTGAGGCCAACATGGACTACAGAGTGAGACCATGCCTCAAAAAAGTCCAATAAACAAGAAGGAAGGAAGGAAAGAGGGATGGAAGGAGGGAGGGAGAGAAGGAAAGAGGGCAGGGGAAGGGAAGAAAAGAAAGAAAAAAGAGAAAGAGAATAGGGAGAGAGGTAAAAGGGGGAAAGAAGAGAAGATAGAGGGAGAAAAAAAGAAAGGAGAGGAAGGAAGGAAAGAAAGAAGGAGGGAGGAAGGAGGGAGGAAAGGAAGGGGGAAGGAGGGAGGGAGAGAGGAAAGAAGGAAGGGAGGGAGGGAGGGAGGGAAGGAGGAAGGAAGGAAGGAAGGAAGGAAGGGAGGGAGGGAGGGAGGGAGGGAAGGAGGAAGGAAGGAAGGAAGGGCAGATAGACTTAGTACCTCAAAATGACAACCTGAAAATACATCTGGATGTGTAGCGACAGCCAGATGTGTGTTCACAGTGTATGTTCAGCACATGTTCAGCGCATGTGATGTCATGCATGTACAGATGCAAGTGCAGATGTCCAGCATACATACCTCTGGATCACCTTGAGACCTTCTTCCAACCAAGAGTCACAGATGGCAGGGTGTGTCTGGATGCTGAGGATGGAGCAGTAGCCATGATAACAGTCATTGTTGGCAGAGAAAGAATGACCTGGTGGGCTTTGTTCCCCATTCCAGAGGGCTCCGACTTCCTGTGTGGGAACCATCTGGGATGAAGATGGATGAAGGTGGAAGAGACAAGCCAACAGAGGAGTGCTGCCAGGTGCGAAGAGATATCAGGTTCTGCAGATGTTTCCGTCGGAGACCTCAGGAGTCTGCTCTGAATGCAGGTGAGCAGAGGTGCACAGGGCAGCGTGAAGTTTGCTATGAGGATGTGTGTGGCCATGAAGAGTACACATGTGGATTTGGCATGTTAATAAATCATGTGTAGTATGTGTGTGTAGTATGTATGCACTGGGTTTTACACATAGTTGTGGGGGTGTTGGTGCGTGCATGTATGTAGCAGGATAATTAGTGTGTGGGAAAGAGAAAGAAAATAAATGTTATTGGGCCCAGTCTTCATGTTCACTGTGTGGATAAGGAGATGGATGGAGGAAGGGATGGGCAGGAGGTGGATGGGTAGATGAATGGTTAGGGAGATGAAGGAAAATACAATAGAGCAAAACTACTACATGATGCCTTGTGGGCTTCTGGTAGTAAGCATGTAGATACTTTTCTCTCT
>NW_022196900.1:86684780-86701779 GCF_008632895.1 Mastomys coucha
CATAGCTGTTGGGTTTTTTAGATAGCGTCTCACTGTGTTGCCTATCCCAGCCTGGAACTTGTTACGTAGCCAAAGCTAGCCTTGAACGTGTGGCCTTTCCACCTCCGTCTACCAAATGCTGACTATGTACCACCATGCCCACACAGTCTGTACAATTCTCTTAACCCTTCTGGGTGCTTGAAAGGCTTTTTATAATAGAATGTATATTCAGGGAGCTGGTGACACAGATAAAGGCACTTGCTGGCCAGCTTCATGACTAAGGTTTGATCCCCAGGACCTACAGGTGAGCGCTGACTCCTGCAACTTATTCTCTGACACCCACACAGACCCTGTGGCATGCTCCCCACCTCAAATAAATAAACATACCTTCCAAAAAATATATACATGGCATGAGCTAAGTGCCTGCTCCAAGAAAGCCATGGACAACAAAAGAAACCCATTAGAGGGCTGGAGAGATGGCTCAGCACTTAAGAGCACTGACTGATCTTCCAGAGGTCCTGAGTTCAATTCCCCAGCAACCACATGGTGGCTCACAACCACCTGTAACGGGATCTGATGCCCTCCTTGGGTGTGTCTGAAGACAGCTACAGTGTAGTCATATAAATAAAATAAATAAGTTTTTAAAAAAAGAAAGAAAGAAAGAAAGAAACCTGCCGGGCGTGGTGGTGCACGCCTTTAGTCTCAGCACTTGGTAGGCAGAGGCAGGCGGATTTCTGAGTTCAAGGCCAGCCTGATCTACAGAGTAAGTTCCAGAACAACCGGGGCTACACAGAGAAACCCTGACTTGAAAAACCAAAAAAAAAAGAAAAAGGAAAAAAAAAGAAACCCATTAGAGGCTTGATTCTATTTTCAGGCATTACAACACAGCTATGAACCTAGTTTTTTAAATGATTTCTATAATAATCTTATGAGTCTCTCCATTTCACTGCTTGCTGCTTCTCTCTCTCTCTCTCTCTCTCTCTCTCTCTCTCTCTCTCTCTCTCTGTGTGTGTGTGTGTGTGTGTGTGTGTGTACTTGAAATGTTAACTTATTAAGCAAAGCATTCCCTAATTACAACTATTCTGTTTCAGAATTTCTTCAATTTTAACTTCCTAGAAGACTGGGCTACAAGACCATACTTTGTCAAAAATTAAATTAAATTAGAAATCCAGGCTTTGTGGAGCTGAGCTACAATCCCAGCACTTAGCCAGTAAAGGTAAGGTCATACAGGAAGTCAGGTCGGTGCCCAGGATGCCCTGCACACACAGTGAAGCCGGCTCCTTATTTCCCATGACGTCTCCTAGCCTCTATGAAGCCAGTCCTATTCCTTGGGTAAAGGGGGGTATACTGGCTTGAGGAAAGGCAGTCACCAGCCCCAGGGCAGCCATGGGGGACCAGGAACTCTATCATCTACAGCTTGGCCAAGCGGCGTCTCCTGGTGAGCAGAAGTGTAGGTGTCTGAAACCCCAGTGTTTCCTGGAGGGAGCCAGGGAAAAAGCAGGTGTCCAGAGCTCTGGGAGCAGCAGCTGCTGTCACACATTCATTTCATCCTGCCCTGTCCAGCACCTTCTCTATTCCCAAGACTTAGGTCTAAGCTTTCAGTCGAACCTCATGGTGTAGAAACTGGGGCATGGAGGGGATGATACCCCTTATTGCTAGCCAGAAGCAACACCTACCTACAGTTTGGGGGCCAGCAGAAGGAGAACCCAGGTCCCACAGAGAGGTGGCACAGAGTACATTCCTGCCCCATAGTTCATACACTGGACCAAAGCCAGAAGGGAGAAAGAAACAGCATGTGGCTTGGGTTCTCATCCCAGCATTCCTAAAGGATCCTGTTAGGGTAACCCAGGGCAGCCCCCTATCCCTGTGTGGACTCAAGTGTCCATCTATCTATAAAAAGAATAGTTTGTAGACCAGCAAAAATGGCTCATCAAGTAAAGGTGCTTGCCACTCTGTCAACAACCTGAGTTTAATCTCTGGGACCCACATGGTGGAAGGAGAGAACTGACCCCCAGAAGTTGTTCTCTGGCTTCCATACATACACATAATATAAACAGAAAAGGAAAGAAAGAGAGAGAGAGAGAGAGAGAGAGAGAGAGAGAGAGAGAGAGAGAGAGAGAGAGGAAGGAAGGAAGGAAGAAAGTGAGAAAGAGAAAGAAAGGAAGAAAGGAAGGAAAAAAGAGACAAAGAAACAAAGAAAAAAACAAGGAAAGAGACCCAGAAATGAGATAGGCATGCTTATAATCTAGCACTTAAGAGGCTGAAGCAGAGAATTGCTGTGAGTTCAAGGCCAGCTTGGGATATAGAGGGGAGTTTAGTCTACAGCATGAGCTCTTGTCAATAAACAAATTAATAAATCTTTAAGCAAAAGTGGCTGTTACTATTAGTGACTGCCCCACCCCCCTAATGCCCTGAAGTCACTGACTTCACCACAGATTGGATCCACCAAGGTCCAGATCCCCAAGACCAACGTATTTGGGCAGCTGCTTCCCAGACTCTTCAGGCCCACCTGTCTCTACAGCTGCTACGGAACAGCTGGGCATCAAGGGCTGCTTGGGAGGCCCTGGGGATGGTAAAGCCCTGTAATCAGGCCAGCCGCAGGACCAACAACAACCCAGCTTATGGCAAATGATCATTAGCACTCTCAGCCTGCCCGGCCCCAGGCTGTAACCCAGCTGGTCAAGGACAAGAGAAGAAGGCAGGTAGTTATCCAAAGTCTTTCATGCCAGAGAGCCCTGCTCACTCAGGGTTCATGGAAGAGTGCCTGGAGACACAGCAGGAAGGACAGTCTACCTGAAGCCAAGCTCTTCCCCTCCCCACCCACCCACCCCCAGCCCCAACTCCTTCCCCCTGATCCTCACCACATACCCAGTCAGCCCAAGCTAACAGAGCTTTGTCAGGGAGGACCTGATGGGTGTCCACACAGTGAGCTCTTTTCCACCTCAAAAAAAAAGGGGGGGGCTGGTTAAATGAGTCAGAGCATACTCGCCGTGTAAGGATGAGGACCAGAGTTTGGATTCCTAGAACCTGGGTAAAGCCAGGTGTGGTAATGAAAATCTATAACCCTGCCATGAGATGAGAGTCGGGGACAGGAAAGTCCCTAAAAAGCTCAAGAGCCAACCCAGCCTGTACAACGGTGACAGTGACCTTGTCTCAGGGTGGAAAGCAAGAACAGACACCAAGATTGTCCTCGGACCTCCACACACGCACACCCCCAGTGGGATACACACGAACTCACAAACACATACACACTACACACACATTTTAAAAAGAAGGAGGCCAGGCATGGTGGCATGTGCCTTTAATCCCTGTGCTTGAGAAGCAGAGGTGAAGATCTGTGAGTTTGAGGCTCTGCTCTATATAGAGTTCCAGGACAACCATAGCTGCATAATTGAAAAAGAAGAAGGAAAGACAGGGGTGGTGGACCGAAATGAAAACCAACAAGCATAGAAGGATGTAGGAAGAAGGGGAAGCTTCAACAGCTCGAATTAGCACAGACATTAGGGGAGAGAGTGTAGAAGTTCCTCAAAAAGCTAAAAAATAGAATGATCGTATGAACGGGAGGGAGAATTCAAAGCAAGGGAAACAGGAATATCGTGTTATAGTGGGGGAAAGAGGAAAAATGGAACAGGAAAGACCGAATGGGGGGAGGATGGGAGGGCAGTGTAGAGGTGAAGTATGGGGTAGGGAACACTGAAGGCCCTTGAAAATAGAGGTTTCCATATATATGTATATGTATATGTGTATGTATGTGTGCGTGTATGTGTATGTATAATGTATATGATGTATATGTATGAGTTTGAATATGTATACATATATGTATATGTGTATATAATATATACATGTATATATGTATATGTGTGTATATGTATATACATATATAAATATATACATATTCAAACTGTCTATGCATAAGAGAGAGAGTTTGAGTATAGGGAGTTACCCTATAAAAGGGGACAAAACCCCAAGTAGATACCACATGCTTGTAAGTCAAAACCCTAGTACCAGAAATGGGTCTCCTCTTTTTAAGTTGTTGGCCAACGAGATCCCATAGATCCCAGACACTATAGCTACTGCCATTATTCTTTCTTGGTTAGCCCCCAGAACTCGACAGGAAGAGCCCATTGTTGAAGACACAGGGTTTTTGAGTCATCAGGTGGATACTGACCTAGAAAATGCACTTACTACTGGCTAGGTGCTGGAAGATGCTAGCAGGGTTACTAGAAAAGTAAACATTGTTCTCACCGGCCCGTTTTGTAACTGTCATCTTTCGTTTGTTTTTATTTTGCTTTGCTTAGTTGGTTTTTGAGTGGCAAGCTCCCTGTATAGCCCTGGGCTCCCAAGAGCTGGGATCTGGCACCACCACACCTAGCTTCTTTCACTTAAGATTTTTTTTTAAAAAAAAAAATAACAATGTTGGCAAGGTAAGGCTCATCCAAGTTGGTGCTTGCATCCGTACATCGTTCTTTGACTTGATTGTTTAGAGCTGTCCTGCATGTTTAACAATTGATAGTTATGCGGACTGCCTCCACTATGGCCTCCTATGAGAAAGTTCTAATACAGGTGTTCGTATGCACATAGCTGTCAGTTCACTGTCAGTTCTCTGCGGGAATACCTGGGTGGTAAATTGCTGAATGATCTGGAAACCCTACGCCTATCTTTTGAGGCTCTGCCACACTTTTCCAAAGCTGCCTCCCCATAGGGTTGCAGCAGTGCAGCGGTATAGAGGGAAGTAACTTTCCTCTCCGCTGCCCTGGGGCATCTCCCCAGATTTTTAAGGATTATTTAGTCATTTTATGTATATGGGTACACTGTAGCTGTCTTCAGATACACCAGAAGAGGTCATCAGATCCCATTACAGATGGTTGTGAACCTTGTGATCGCAGGGAAATTGAACTCAGGACCTCTAGAAGAGCAGTCAGTGTTCTTAACTGCTGAGCCATCTCTCCAGCCCCCATGCGCCTATCTCTTAAGCATCCTCCTGCCTCTGCCTCGTGAGTGCTGGGATTAAAGGTGAGCACCTGCCCTAATGCTCACTCTGTAGCTTTGAAAGTGTCTTGACCTGCAGGGAATGTTGCCATGGGACAGGCCTGTCGTTGGTGGAGAGTTTCTCTCTCTTCCTTGCATACCTTGTTCTTGATTTTTCTTTAAGAACTGGGGTTTGGATCCCTACCCACGAGAAAGTCAGGAAGGCATTGCAGCAGCTTGTAACTCCAGCACTGGAGAGATGGAGAAGAACCTCAGAGCAAACTGGCTAGCTCCATCAGCCAGCATCTGTACGTCCGGGTCAGTGGGAGACATCAACAATAAAGTAGGAAGAAGACTCCTGACAGCCACCTCTTGCCTCAACACACACACTCACACACGTGTGAACACGCACACACACACTCAGCGCATGATGGCATGCCTGCAATCCCAGCCCTCACGGACTGAGCAGGATTGTCTAGTGAGTTCAAAGCCACACTGAGCTACCGAATAAGACTGTCTCAAACAAGCAGATAAATGTGATCATGCAGTCAGACCCATTTAGAATCATGGGTTGTGTTTCCACTCTAATTAAAAAGCTGCTGGAGCTGGAGAGATGGCTCAGCAGTTAAAAGCACTGACTGCTCTTCCAGAGGTCCTGAGTTCAAATCCCAGCAACCACATGGTGGCTCACAACCATTCATAATGAGATCTGAGGCCCTCTTCTGGTGTGTCTGAAGACAGTTACAGTGTACTTACATATAATAATAAATAAATCTTAAAAAAAAAATTAAAGAGCTGCCGCCAATGGACGTGATCGTGCAAACCTGCAGTCCCATCATATGTGAGACTGAAGGAGGAGGATTGCTTGGCATTCAAAGCTGACATGGGCTACATAGCAAAGCCCTTTCTCATAGAGAGAGGGGGGGAGGGAGAGGGAGAGAGAGAGGGAGGGAGAGGGAGAGGGGAGAGGGAGAGAGAGGGGGGAGAGAGGAGGAGGAGGAGGAAGGAGAGGAAGAGGAAGAGGAAGAGGAAGAGGAAGAAGAAGAAGAAGAAGAAGAAGAAGAAGAAGAAGAAGAAGAAGAAGAAGAAGAAGAAGAAGAAGAAGAAGAAGAAGAAGAGAAGAGAAGAGAAAAGAAAGAGAAAAAAGGAAAAGGAAAGGAAAAAGAAAAGTAATTCCCAAGGACCTTCAGGTCTGACTGCAGCTGTTCTTGGCCCCTTCTCTCTCTCCATGCTGTCCGGGAACTTTCAGTTTCCAAAAATAGGTGTGCCACCTCTCTCCTCCTGACTTTGGCAGTTGTGACTATGACCTCTGCTCTGGGGGAGCTGACCGTCACCTGCACCTCCACCTCTGATGGACTCCCTGCTAGCGGGGCCAGCTTCTAGGGCACACAGCCTCCACAGAGGGGCCTGCTGGTCAGGAAGGACTCTGGGCCGCCTTAACTCTCCACTGTCACCCTTGAGATGCATCATAATGTTTTAATGAGGGTCACCAAGTTCTTGTTCTGCGATGGCACCTGCCAATTAGGTGGCAGGCCACGCTCTGCCTTGAGCCTCCCACAAGGCATGAGTGCTGTGACCTCAGGGATGTCCCGGCCCCTCTTCTGACCTCAGTGCCTGGTGGAAAGAGCATGAGTAAATGAATGAATGAATGAATGAATGAATGTTCAAAATGAATGACTGAATGGAAGTTGGGGCCAGCATAATGGAAGGGAAGGAGGGAGAAGAGGATGGACGGGAAGAGAGGGAAGGAGAGAAGGGGCCATTAAGACTATGAGGAGCAGGGTAGTAGGAATTTCAATATGGATGGAAGTTGGGAGACCATTGCCAAGTAGAAGGAACAGCACAGACACACACCCTAAAATAATTCTGAAAGTGAGTCTTCTGAGGAGAACGCCATGGCTTTGCTGGCCTCAGCTAAACCCCAGAAAAATGAGACTTAGGCAATGGCTACCTTCTGGAAGCAACTGTTTCCCTGGCTCAGGGCTGAGAGAAAGGCTGGATGTAGAAGACAAAGCATTAATTAGTGCCCAGAGAAGACCTCTCCTGTCATTGTGGAGGTGGCAATAAGTCAAGCTAGGAAGTCGAGGGGGCTGATGGGATAGCTTGGCCCACAGTCAGACCTCCGTGGCTTGGTCATCTGACTGACACATCAAAGTGTCTTCTCTTCTTCTTTACTACTTCTGAGTCCAGATCATCAGCTCTACCCTGAATCCCTCCCATCTGCTTTCTCTGGACCCTAGAACATCCATCTCAGCCACATCTTGGCTTCCCAACTCCCCATCTCAGGACCTGGATGGTTCTCAGTGAACTGAAAGACCCAGTGAGAGATTGCAGTGGCCTCTGCCGTGGGCATCCCAATGCCCATGGGGATGGGGCGGTAATGAACTCTGTGGGGTGTGGTGACCTCTTAGGGTTTATGCATTGAGACCTCAGCAGGAACAAAGAGGCCCAGAAAGCTGCTACTAGCCTCCTGAATTAAGTAATTATCAGGATCGCCTGGCCCAGAGTGTTTCAGATACTGGATACTGGGAGACATAGAGAGGAGGCTGGCTACTGCTGTTCTTTGACTTTTGGCTTTACTCCCTTGAGATGGGGTCTCTCACTGAACCTAGAGGTAGGCTAGTGGCCAGGAGGCCCCAGTGAGCCTCCTGTTTCCACCCCAAATTCATGCAGGCTCATAGGCACACACAAATTTAATATATATGTATACATAATTAATATATACTACATAGTATGTGATATACAACATATGGTATAACACTTTCTATTATATATGGTATGTAATATGTAATATGACATGTGGTGTGTAATATATAATAGATAATATGTGATCTATATGATATATAGCATACAATGTAATTTCCAATATACAATATAACATACTGTATAATATGTAATGTGTTCATATGTAATGTGTAATATGTGATATATACTATATATATTCTAGTCCTTTGTAAGACCAATACAGGATCTTAGCTGGAGCTTAACAGGGACATGAGGCTGTGTCAGGATTTTATTTTTGCATGAGGGTGCTATAGGTTTGAACTCAGGTCCTAATACTTGCCCAGCAAGCACCCTTCCCTCTGTGCCACCTCTCCAGCCCCTCGTTTTATAATTCTTTCATTTTGTTTTTTGGTATGTGTATGTGTGTGAGTATGTGCACATGAGTGCAGGTGCCTGCTGAGACCAGAAGCATCACATCCCATGGGGCTGGAGTTAAAGGCAGTTGTCAGGTGCCTGATATGGGTGTTGGGACCTGAACTCTGGTCCTCTGCAAGAGTAATACAGGCTCTCAACTGCTCGATCGTCTTGTTAGCCTCTAGTTTCATGATGCTGATACTACTGCACCTCCTCTACTCTCCTCCTCCTCTTCTCTCTCCTCTTCCTCCTCCTCCTGTTCTTTTTTTTTTTTTCTTTTTTTTTTTTGGTTTTGGTTTTTCAAGACTGGGTTTCTCTGTGTAGCCCTGGCTGTCCTGGAACTCACTCCATAGACCAGGCTGGCCTCAAACTCAGAAATCCACCTGCTTCTGCCTCCCAAGTGCTGGGATTAAAGGCGTGTGTCACCACTGCCCGGCTCCTCCTCTTCTTTCAATTCTGTGTAGCCCAGGCTGCCCTGGAACTCACTCTGTAGACCTGGCTAATCTCAAACTCACAGAGATCTGCCTGCCTCTGCACCTGAGTGCTGGGATCAAATGTGTGCATCACCACCTCATGGCACACTTTTATGTTTATCAATATAACCTGAAACTTTTTTTAATATGACTTGGGTTATTTATTTATTTATTTATTTTTGGTTTGGGGGCATTTTTTGTTTGTTGTCATTTGCTGTGATTTAAGTTTCTCTTCTCTTTCTTTTTTTTTTCTTAATTGTTGTTATTGTTTTAAAATTTATTTTGTGGGCTACAGAGCACTCTTCTTACAGTGGATCTGGGCTAGGTTTCCAGAACCACATGAGGCAGGTTACAATGACCTGTGACTGCAGTTCCAGGGGATCCAGCACCCCTGGCCTACTCAGGCATCAGTATGAATGTGATATACATAAATTTCTGCAGGCTCAGAGGCACACACAAGTTATATATATAATACTAGTCCTTTGCAAGAGCAATACAGGCTCTTAACTGTTGAACCATCTCTCTAGCCTCTAGTTTTGTGCTGCTGCTGCTCCTCCTCCTCCTCTTCCTCCTCCTCCTCGTCCTCATCCTTCTCTTCCTCCTTCTTCTTCTGAGACCGGGTTTTAGTGTGTAGCCTTGGCTCTGTGTGTGTGTGTGTGTACATGCACGTACATGTGAACATGTGCACACCCCCCAGAGGCTATAAGAGGGCACCAGGTTCCCTGTAGCTGGAATTACAGGTGGTTCTAAGTCCCCTAACATGAATTCTGAGGCTAATTTCAGGTCCCAGTAAAAAGCAAGAAGCACTCTTAGCCGCTGAGCCACCTATTCAGTCCCTTATGTTGTTTTTATTATATGTGCTTATTTTGAGCATGTGTAAATGTGGATGTGTGTGGGCACATGCATCCCAATGCACATGCAGGAGCCTGAGGACAATTTCAAAAGCTGGTCCCCCCTTCCACTGTGAGGTTCCAGGGACCAGCTCAGCTCAGCAGCTGTCCCAGGCACCTTTACCTGCTGCATCATTTCACTTTCCTTCATTTTTATTTTTGAGACATAGTTGGGCTATCTAGCCCTAGCCTGGAACTTTTTATCAATCCTCCTGCCTCAGCCCCCCAAGGGCTGAGATCACAGTTATGCAGTGCTTCACAATATTTCAGTAACTCTGTGAGTAAATGAGAGTTTGTATGCATTGGAATCATCAGGAAGAAAAGGAATCATCCAGGCATGGTACTACACACCTATAATCCCAGCATGAGGGAGACTGAGGCAGGAGGTGTGCTAGGAGTAGGAATCCAGCCTGGGCTACATAATGAGCACTGGATCTGAGTACCAGAGATACATAGCAAGTCTCTGCTTTAGACAAACCAACCAACCAACAAACAAACAGAGGTTTTGAGTGGAGCCTGGTACCCGGGACCTGTGGTACCAACTACTTAGAAGGCTGACTTGGGAGAACCAAAAGCCAAGGTATCAATCTGGGCCACGTTGTACAACATTGCCTCAAACCCAGAACATACGGTGAGCATGGTGGCACACAGTTGCCACTCTAGCATTTGGGAAGTAGGGACAGGAATATCCTTAGTTCAAAGTCATCCTCAGCTTTATAGTGAGTTTGAGGCCTGCCTAGGATCCATGGAGACCTTGTTTCAAAAATAAACAAATAAATAAGCAAGTAAACCAAAGAAGGCAGGAGAGACGGCTCAGTGGATAAGAGCACCGGCTGTTCGTGCAGGGGACATGAGTTTGAGTCTCACTACCAATGTGGCGGCTCCCAAACATCTATAACTGCAGTTCCAGGAGACCTGGCGTCCTTTTCTGACCTTTGTGAGCACTGAATGCATGTGGGGGCATAGATACACATGCAGGCAAAAACACCCATGCACACAAAATAAAATAAGTCATCTTTTATAAAAGGTGTAAGGGTGTAGGTCAGGGTCAGACCATTCCCCAGCTTATACAAGGCTCTCTGAGTTCATCTCCAGCACTGATCGGGGGAGGCAAAATCCAGGGGCTAGAGAAGTAACTCAGTGGCTAAGAGTATCTGCTGCCCTATATGAGGACCAGAGTTGAGATCCCAGCACCCACATCAGACAGCTTACTGATAATTGTAACTCCAGCTCCAAAGGGTCTAACACCCTCTTCAGGCTTCGGAGAACACCTCTGGAGGAGCACATATCCCCCTACAGACAGACAGGCATAATTAAAACAAGTCAAAGTAATAATGAATAATTTTTTTTTTTACAAAAATTAAAACCACTCATAGCTCACGGGCCAAGTAAAAGATCACCGCTCGATCCGACTTGGGTTTCTCAGGTCAACATTGGAAACAATCAAAGGCCAGGAGCAAGGTGGTTGGTCCAGGAGCAAGGTGGTATTCTGCTTGAAGGATGGCTTTTTTCTTTATTTGATTTTCTGTTTTAGACTTTTAAAATTTTATTTATTCACTTTTATTCATCACATACCAGTCCCTCCCTCCTCCCAGTACACCCTTAGATTTCTGTTTTACACACACAAGTGTTTTCCCTATATGTATACATGTATACTGCCCATGTGCCTGGTGCTGGGGAAGTCAGAGGAGGGCACTGGGACCCCTAGAACTCGAGGTCAGTGCTGGGAACTGAACCTGAGTCAGGTTGGCCTCAAGCTCATGGAGATCTGTTTTCCCAAGTACTGAGATTAAAAGTGGCTATCCCAGAAAGTATTTTTAGTTAAGCGTTAACTTTTATTAATCCCTGGGGAGGGGGAAGAATCATTTCATATTGATCCTCATTGATCTAAAGACAGATCTCACAGCAGAGCGGGGATGAGGTAGAATCTGGCCTCAAAGACTGTCAGTGTCCAGGTGGAGAGGTAAACCCCCCGAGGGGTGGGGACATTGTCAGCCACCTAGAATATATGCAGCTGATTGGTGTCAGAAAGCCCAGCTCAGAGGCCAGCTCTGCCGCTAACACTCAGGGTGACTTTTAGAAGTCTCCTTGGGATCTAGTCTGGTCTAAATGAGGATGAAATATAAAGTGCTCCTAACCTGGTTCTTTGGTGCTACCTGGTGGACACATTGGTGCATGACGCCATCTGCTTCCAGTAAAAGACCTGATCCTGGAGAAACTCAGGTGTCCACGCACTTCATTCCCAGGTCTCAAGAGGAAGAGAAGGATGTCTGGGTGCCAAAGAAACCCTCAGGTACGTCCCTGTCACTTACTCTAAATCTCTCTGAACCTGCTTTCTGTTCTTAGAAAGGAATTGAGTGGTATGAGCCTACGGGTTGGGGTGTGGCTCTAAGCAAAGCTTCTCTCTAGCACGAAGGAAGTTTGGTTGGCTCCACAGCACTGCCCAGACCCAACATGATGCACACCTGCAATCCTGGAACACAGGAGCAGAGGCAGGAGGATCAGCTCAGAGTCATATGAAGTTCAACAAAACAAAACAGGATCAGTTCAGGGCTTATGACCTAGGTTTAACCACTCCCTGGTATCATTAAAAATAATTAATAAGGCTGAGCATTATAGGTCACACCTTTAATCCCAGCTCTTGGGAGGCAGAGGCAGGTGGATATCTGTGAGTTTGAGACCAGCTTGGTCTACACCAGTGGTTCTCAACCTTCCTAATGCTGTAACCCTTTAATACAGTTCCTCATGCTGTTGGGACCCCCAGCCATAAAAAAATTAATAACTGGGGCTGGTGAGATGGCTCAGCAGGTAAGAGCACTGGCTGCTCTTCCGAAAGTCCTGAGTTCAAATCCCACAGCAACCACATGGCAGCTCACAACTACCCGTAATGAGATCTGACGCCCTCTTCTGGTGTGTCTGAAGACAGCTACAGTATACTTATTTATAATAATAAATAAATCTTTTTTAAAATTAATAACTGCATTTTTGCTGCTGTTATAAATTATAATGTGAATATCTGTATTTTCCAGTGGTCTTAGGCCACCACTATGAACAACCCTCAAAGGAGTCCTGACCCACAGGTTGAGAACATCTGCTCTATATGGTGAGTTTCAGGTCAGCCAGAGCTAGACAGTGAGAACCCCATTTCAAAAAAAGAAAAGAAAAGAAGTCAGGTGGTAGTGGTGCACACCTTTAATCCCAGCACTTGGGAGGCAAAGGCAGGTGGATTACTGAGTTTGAGGCCAGCCTGGTCTACAGAGTGAGTTCCAGGACAGCCAGGGCTACACAGAGAAACCCTGTCTCAAAAAACAAAGAGAGAGAGAAACAGAGAGAGGAAAAAAGAAGGAAAGAACATTTGGGGAAGGTGGGAGCAGAGGAGGGAACATGGGTGTACATCTGGACATCAGAGGACACCTTCTGTCCTCAGGGTCATTCTGCTTTTTACTTGAGATTGTCTTCATCACAGAAGCCAGCTAGCTCACAGGTTTGCAAAGGCTCACTTCTCACTCCTCCATCACTGGGACGATAGGGCATGACATCACATTATACTTTTTGTAGTTGTTTTTGTTGTTGTTTTGTTTTGTTTTTCGAGACAGGGTTTCTCTGTGTAGCCCTGGCTGTCCTGGAACTCACTCTGTAGACCAGGCTGGCCTCCAACTCAGAAATCCGCCTGCCTCTGCCCACATTATACTTTTTTCTTTTCTCTTTTCTGATTTTTCAAGTCAGGGTTTCTCTGTGTAGCCAGGACCATCCTGGAACTCACTCTGTAAATCAGGCTGGTCTCGAACTCACAGAGATCCTCCTGCCTCCACCTCCGGAGTACTGGGATTGAAGGTGTGAGCCACTACGGTCCCACCACACTGTGCTTTTTTTTATGTGGATTCTGGGAACACAAACTCAAGTCCTTGTAGGTGCTTTGCCGACCATGCCACCTCCCTAGCCCAAGGCTTGGTTTCTCATGACCCCACTGGTTCTGACATTCCTGAATTGAACGGGGAACTAGGGCCTTAGAGAGATTAAGAGCTGTGGGTCTGGGTGAAAATCGTCTCCCAACTGGGCAAGGTGCCTCTTATCTATCATCCCAATCCAAGGAAGCTAGTTCGTGGACACTATCTAGTGAGCTCTGAGCCTACAGGACTGTGGTATGAGATCCTGTCGCAAAAGACAAACAAACAAACAAACAAAAAAAACATATCATAGGTCAATAGAAGATCACTGAGCACTGAACACACGGGTCTCCCCCACACCTCCTCCCTGTCTTGTTTTAGAGGTTAAACCCAGGGCCATGTGTTGCTCAACATGATTATCACAGAGCCAAATTTCCAGTCCCATCTACTTTAAAAAACAGTAGTTTTTTTGTTTTGTTTTGTTTTTGTTTGAAGTGGGGTTTCCCTGTTGCCCAGGCCGTGTTCCACGCCAGACCATGCGATCAGTGCTGGTCATAGCAATAAACAGCGTACAAGACAACCTTTACCCTTTGCATGCTGGTCGAAGGCACTTATTAGTGCAAAAATGTTTACACTCTAGTCTGAGCAAACTGCAACGGGAATGTGCACAAATTAAGTGTGTTACTGGGGGGGTGAACACGGGCAGTCAATGACTATGGTGGGCCCAGTGGATCTCAGAGTAGGTTAGAGAGCTGGGCCGCGGCCAAGGGCAAGGCAGGTCTGGCCAGACCTAATAATGAAAAACAAAACTCACATTCTGATATGCAGGAGCAAATCTACAGGGCCTCGTTGGCTAGTTTTGGATCATGTGGTTCCTGGATCAATCCTCGAAATAGGGAGGATAGTCTTTGGGAAGTCCAAATTACACTCCTGGCTTCAGGGCCACACCTCCTGGGCGGGGCTAGGGGGAAACTAGGTTATCGGTGAGGCACCATAAAAGGCAGCGTTCCGGTGGTGAAAGTCCCTTAGACCAGGAAACACGCCACTGTGAAGTGTCTGTGACTGACCACATGCTCCTCAGTGGAAATGCTATTGGCATATAAATACCAACCACAACGCGGACGGTGGCGCACGCCTTTGATCCCAGCACTCAGAGAGCAGAGGCCGTTGGATCTCTGATTTCAAGGCCAGCCTGGTGTACAGAGTGAGTTCTAGGGCAGTCAGGGCTATACAGAGAAACCCTACCTCAAAAAAAAAAAAAAGACAATAAATACCAACCCAAATCCTGAATGGTGGCCCGAGACTGTAATCCTAGCACTTGGCAGGCAATTCCAGTACTGTTTCAACTACACAGGAAGTTCACTCCCACCCTGGGCTATATGAGAATCTGTCAGAAACAAAAGCAGAAACTGGGGTGGCAGGCTAGCAGCTCGCTGAGCTACCCAGGGTAGTAGGGTGAGGGGTGGGGTCGGGGCTGGATCCATGGCTCTACACTTAAGAGCACTTGCTACTCTTGCAGAGGAGCCTGGGTTGGTTAGGAGCATCTACAAGGCAGCTCACAACCGTCTGTAACTCCAGGGCCAGGGGATGTGGCGCCCTCTTGTGACTTCTGGAGGCAACAAGCATACACATATGCTGCACAAACCTACAAGCAGGCAAAATTATAACCTAATATAAAATAAATAAATCTTTAAAAACAAACAAAAAAACCAGGCAGTAGTGGCGCACGCCTTTAATCCCAGCACTTGGGAGGCAGAGACAAGCGGGTTTCTGAGTTCGAGGCTAGCCTGGTCTACAGAGTGAGTTCCAGGACAGCCAGGGCTACACAGAGAAACCCTGTCTCCAAAAACCAAAACCAACCAAACAAACAAAGCCCAGAGTTGTTATGTGCATGCTTTTAATCCCAGCACTCAGAAGGCAGAAACAGGTAAATCTCTGTGAGTCCAAGGCTAGCCTGGTCTACAGAGGTAGTTCTAGGACAGCCAGGGCCAGACAAAGAAACCCTGTCTCAAAAACAAAACAAAGCAGAATGCTTACTGATAAAGGCCCTTGCTGCCAAGTTTAGCCTGGGTCCAACCCCCAGAACCCACATAAAGTTGAGAGAGAGAACTAACCCCATAAAATGTCCTCTGATCTCCACATGTACACCACTCTCTCATGCATACAAAATTAATAAATACATGTCATTTTAAAACTAAAAACCAAAACTTGGTGGCACAAACCACTTTAATTCAGTGGAGGCAGGAAAATGAGGAGTCCAAGGTCATCTGTGGCTACATACCTAGTTTGAGGCCACCTTGGACTACATGAGACCCAGACTCAAAACAAACAACAACCAAATGCCAACTAAAAAGCACAATGAGGCACATGAGGCAGGAGAATGCTAAGTTTGAAGCCAGATTGGGGTACATAATAAGTTCCAGGGCAGCCTGAGGTACATAAAAAGACATTGTCTTAAAAAACAAACAAACAAAAAAGACATTGTCTTAAAACAACAACAACAACAACAACGGGCTGGCAAGATGGCTCAGCAGAGAAGAGCACTGATTGCTCTACCAAAGGTCCTGAGTTCAAATCCCAGCAACCACATGGTGGTTCATAACCATCCATAATGAGATCTGACTCCCTCTTCTGGTGCATCTGAAGACAGCTACAGAGTACTTATTTGTAATAATGAATGAATCATTGGGCTGGAGCAAGCAGGGACTGAGCCAGTGGGGCTGACCAGAGCAAGCGGGGCTGACAGGAGCGAGCAGAGATCCTAAAAGTCAATTCCAAACAACCAGATGAAGGCTCACAACTAACTGTACAGCTACAGTGTGTACTGATAAGCATAAAATAAATAAATAAATCTTAAAAAAAAAAAACAAAAAACATAGCCGGACGGTGGTGGCACACACCTTTAATCCCAGCACTTGGGAGGCAGAGGCAGGCGGGTTTCTGAGTTCGAGGCCAGCCTGGTCTACAGAGTGAGTTCCAGGACAGCCAGGGCTATGCAGAGAAACCCTGTCTCGAAAAACCACAAAAAAAAAAAAACCCTAGATGGCTGGAGAGATGGCTCAGGCGTTAAGAGCACTGACTGCTCTTCCAGAGGTCCTGAGTTCAATTCCCAGCAACTACATGGTGGCTCACAACCATCTGTAATGGGGTCTGATGCCCTCTTCTAGTGTGTCTAAAGAGAGCAATGGTGTACTCATATACATAAAATAAATAAATAAATCTTTTAAAAAGTATTTTAAAAACTAGATATAGAAATAGATATGTAGATTATACAGATATATAGATGAGGACCCATGGTGAGGAGAGGTAGGGCAAGGGGGAAAATACCAGGATGTGGATGCTGTCTGTCTCTATCACATGGTAACCTAGGGGCTTGGCTGGGCTAAATCAGTAGATTTAGGGATATGTGCTAAAGTTTTTTGTGAAAGTCAAGCATGGGACTGGCAATATGGCTCTGGGGATTAAGGCACTTGCTACGAAGTCTGAGAACTGGATTAGATCCCTGGGACCCAAATACTGTGGTATTTGGAGGGAACCAACTCTGCCTTTTCAAAGTAGACCTCTGAAAAACACACACACAGCTGGGCAGTGGTGGTATATGCCTTTAATCCCAGCACTTGGGAGGCAGAGGCAGGTGGATTTCTGAGTTCAAGGCCAGCCTGGT
>NW_022196900.1:86701934-86711934 GCF_008632895.1 Mastomys coucha
AAAAAAAAAAAAAAGAAAGAAAGAAAACACACACACACACACACACACACACACACACACACACACACACACATGAACACTCACACTAGCAGGCATACATATACACTAATAAATGGTTTTGTTTTGAAAGATAGTCTTTTTTTTTTAAGATATATTCACTTTATGTATGTGACTACACTGTAGCTGTCTTCTGACACACCAGAAGAAGGCATCGGATCCCATTACAGATGGTAGAGAGCCACCATGTGGTTGCTGGGAATTGAACTCAGGGCCTGAAAGATAGTCTCACAATGTAGCTGTGTCTGGGCTGGAACTCATGTAGAACAAATGTGCCTGCGTCTGCATCTGAGGAGCTGGGACCAAAATTACACATCACCACCGTCTTAGCCAATAAATGTAAAGTTTAGAATTAAAGGGAGAGAGAAAAGTCAAAAGGATGTTGGTCACATACCTCAGTCGACAACCAATGCCTATTAAAGGGTTAACAATAGCCCACAGTCATATGACCGACCTACATGATGTCTCTCCACAGTTACAACGTTCTATCAGACACACACAGGACCTTTAACTTGGAGAGTTTCCATTCACCAAGATGTCATTACAAGCCGACAGTTGTGAGAGGGGAAGCCCCCAAACAAGGTTAGTGGGGGGACCTCCTGGGGTCCCCACAGGGAGCTGCATCTGCTTTCTGGGGTTGTGATGTTCCTTAGAAAGGGTCACAGAGGTGGATAAGGCTCAGTGAGCCCCTTATGTGGGATTAAACAGGGGAGGTTGGGTCCCCCAAAACTAGCTCTAGAAATTCCCTTTTATATGTGTATTGTGTGTGTGTGCACAGACATGCACATGTTCACCATGAGTGTGCAGATGTAAGCCAGGGGCTAATGTCTGCCTGGTTTTCCTTTTTGTTTTTCTCTCTCTTTGTGTGTGTGTGTGTGTGTGTGTGTGTGTGTGTGTGTTTGAGACTAGATCTCCTCTTTAAGTCTGGATAGAGTTCACCTTTTCATCTAAAATGGCTGGCCAGCAGGCCCCTGGAATCCACCTATTTTAGCCCTTACCTCCAGCTCTGGAGTAACAGGCCCACACTGTTGTGGTGGATTTTTACATGAGTGTTGGGGACCCGAACTCAGGCATTTCGTGCTTGTGCGGAAAACACATGACCCACTGAGCAGCCTCCCCAGCCCCATAGACACCCTTCCTGGTCAGGTAAAATGACAACTCTGCTTTGAAAGAAATAAAATAGAGGTATTTTCCTGAGCCAAGGTTGATCAACCACCGCCCAGGAACACAGGTTCACAGTGTCCGGAATGGGGCTCCTGCACAGAAAGGCTGATCAGAATGAATGAATGCTTTCTTTGGCTATAAAACCAAAAACAAGTTATAAATCAGTGTATTTACCAGTCATCTGGATGAAAGAATCAGATAAAGGGGTGGGTGGGCCGCAGCAACCCTAAGAAATCTCTTCTGGGGCTCAGATGTTGAATTCTTGGTTTCTTAGCCTGAGGGCTGGTGCAGGCTGGAGGTCTGCAGAGAAATGTACCTGTTAAGTCATGGGACTGTCAGGTCAGATATAAGGTAATAGGGCTCTTAAAGGAATCAAGATGGCTAGTGGTAATTTTTTCTTTAAGAATTTTAAAAAGCCTGTGATCAGTTTGTCTTAAGGGAATCAAGATTCTGCTGTAATTTTTTGTTTGTTTGTTTTGGTTTTTTTCGAGACAGGGTTTCTCTGTACAGCCCTAGCTGTCCTGGAACTCACTCTATAGACCAAGCTGGCCTCGAACTCAGAAATTTGCCTGCCTCTGCCTCCCAAGTGCTGGGATTAAAGGCATGAGCCACCACCACCGTGCTCTAATTTTATCTTAAAGAAAATTTTTTTAAAGATTGGTTTTATTATTTTTCATGTGTATGAGTACACCGTAGTTGTACAGATGGCCGTGAGCCATCATCATGTGGCTGCTGGGAATTCAACTCAGGGCCTCTGCTTGCTCCGGCCCCGCTCGCTCCAGTGTAGCTGTCTTCAGACACACCAGAAGAGGGCGTCAGATCTCATTACGAATGGTCGTGAGGCACCGTGTGGTTGCTAGGATCCGAACTCAGGACCTTCGGAAGAGCAGTCAGTGCTCTTACCCGCTGAGCCATCTCGCCAGCCCTATCTTAAAGAAATTAAGATTGCTCCTGGATAATCTCATCTTGAAGGAATCGCGACAATCCGAGGTAATTTGGGCTCTGGATCTGTAACGGTCCACATCTCCACAATCACATGCTCAGCCCAGCCGAGGTCAAGCAGTCAGTCTGCTGGGTCTTTAATATGGATGCAGCTTCTTCAGGTCCCGCTCTCCACCTTAAACCCTTCACGCTTGAGCAATGCTATAAAGAACGCAGTGCTATCACTGTGCCCTTCTCCTGGGGTTGCTGTCCTCATCCTCCCTCCGGTTTCCTTATCCAGTCCTGCTGCCATCTTCTACCGTTCCCTCTCACTTTATCAGACAAACTGGGAGAAGACAAAGAAAGGAAAGCAAGTACTAACGGGTCAACTCAGAAGGACATGGCTGCAATGCCTCCCCTTCAACAGAAGGGGGCGCGTCGACCACAGACACCACAAGATGCTCGTCTAGGGAGGTGCTACACTACTCCAGGACTGACTTAGCTCGGCTGGTTTTTGGTTTTTTTTTTTTTTTTTTTTTTTTTTTTGGTTGGTTGGTTGTTTTGATTTTTAAGACCAGGTCTTACTATGTAGTAGCCTCAGCTACTGGTCTTGAACTCCCAGAGATCAGCCTGCTTCTGCCTCCTGAGTGCTGGCATTAAAGGCATACACCTCCACACTCAGCCCCCGACCCTGCGATTTTCATATCATTTGGTCAAAGGTCAAGGACAAGCAATCCAGATTCCAGTTGGGAAGACCAAGATCCAGGGAGGGGCGGTGGTGACCCCAGACTGGAGACCTGGGGTTTCATGAAGGTCTGAGCCCCACCTCCTTTTCAAAGCAACGTTGGCTCACAATTAACTAAGAGCCTCATCTTCTGCCTGAGGGTGCCCAAAGTCTACTGCCCGGTGAACAGGACTAGGAAAGGGACTCCAGACTGGGCTGCATCAATCTGTGGAGTCCAAAGGAGTTACATTTTAAATGTTGTATTTATTCCTATGTGTGTGTGCTCCTCCCACCCCCAGGAGTACACACATATAAAGGTCAGAGGAAAAATTCCAAAAATTCATTTTCTCTTCCTCTGATGTGGGTCCCAGGCTTTGAACTCACGTCATCTGTTTGAAGCATGGACCTTTACCTGCTGAGTCATCTCAGAGTATAGGAATCACTTTTTTTAATTTTAGGTGTATTTACTTTATTTTACTTTATATGTATGAGTGTTTTGCCTGCATGTAAGTCCATGTACCACGAACATTCTTGGTGCCAAGGTCAGAAGACGGTGTTAGGTCCTCTGAACTAGAATTGTGGACAGTTGTGAGCCACCATGTAGGTGCTGGGAGAAGAGCAGCCAGTGCTCTTAACCATGGAGCCATCTCTCCAGCCCAAGAACTGGCTTCTCAAGCCATCCATTCACACACACATACACACACACACTTGCGAAGCCAACCTTCCTCTCTTCTCCCAGGGCCCCTGTGTCATGCTCAAATTATCCTCAGCTTCAGTTAAACTATGGATATGGTGGAGTGTGGAAGGCCAAAAGGCACATCCCATAGACCTACCTCACTTTCCCCTGGGAACTCAGATAAAACTGTCCCAGAATTCTCTTCTTAGAAACTGAGAACCTTGCCAGGCAGTGGTGGCACACGCCTTTAATCCCAGCACTTGGGAGGCAGAGGCAGGCAGATTTCTGAGTTCGAGGCCAACCTGGTCTACAGAGTGAGCTCCAGGACAGTCAGGGCTACACAGAGAAACCCTGTCTCGAAAAAAAAGAAAAAGAAACTGAGAACATCCTGGGTCTTTTGCATCGTCCCAGTCTCAGAGATGTCCTGGATTCAAAAACCAGCATATGACCCACACGTGGCAGCAGGAGGGGGACAGAAACCTCCCCAGCTGAAGATGGCAGAAGTGATGGCCACACACACCTCACTTGGCCACAGACTACAGCTTTGCACTCTCGAACAAGGACTCGGGGCTCTGGTGGTCTCTACTCACTGGCACCACTGCACAGTCTTCCTCTGGAGACATTTCCCAAGGTGCAGTCTTGTTATAGCACTACTGGGGGTCGGTTACAGCGCTCCCTACTCTGCAACCTCATTTGAGGCGTGTGTGGGTCACATGCTGGTTATTTTTTTTTAAAGATTTCTTTTTTATTTATTTTATGTGTATGAATACACGGTAGCTGTACAGATGACCTTGAGCCATCATGTGTGTGGCTGCTGGGAATTGAACTCAGGACCTCTGCCAGCCCCGCTTTTTCCTGTGTAATTCACTGTAGCTGTTTCCAGACACACCAAAAGAGGGCGTTGCTGGGATCCGAACTCAGGACCTTTGGAAGAGCAGTCAGTGCTCTTACCCGCTGAGCCATCTTGCTAGCCCCCACATGCTAGTTATTGTACCTGGTATGGTACCCAGCACCAAGCCAACAGGCAGTTCAATGAGAATTGACAGAGATGTTACATATGCATGTGTATGAGTGCACATGCACGTGTGTGTGTGTGTGTGTGTGTGTGTGTGTATGTACATATGTATACATTTGTGTGTATGTGAGTGTGCACATGTACCTGTGTGTGTATTTGTATGTGTGAGCACACGTGTGTGAGCCATCAGATCTGGCTAGAAGTCAGGGACAAGGAGACAGGAAGAACATTAAGATACAGTCCCAGCCCAGGGCTGGTACCCAGATAAACTGATACTGTGTGAAAGGTTGGAGCTAGGGTGGAGTGTAGGTCAAACAGTCTGGACCGCCAGCCGTCCGTTGGAGGCTGTCAGTCAAGGCCGATGGGCCCGGCCTGCATGCTGGCAGGCAGGCACTCCTGGTATTCAGACCTTGGTAACCCTCAGCGACCAGAGAATATTTTGGGCTGGGGCTGAGCATCACCTGCTCCCTTGGCTGCACTTCTAGGGCAAAGGGGAGCCTGCCAGCCTGTCCACCAATGAGGGCTTAAGATAGGGACACTGGAAAAATCTGTGTTCTCTGCGCTCTGCTCTGTATTACCCTCTTCCCTACTTGGACCTCCCCTCCCTGCATCAGCAGCAGTCAGAGCTTGAAGGATTTAGGAGCTCATCTGGTCCACCCTTCCAAGGAACTGGGAGGACAGAAGGGAAGAGACGGGCCCAAGGTCACAGCACAAGGCAGCAAGGCAGGAGGAAGGGGCTCAGAGGCTGAGTTGTGCAACCTCAAGAGCCAATGAGTCTAAATCCTGGCTGGCTTGTGAGCACAGAACAAGAACCGCATGAGGCTATCTTCAGGACCACACTTAAAGGACAGACATGCCTGCCACACTGTTGTTAACTATCACTGTGAGGTGGGAACATCTCTACAGGGGCTCCAAGCCTGGTTGTCCCCAGCTGGCCCAGACCTTCCCAGAAACATGTTTCTTCCTCCTGATACCTATGTCTTTGTTGACTCTAGGGCCCCTGCAGGCTGCTTTCAGGGACCTCTGAGGAGTCCAGGACAGCCCACGCCAGGATGCCAGCTTTGGCTCTGCATCTGCTTCCTGGAACATATGTGACCCTGGGCCTCTCCTTGCTGGCCCCCTCACTCAGGAACACAGTGATCACTTGGCCTTGGGAACCAGGCCTAGCAGCCTCCTGGAACTTCCTGGATTCTTCCAGAATCCTGGGCAGGCTGTTCCTGAACAGAGTACACTCAGAGATGGGAACACTGAGATATCCCACAAGGAGAGGGGCCAGCCGTGACAGCAGGGAGGGAGGCCGAGGCCCAGGGCAGGTGAAGTGTTAGGTAATTTGTTTGTTTGTGAGACAGGGCTCTGGCTGGCCTAGAACTCACTATGTAGACTTGGAACTCGTCACAGGCCCCTTGCCTCTGTTTCTTGAGCGCTGGGATCAAAGGTATGACCTACCACTTCCAAGCCAAAGGGTGCTGGTTTTTTTTTTTTGGTTTTTCGAGACAGGGTTTCTCTGTGTAGTCCTGGCTGTCCTGGAACTCACTCTGTAGACCAGGCTGGCCTCGAACTCAGAAATCTGCCTGCCTCTGCCTCCCAAGTGCTGGGATTAAAGACGTGTGCCACCACGCCCGGCCTTGGGTGCTGTTTTATAAAGCATTCGATTTACCTTTCTCCCTCACTTCTGGGTGAAAATCTATACCATGTTGACAACTTCATCTGTGTATACAATGTACCTTTGCTCATATCCAAACCTAATCCCTGTCCCACGTCCCCAGGACCCTTACACTCCCCACTTCCAGCTGCATGTCTTTTTTTTTTTTCGTGCCCCACTCACTGAGTCCAGTTAGCAGTGCTGCCAGACCCCAAAGAAAAATGACTCCCCGTTCCCTTAGCAGCCACTAACTGTTACTGGCTCCTCATCTCACGGTAGAGGCTCATGTGCCCCTCTCCCAATCACGCTGGAATGCTGGCCATCCCATCTAGTGTTGCGAGTTTGTGAATGCAATGGCCAGGAGGCAGCGGTTCACAGCACTCTGCCCCACCCTCTGGCTCTTACCGGAAAGCTTACCTTGTTCTGTTCTGAGAGCCTTGGGGGGGGGGGGGGAAGGGCTGATGTAAATGTCCCACTTTGGGCTAAGCACTCAACAGTCACAAATTCTCCATTCGCTCACTGGTTATGAGTCTGTGTACTGAATGCTGCACGCTACGGTTCCTAAACGTCTCTGACAGAGCTTTAAGGAAGGTAGTCCGCACACAGGTTTACCTTTTGGTTTACTTCTAGTCCAGTATCAGGGATTTTGATTCTTGCAGAAGAAATCTTTCCATTGGAGAGAGCTTGGTGAAGGAAAGAGGAACCAGCACGTGTCCCAAGCCTGAGACCTGGTTTCAAGACTTTCTGGCAATAGCCCTGTCCCCAAAGAAAGCTGCCTTTCAGATCCAGGCTGGCCGAGCAGCCCAGAGGACAATTGTCACCTGGGAACACGTGGGGCCTGGGGATGGGGTGTGAAAGGAAGACAAGAGACAAGATCCCCTGGCAGGGGAAAGCTGAGAGTGGGTGTGGGAGGCGAGAACAGAGAGGACACAGAGAAAGGCCATGAGACAGATGGTTCCGTGACAAAGGCCTTTGCTGCCCTTCAAGGATGATGACATGAGTTTGGTGTCCAGAACCCAGGGAAAGGTGGAAGGAGACAACTGACTCCACAGAGCTGTCCTCTGTCCACACATGTGCTGGCGCAGACATGCTCACATATACAGCACGTGTGTGTATGCATGTGTGCTCACACACAATAACGGTAATTAATAATAACAGTAATAATAGTGTAAAAGGATTTACTGTCTCTGTGTGTCTGTGGGTGTATGTACCACACAGCACACGTGTGGCGGGCAGAGGGCACTTTGTGGGAGTTGGGCCTTGCCCTGAAGATTCACTCAGGTCAACAGGCTGGGCATCCAGTATCTCTAAGGACTGAGTCACTTGTTTGGCCCCAAAAGAGAGAAAGAAGAAAAAGAAGCAGAAGACAGGGAGGAGCCAAGAGCACAGGGGTTTGCTTTGCTCTGGTCAGTTCATCAGAGAGCCAATCACTTGCCAGGAAGGCCCTGTGGACAGCAGGGAGGAACACAGACCCACCCAGCTGGAGAATGGCTTCCAATGAACAGCTAAGACAAAGCCATAGATCCCCTCAAAGCAGGATAAATGCCATGACGTGACAGTCAAGCAGAGAAACGGATCTTAACTAAATGAGGCAGGGGCTGGGCAGGAAGAGTAAGGAGGCCTACGGTGGAACAAAGCCCGCCACCCCCAGCCAAGCATGAGGCAGCGGTGCTGGAGACTGGGACCTGGCAGAGCCCAGGGAGGAGGGCAGAGGCCTTGGCAAGGAGACGTGTGCTATGCAGCTAGCAAGAGAGTTTTGACGATGGCCTTTGTTCTACACCCCCAGTGGGCCATCTCTTGTCTTCTGAGTCTTCAGAGGGCCAGCTTGTTGGTAATCTTGATGGCTTTTACGGAGAAATAAGCCCAGACTCAGGGAGGTCATGAGGTCATGCAGCTGGTACATGCACAACAGCCTCACTCTAAGGTCCCCAAAGTTAGAGTGGTATGTTGAGCTGACGTGCCCTGAAAAGCCACACCCGTGCAGAAGGCTCAGCAGATAACTGAGCCATCAGAACCTGGTGACTATGGAGAGTTGGAATGCTTCAGACCCAGAGCTCAAAATACCTTGGGATTGTTTTTAGTCCCTCACATCCTCGTAACTATCCGGAAAAATCTCTTGGAATGCAGCGACTCAGCTGACCACCAAAGAATGTTATCAGAGAGCACCTGAGGCATAAAGCAAGAGCTTTTCATCTGCGGCCACATGCCCCCTGGGTTTGGTAACTGCCTCCTGAGGACTTTCTTTTGTTCTGTCACTGTATAGATAGGGCTAAGGCTCAGCCAGTAAATGCCTCTGTAGTGAAAGTCTGATGGCCTTGAGTCCATCTGTAATCCCAGCACTCCTTCAATGAGACTGAGGCAGAGACAAGAAATTGACCTGAAGCCATCGGGCCACCTCACCTGGAGTACACAGCACAGAAATAGAGGAACTAACTCAACCGGTGGACGGTTACATGCACTTACACAGAAAGATAAATTAAAAAAAAGAAAAAGAAAAACCCATTATGCTGTTTAAGATAAGCTGAATCCACGTTCCCAGGGCCGAGGTTGGTCATACCCAATGTAGAATAAATCACCTCTCCTTTCTTCTAGAGTGGGCGTGTTGACAGTAGCTAGATTCACTCACTTGCTCCTTCAAGCATTCACCCACTCAATATATAAGCCCTACTCCATGCCAGACAGTCTTCTTTTTATTTTGTAGTGATTTTCATTTTTATATGCATTGGTGCTTTTGCCTGCATGCATGTAGTGAAGGTGTCAGATCACCAGGAACTGGAGTTACATACAAAGCTGCAGTGTAGGTGCTGGGAATTGAACCCGGGTCTTCTAGGAGAGCAACAAGTGCTCTTAACTGCTGAGCCATCTCTCCAGTTCCCAAACATTATTCTTTTTTTTTTTTTTTTTTTTGGTTTTTCGAGACAGGGTTTCTCTGTGTAGCCCCGGCTGTCCTGGAACTCACTCTGTAGACCAGGCTGGCCTCGAACTCAGAAATCCACCTGCCTCTGCCTCCCAAGGGCTGGGATTAAAGGTGTGTGCTACCATTATTCTTATGGCAGGATTTTATTAAACTAGAAAAAGGAGGGAGGAGACGGTGGGGGGGGAGGGAGAGAGAGAGGGAGGGAGGGAGGGAAAGAGAGAGAGAGAGAGAGAGAGAGAGAGACAGAGAGACAGAGAGAGAGAGAGAGAGGGAGAGGGAGAGAGGAGAGAGAGAGAGCAGGCCAATGAGTTTGGGTTTTATTCCGTGAGCCACCAAGAGATGGGCTATTTCCTGGAAGGCAGAGCGTCCCTCCTCTCGGAGCTGGGTCTCGCTGAACAGGGAAAGACACTGTTCCCTTGTGAGCACCGGCCACGGCCTGTGGTTTCTCAGAAGCACGCTGCTGTTGAGTACACCTGTGCCTTTATCATCACTTCTCTAGAACTCTTGAGGAACAGGGAAACAGATTTCCTAGTGGCAGAAGGAACAAATCCCGCCCCCCGCGCCTCGCCCCCCCACCTCCGTGCGGGTGTCCCCTACACTGTGCAGGGCGGGCGCGCATGCGCACACACATTCGGGACGTTCTGGTTGTTGCTCTCCCTTTTAGCTTGAATCTCCGCTGAGTTCAGCTCAAGTAACAGTTCTTAAAGGACTATTTAGACGAGCGAAATGCAAAGGTGAGGGAACTTATTCACAGTACCTAAAGCCGGCTATATGGCCTCAGCGAGAAATGCTATACATTCCTTTATATATAAGACCCTTTCCTTCCCACTCAGGGTCTTAAAGTAACTTGGGGTCCTGGACGGGAGAAAAAAGATATTTCTATT
>NW_022196900.1:86716934-86764246 GCF_008632895.1 Mastomys coucha
CGCGGTTCTCAGTGCCTGCACGCCTCCTCTCTCATCGCACCATGGCGGACGCCTTTGTCGGCACCTGGAAGCTAGTGGACAGCAAGAATTTTGATGACTACATGAAGTCACTCGGTGAGCGAACGACTGGCGCAGGATCTAGGGGGTCAGGAGAGCCCGCAAGGCGGTCTAGGCGCTGAGCTCCAGCTGGAATGCCCCGTGTGCCTCCCGCAAGCTCCTCGCCAGTCCAGGCAGGGAATACTGAGGCGCTGAGTGAGGGTGGCCCGGGCTGGAGCATCTCCACTCCACCCCACCCCACCCCACTCAGGCCTCCTGGGAGGGGGGTGTCATGGTCAAAGCTTGGCGAGCCTCGTAGCTCGAGGGGAAGGTGTAGAGGCAGCTGTGGCTGCAGAGGTCGGGGCTGGGAGGCTTTCTAGGAAGCGATGTAGGTGATCTGGAGGTGAGATGGGAAGTGAAAGCAGAAGGCAGGCAGAAGGTTGGCAGCGGGAGAAAGCAGAGAGGAGCATGGTGGTCCACAAATTGAATCCCGAAAGGGAACAGAGCAGATGGGAGTGTACTGTAAGAGGAAATACCTAGGAGCCTGGACAAAAACCTAAAGAAAATCAGTGAATTCGATCTGGGAAGAGGTGAAGACACACCCAACACAGTCAGCATCAAGCCCTCCCCCTCCATGTTGGGGTAGTGAAGAGGCCTCTCTCCGGAAGAAGTCCTGGTTCTTGCCAGCCTGACCTTCACGTGCAGTGTGTGCAGCCACCCTTGGGATCAGTCCGAGACGCTGCTGCTAGGGCAGGGCAAGACGACCACTACACATAGGCTTCCCTACCGCACCAGTCGCCTACCCGACCACCCAGATCAGTGCGGGAGGTGGGGGTTGGGGGGAAGGTAAAGAAAGCCGTTGTCTGGGATGGCTTTCCAGAGGGTCCAGAAGGAAGGTCAAGAGCTGTGAAGGGGGAGTGTGATTTGGGGCTGGGGAAGAATAATGCTTCAAAGAACCTCATTTGTAAGATCTGGGAAAATTGTGTGGTGTTGGCTGTGACACAGGACTTTTATACCAACACTCTGGGAGGCAGAGGCAAGTGAATCTTTGAGTTCCAGGCCTTGTCTATACAGAGAGAGTTCCCCGACAGCCAAGACTACACAGAGAAAACTTGTCTTGAAAAAAAGAAAGAAAGGAATGAAGGGAGAAGGAAGGAAGAAAGTTCCATGATTTGCTTAATAGGGAAACACCCCAGGATGTACAAGCTCATCATGATAGGGAAGCCCAGGATTCCTTTTTGTCAATACTAAAGACTGAACTTAGAGCCTTGTGCATACCAGGCAGGCACCCTACCACTGAGTTACACCCCACACCCCACTCCCACACCCTCTTTTTACTTTGTGTGACAGGTTCTCACTAACTTTCCCAGGCTGGCTTTGAACTTACAATCTGCTATCTCAGCCTTCCAGATAGTTGTAAAACCCAGAACTACCTAGAGTTCTTCCCATTTCAACAACAGAAGACCCGGAGTGGGGAATGTCATATGAAGCACTCTTCCAAGACTGGCTCTAGCCCTTCCTTTCTTGCCTTGGGCTTAGCTAAAGACCCTTCCTGGGGAGTCCCTGGCTAGATCATCCTGGTCTACTAGGCTGGGGCAAGGGAAACTGGGCTGTGTCATGGCTGGGCTAGATTCCATTCCTTCTTCCTGAGGGAGGAGGGCTGGAATATGACGTGTTGAGGGGTGTGTATAGGTGCCTCTCACCTACCTCTGGCTCTTCTCTGAAACAGTCCCACAAAGCAATTTGTCCTTTTAGTTTGGGGAATGGAACCCAAGGTCTCTTGCACACTCGAAGCAAGCCTTAATGTGATTGCTGAACCACATCTCCAGCCAGGGGTCGCATCTGCACCAACCCTGCCCTGTGAACAGCACGCTTCTCCAGGAAGGCCGCTGGTCTTGTTTTCTGTTTTGAGACAGGGTCTCACTGTGTATCCCCAGCCCTCTGGAGCTCCCTATGGAGACCAGGTCCTCTTGCCTCTGCCACTCCCACACTGGGCTTAGAGGCATGCGCCCACACCCAGCTAGTTAGTTGGCCTTGAAGATAGGGAGTCCTAGATTACCTGGGTTTAGTTCTGCTTCCCTGACCTGCTCTGCCTTCCTAGACTTTCTTTTTGTCCCAGGGCCTGTTGTGTCTTCAGGCCATTGTTCTGTAGGTGCTGACAGAAACCAGGGCCTTGAGCAGACTGAGCGTGTGATCATCCCGAGCTGCACCCTCAGCTTTTGTTAGGGGACTGAAATTCTATTTAGCCTGAACATATAGACAGGCTGAAGGCCACCAAAGTGCAGATTCACCTCAGCTTTCAGCAGGAACTGGCTTCATTGGCACCCTACACCTGTACTACAGGTGGGTCTTGGGAAAATGGCTGGTTCACTGCTGAAGCCCAGCTCACCCAGATACGAGTAGGCAAAGCCAAGTTTCTCACTCCTTGCTGTAGCTATAGCCCCTGACATATTCAGGGGCTATACAACCAAAAATTCTTAGAGCAGAGCAGCCCAGCCTAGTTTAAGTGGCTATAAGCATAGATGCTGGCTTGAAGGGTAGAGTATGCTATTCCAAGAATGATACAGAGGGACTAAAAGACAGTATGGGAATCTATGTCACTAAATACGGATTATTTATTTATTTAGCCTTTTTTGAGACAGGGTCTCAGCCTGTGTTCTGGAGTTACGAAGCCAAGCTTGCTTTGAGTTCTTGGCCTTTCCCCTGCTCCCCTCTCCTGAGTGAGATGCTAAGGGAGTCACCCTGCTTGGCCTGTTTGACTTTGGCTAAGACAGGACAGTGTCTAAGCCTCATTTGTAAATGGAAAGTAATAAAACCTATGCTTAGGGCTGTCCCGAGTATACTTGGCCGCCGTGTAGAGCTTGTGCAATGTACACAGCTTCCAGCAGGTGCACAATACTATATCCCTATATTGGGCTGCCTCCTGCCACATCCCTGGGGATGGTTCAGCATGTGCTGGGGCCAGAGGACATGTAGCCAACAATGGAAGATTCCAGGAAAGCTACAACATAAGGGACCAAAGGCTTGACCTAAGGGGTCTGTGTCCTTCACCTGCTTGAGGGACACTGGGGACCTTGCCTAGGACTCAGATCCAATGATGATGTCAGGAGTCTCCCCAGGGACTTCATCCCCTGTTGCTACTATCTCAGTCCTCTACATCTCTGGAAGACAAAAGTCCTTTGTTCCTCTAACCAGGAGGCTTTGAAACTGTGGCGTGGCCACACAGAGGGTGGAAATGGAGACAATCCTTTTCCAGGGGACTCTAAAAGACAGTTAACTATCTCTTGGTTCTTCAGTCCCTGGTCTGAGTGTTCAGGAGACCAGAAGGCAGCTGGTACACAGCTCTGGAGGTGACACAGTGCTTAGTAGCTTCCATCTGACTTGTGACCCTGTTCACATCTACAAAACCTTCCAGGGACAGGACTAAGGGGCCGGCTTATGTGGTTCATATCCCTTGACACCTTAATTTCTGCTGTTGCCAACCTTCCCCCACATCTGGATTCCTCATATTTGACATCAGTCTAACAGATGCCAAGCTAAGGAAAAGAGTGAATGAGAAAATGGTCCCACACAAAGATGTGGGCCACTATAGACTGCCTTCGCCATGCCTAGGCCCCAAACTTTTCTTTGGATCTGTACAACACTTCTCTACCCTAGCTCATGTGTTCTCAACCATCTGCCCCTGCCTTTAGGTGTGGGCTTTGCCACCAGGCAGGTGGCTAGCATGACCAAGCCTACCACAATCATCGAGAAGAACGGGGACACTATCACCATAAAGACACACAGTACCTTCAAGAACACAGAGATCAGCTTTCAGCTGGGAGTAGAATTCGACGAGGTGACAGCAGATGACAGGAAGGTCAAGGTGAGTCAGAGAAAGGCAATGGAGGGTACTGGGAACACCACAGGGTAAGAGGCTGGCCCTCTTAGCTCCTTGGCTTTTTACCCCAAGGGGCAGGTTCATAAAGCCTGCTCAGTGCTGGGATGGCCCAGGGACTAAGTACAAGCTCTGGCCTATTTTCTTCTCACCTTCCTGGGAAGGATCTATCAGCTGTCACTGGAGTGGGCACCAGAGCCAAGATATTCTTCCAACCTTGTACCTCCAGCTCCAGCTGGGTGACCTTGTATACCAAGGTACGCAGTAGCTCTGAGGACATCAGCAGCCATGGCTGTGACCTCAAGTGCTTTAGGAATGATGCCCAGAAGTCAGTGCCCTACAGCGAGGTCATCCTGGCTCTGGCAGCAAAGGAGGCAACTAGGAACAAAAAGCAGAGCTCTATCCACAGGTTTCCCGTTCTGTAGCTCCCAGGCTAGACCATTGACCAGGGCAAACGGTTTCCAGTGCCACCAGTTGACAGGCTCCAGGACCTGCATTTACCAACAGGAGTGCTGTTGGGTGTCTGTGGTCTCTTCAAGTATTTATTTCAGGGTATGGGAGGGAGCTAGTCCAGTGATGCTCAGTTATCTCATGATTATCTTGGCAGCTGGCTCCAAATCTCCCAGCACTGGGCCAGGCACAGAACTAAGTAGTGTCTTTCAAGGGCCCATTTTCTCCAAAAATCTCTAAAATGGTAATTATTACATCTCTCTTAAAAGATTTGTATCTCTATAGGTTGTCCCTATACCAGTATCCTCTGCATCACGACCCTAAAACTCATCTCTTCAGCTGTTTCCACCTCACAGTTGCCCCCAGAAAGAACAGGGTAGGTACCAGCCTTGCAGTTGCAGAGGAGCTAAGCCTAGCCCAGGACCACACAGCAGGCTGGCCAGGGAGATGGGAAAGTGCCCTGCTGCATCCTGCTCCACCACAACCTTGTGCTCTACTTACATCCTTGAACTTGCCATCTTCCTTGCGGGACCAAATCCCACATTAAATACAACAGTAGTCCACTGAGATGTTTGGACAACTGTCCAATGAAGATTCCAGAAGGTGGAAAGAGATGAGTGATCACACACACAGCCATCACCTTTCTAGACTTCTACCGACAAACCCTGTTTATTAGCTCTCCTTCTGACCGACAACTCCCCAATTCCTTAGAGAAGAAAGATCTGAGGCAGCTGCCCAACACAAACTAGCTGAGATAGGCTGACTGGTCCCTGGTGCCAGAGCTGGATAGCACTCCAAGGGTATCTGGATCCTTGGTCTAAGGACCTTGCAATTGCCGCTCTTTTGCCAGTTAAGGGAGGTCACATGATATGAGCAAAAGTCCAATTTTCCAATATCCCAAGGCTGAGCTGCCTGTCTCGCCCACTGCCTGAGGGTCCCTCCCTTGCTGAGCGGCCACAGAACTGGAAGGCTGTGTAGCTGGGTTGGAGGTGGGCTGTGTGCATGCTGATCCCAGCACCAACACTGGTTAGGTTTCTGGTTTGTCCGGTCTCGTTCTACCCTTTCGTTCTGGCTCTGGTCACAGCTTAGGCTCTGCCTCTTTCCATAGTCAGTCGTGACGCTGGACGGAGGCAAACTCATCCATGTGCAGAAGTGGAACGGGCAGGAGACTACACTTACAAGGGAGCTAATTGACGGGAAACTCATCTTGGTAAGATGGGCAATGACGAGGACTTACAGCAACAAGTACCATGCCTTCTTCAGCCCAGGGCCTTCCTGGGATCCAGAGGAAGTGGGACAAGAGAGGCAGGGATGGGGTCCTGGCTGTGGATTTGCACAGGTCTTGCCTAAAGCGTCAGCCTAAAGGCTATCTGACACCACATAGCCTTCTACAAGGGCCACTGAAATGAGTAGTGGCAGCAGCCTGGGGGCTGCTGGGAGGCTAGTGTCTTCATAGCCCAAAGCACCAGCCAAGTCCACGAGCGCTTCCTCCTGCTTGCTGTTCCGGGGAAGAGGCAGAAGGCAGGGCCATTGATCCCAGGCTGGAGAGGAGCAGCTGCCAAGCTCTCCCCTCCTGGGTAGGAATGCAGACATCTGCAGGAGCGAGCGTGTGCCTGGTGGGCACTGCCAGAGAGATTTTTTTGGTCAACTGTTCCTGGCTTCCTGAAAATATCTATTATCTAGATAGGAGGTGATACAACCAGGCCTGCAGATCTGCTTTGGGACAAGTTTGAGAGCATCCCTGGAATATAACAGTCTTGTATCCTTAGAATGGGCCAGGAGCATGGACTGCAATGTCACCACCACAGACCTTTATGGCTCAGTGGAATGTGCTAATTGCATATTCACAAGACTGGGGTCCCCCACCGAGTTAGAAGTGAGGTGCCTAGCTCTGGAAGGGAAGTAACAAACAGGACCATATTCATTGGGCAGTTAAGAGTGAGGGGAGGCCACGGCTGGGCTCTACAGTGCCAGAACACTGGATGGTCAGGGGAAGGAGAAAAAGTTGGTAGCTTAGCAGTTTCTCAAGGCAGGTGCTGAACACAAGAGGAACAGGAATGTACTGGATCTTGACCAATCTACCTCCTCTTTCAAGGGCCCATTTTCTCCAAAAATCTCTAAAATGTTAATTATTACATCTATCTTAAAAGATTTGTATCAGAAAAAAAAAAAGTAAAGTGCCTTGCACATAGTAGGTGCTGATCAGGATGAGGGTGGGGAGCATTCCCTCTCCTGTTCTGCCCTACCTGACTCTGTCTTTCCTTCCAGACTCTCACCCATGGCAATGTGGTGAGCACTCGGACTTATGAGAAGGAGGCGTGACCTGGCTACCCCATCACTGACCGCTCCTCTGCCAGCTGGCTACCCCATAACTCAGCACCATGTTGCCTCATGTTTTTCCCCTCTGACATTTTGTATAAATATTCTGGTTGGGATTTTTCTGGAGATACGGGGCATCAGCCTCGACCCAGTTCCCATTGTGTATGTGGTTTGTTTTTTAAAACTGTATCCAAAGGGTGCTCCAAGGTCAATAAAGTAGAGCTGAGGCCACCCAGTCGCCTCCTGTCTTTGGTCTTCCTTTTCTGTGTGTCAGGCTGAGACTAAGGCCTGCAGGTCACTTGGAAGCAGCACTGTTAAGGAGCTGAGTGGACAGGCTCAAGTTCAGTGAGGGAAGAGCAGCGCCTATGCAAGCCCTTACACTGACCCACCAGTGCTCAGAGGAGCCAGCTGCCCTTCCAGCACCTATGCAAGCCCTTACACTGACCCACCAGTGCTCAGAGGGGCCGGCTGCCATTCCAGCACCTATGCAAGCCCTTACACTGACCCACCCATGGCAGAGCAGCTGGCTGTCACTGAGTGGCTACTGCACATCCATCCTGCACAGAACATTCCTAGCTTTGTTCTATGATGAGCTGTGGTCACCCTCCCTCTGGAGTACAGGCTCAGGACATCAAGGTCCAGGTGTGAACAACTGTGGTGAGAGGTGACTGCTAAGAGCCACCCGCTCATGCCCAGCAAGGCCCCGGGGTTACAAATAATGGTTTTCTAGTCAGCCCAGGAAAGTGGTCTTCACTATGGAAGAGAGGGTTTATGAGTAATCTCAAAGCTGTGACCTGCTAGTGGCCTTGGCTTTATGCCTCGGCTTGGCCTCTTTCCAGGGTCTTGGATAACATATTAAGTGTTTTCTGTGAACTGATGTGTTAAGTTTGTAAGTCACCCAGGAAGGATTATAGGAATAAAGCCTCCTGGAAAGTTTAAAACTGAACACATTTCCATTTATGCCGGGAATTTAAGCAGAGGCCTGAGATGGAGCCAGTCACACTGTGACAGACAGCAAGCAGAACAATGACCTTGGCTTCGGATCTCTGCTTCAGCAGTCACTGGAGCACAAGCCCTGGCTGAGGGGATGGAGGCCGCAGAGTCCACCCATAGCCGCCCCGGACAGCAGGCAGGTCGGGGCTACTCTCCCACAGCCGGGCTCACCTCCACAGCAGCACCCATAGCTCTAGCATGGACTCCTGTAGAGGAATCCAGCTCAGGCAGTGGCAGTTGGGGCGGGACTAGGACCTTCAGCTGAATGAAGACAAGGCTGAATGCAATGGCTGCAGGGGTGGGTTGCAAAGGGATCAGGAGCAACCAAGGGAAAACATGTTGGGAGCTGCCCTGTAGCGCCCCAATCTGCTTGCAGCATGAGGAAAAGCCATCTGAAACCATAGGGACAAGTCAGTGGGGTAGGAGGCCACATTGTCACTAGTGAGTCTTTGCAGGAGCCAGGGCTGCTGCGGCCTATTCCACCCTCATTCCTTGTGCTTCTTCTTGTGTTTCTTCTTCTTCTTTTTCTTCTTGGTAGCCTTGCTGTCTTTTGATGAATGCCTCACCTTCTTGCCTGTGTCACTCTCAGAGTCAGAGCTATCACAGTCAGATGACTTCCTGTCTCTGTGTTTCTTTTTCTTCTTTTCCTAAAAGGGAAATGTAAAGTTTCAATATCCATGTGTCTGTCTCTAACATGACAACCACAGCAGGTGACCAGCAGGTGACCAGCAGGTGAACTACAGCTGTGGGAGGTGCATGCCTGCAATTCCAGTGCTACAGAGACAGATCTGGGAGGTTATACATCATGAGCTCCAGCCCAGCCAGACGAGAAAAGGCAGTAAAATCCCAAATGAGAGGGAGAGATGAGACACACAACACTAGTAGACTTTTATCCTATTTGAACCATGGTAAAACTGTATACAACATAGACACATCACCACGTACACACATGCACACACTCACACACTCACTTGTGCACAGTTAATGCCCTGAGTGAGGCTGGAGCTAGCTGTGTGTGGCTGTGGGACACCCAGTGTGAGTTCCTGGAACTGAACTCCATGAACTCCAGCAGTACTTCTTCAGCCCAATGGTTCATTGCTGTTGTTGTTTTAAAACAAGCATCCAGTCTTTGTCATTTGTCTGTTTTTGTTTTTTGTTTGTTTGTTTTGTTTTCTGAGACAGGGTTTCTCTGTGTAGCCCTGGCTGTCCTGGAACTCACTCTGTAGACTAGGCTGGCTATGAACTCATTGAGGTCTTCCATGCCCAGCAAGTACTTAGTTCCAGGCCATAAGTTTAGGTCAATCTTTTTAATGTTCAAAGCATCAGGAAAAACAAGTATTTTGGAGGGAGGAGTTTTTGAAGCAGGGTCTCATGTAGTCCAGTTTTATCCTTGAACTCCTGATCTTCCAGAGTGCTGGAACTGCACGAGTGTACTACCATGTCAGCTATTTGCATTCTTTGGAAGAAATATATATGACAGACTTTTCTTTCTACTGTAATTGTTGTATTTGTAATTTGTGTGTATGTGTGTGTGTTTGTGTGTGTGCATGTGCACTGTACTCCACAGTCCACAAGTGGCAGTTAAGGACAATTTCCAAGAGTCACTTTTTTCCCACCTAGGGATCTAACTCAGGACCTGGCAGCTGCGTTCACCCACTGAGCAACACCACTGGCCCCTCTACTATCGTTTTTAAGAAATAATATTTTCATAAGCAAGCTTACTCTACAGAGCATGGCTTGGAAGGTTCAGAACCCTGGAGGGGTGGCACTGCCACAGAGGATGGGGGTCAATCCTGATCCCCTGGTGGCTGCCAGAATGTAAACTGTAGCCCCACTGTGATTCAAACTTGACCTTAGAGTAACCCCACTGATGTGCTGACAATGGAGAAATGGCTCCTCTCCCCCTAAAGGGTAGTAACTATCGCAAGCTGCACGTGGTGCAAAGGCGCTTCAGGAGGGAGCATGGTCATGTGACCTTTCCTCACACTCAAAGGAAGGGCAAATGCTGTGAGAAGGAGCAGAATGTGCCAGAAAGTCTGCAAAGGTAAACAAACATTTCCAATTTTTTTTCCCCACAAGGGGAAGAGATCCTAAAGTCAGACACCCCAACACATAACCATGTCACCAGAGCTAGCAGCACAAACCCACAGAATGGGTAGGTTAGTTCCCAGGCTTCTTGGAGCAACCAGGGTAGTTCTTCACGCTGGATAAACTGCCTCAGCAGGGTTCCTGAAAGGAGACTACAGGAAGAGGGAGGGAGGGAGAGCAGAGAAGTGAGGCTCTTGCTCCTGCAAGCCTGTTTGCCTGGGTGATCCACCTTGAGGTGATGGAAGGAACATGGAGCCAGGTGTCAGGCAGACCTAGGCCTGAGCTTTTCTGATGTTCTGTAGCCTTGGCCAATCATCTCAGCTCACTGAGGTCTAGGGCTCAAGTGGAAAACAAATAAGAACAGCACCCACACCACACGCTGTGATGATCCAATCAAGCAGTATCCACGGCGTGGAGAAGTTAGAAGCGCCGTCCCAGATTACAGAGGCAGGGTTGAACTCTGCATATAGATGATGGACAGACGTATCTCCTACAAGCACTGTCCATTCTCCATGAAGGTGACAGGGAACCTTATAGTGTGGTGGTCAGAACCGCAGTCTTAGAATAAGACAGTTACATCCCAGGTCTGCCACGTGACTCACCCTGTCACTGGGTCAGGAGACTTATTTACCAGTGTTTTCTTTGAAGGATGCTCTAAGGGTAAGTTCCAAGCCTGACACATTCCATGCACTAAGCAATACCTAACAGCCACTCACTCCCAGTGCTGGAGACTGAGTCCAGTTCATGCACACCAGGCAAGTGTTCTACCGTAGACTTGCTCAGTATGGCAACTCCCAGGGCCTCCTCACAGTCTTAGCAAACAAGTTAATAAAGCAGAGTAGAAAAAAATGCCTTCCAGACCTGCATTCCCAAGTTCTAGCAACTGTGGCTAGGAGGACTTAAAGGTGGTAAACCCATGGTTTGGTTTAAATTTGGCAGCTTATCACTGATGCTGTGGGCTTGAGAACCTGGTGAGGTTCTGTCCTGTCTTAGGCAGGGCAGTCCTGGGAAGGTAAATGAGCTGACAGCCTGGCCCGGCCTACAGAGGGAAACAGAGGGAAAAAGAAGCACATGGCTTCTACATCCCTGTGTGAGAATAACCCACAGGGCTTTAGCTTTGCATTTGTTTTTTCAGACACTCTCACTATTTGCCCTGGCTGGCCTGGGACTCAAGATGTAGATCAGGCTAGCCTCACACTTGAAGCCAGCCTCCTACTTCTGCTGTGATTGCTGGCACACCCTTTAATGGCCAGTTCTTAGATGGTACTTCCTTCATCTATCAGCCAAGATGGGCACTCCCCACCCAGCTTCACATTCCCCATCCTCCCTAATTTACCTTCAGGCCATCTCAGAGCCAAGTGTATCGACACACTGATGACTTCCATATTTCTGTCTTTTACTTTATCTTCTCCCCGGAACCCCGAAGTGCATCAAATGCCTATAACAAAGTCTCCTTAGGGTGTGCAACAGCATCTCAATTCCTTGCCCATCCCCTCTCGAAATTTTTTTGTTTTTTTGTTTTTCAAGACAGGGTTTCTCTGTGTAGCCAGTCCTGGCTGTCCTGGAACTCACTCTGTAGACCAGGCTGGCTGCAAACTCAGAAATCTCCCTGCCTCTGCCTCCCAAGTGCTGGGTTTAAAGGCGTGCACCACCACTGCCGAGCTTTCTCTCGAAATCTTAGCCTTGTCCAGGTCTCCTTCCCATCTTCATAGACAGTGACTCAGACTAACACTTCTTCCCAAGACAGGGTTTCTCTGTGTAGCCAGCCCTGGCTGTCCTGAAACTCCCTCTGTAGACCAGGCTGGCCTAACCCTAACCTGCTTCTGCCTCTTGGGCACTAGGATCAAAGGTATGTGCCACCATCACCCGGCTCAAACTAAGATCTTGACAGCTTCTCTAGTGTCTCTCATCTCAGATCTCTCAGTTACAGTCCAATCTTGATTACCAGTTCCCTCCCCTGCCACTCATCCAATCTCTCAGCAGACTTGTCGGCTCTGCCTTCAAATCCACGCATCCTTTCTAACCTCTGTACCACGGTCACTCCAGCACGCTCCAGGCATCCTCCCCTGGGTTAAGTGTCTGTCACTTGCCTGCAGATTTTGGCCTTACTTTCTCACTCGCACGTTTCCACATAGCAGTCAGAACAATTATCTTAAAAGGGAAGGCAGAGGAAGATGGATCTCTGTGAGTTTGAGGCCGGGCTGGTCTACACAGAGAGTTCTGGGTCAGTCAGTACTAGGCAGTGAGACTGTCAGATCATATCACCGCATTGCTGAAAAGCTTCACTTGAGTAGAAAATGAAGTTCTTACAACCAGCAGCCAGGCTCTCTGCAGTCTCCAGGCCTCCTCATCTACCTCTCACTCTATGCTACCTGCACTGCCTCCGCATTCTCCTGACATGTGCCAAGCTCGTCCCCAGCACCCAGCTACTGCAGTGGTGCAGATAACGTACTCATCCAAATAATTCTCTCTCTCTCTCTCTCTCTCTCTCTCTCTCCCTTTCTGTCCCTCCCCAGACAAGGCCTTGCTATGCAGCCCAAATAGGCCTTCACCTTGAAATCCCCTGGCCACGGCTTCTCATGCTGGTATTACAGAAGCACAATATTACACATGGCTTCAGATGATAACCTATAAATAAGAGTAGCACCCTATCTACAATGGCAAAAAAGGGCTGGGCTGTGGCTCAGTGGCAAAGCACTGACCTACCATGTGCAAGGTACTAGGTCCAATGCCACAAAACAACCCCAGAACTCTTTCTCCATGGCATTTGCACTATTTGGTATATTATCGTCATGCTGTGTTTGTTTACATCTCTTCCATCAGCTCACAATGCATTTTGGCCACTTTCTTCATTCTGTACCTCAGTAACTGGAACAGGTACACACAAAAGAAGCGCCATTAGTGCACAAAGCTCAAGTAAAGTGTGTGTGTGTGTGAGAAGACATCAGATGACCACAGACGTGGATATAGCATACCTAGGTATGATCTCAGCATCTGGTAGATGAAGACAGGAAGACCAGGCATTTAAGGTCATCCTCTACTACACAGTGAGCTAGAGGTCAGACCATGTCTCAAAAATAGGAGTGGAGCCAGGCAGTGGTGGCGCACACCTTTAATCCCAGCACTTGGGAGGCAGAGACAGGCGGATTTCTGAGTTCAAGGCCGGCCTGGTCTACAGAGTGAGTTCCAGGACAGCCAGGGCTACACAGAGGAAACCCTGTCTCGAAAAAAAACAAAAACAACAACAACAAAAAAAAAAGTAGGAGTGGGTGAGGGGAGACAGGAGGATGGCTCAGCAGGATAAGCACTTGCTGTACAAACCCCGTGACTTACGTTCAATCTCTGAACCCACAGAAGACTGGAAGGAGAGAGCTGACTCTACGAAGCTGTCCTCTGACCTCTGACTTCTAACAGACTGTGGCTCATGCACGCCACCACACATACCATAATATACTGAAATAACTAATATGTGTTTTTAAAAAGCTGAAGCACTGAGGCTTCATTGGCTTAGTATTAAATACGTTCTACCAGAATACAGAAAGCAGACGCTGAAGCAGACTTGAGAAGAAATAGGTAAAGTTCGACAGCTTTCTGGCTGCAGTCCTGAGCAGGCTTGCCTACACGTCACTTCCTGAACTTTGAAGGTCGTGAGAGCCAGTGACCTCCTCGGGAAGTGTTTCTCTCCTTTATTACCGTGCATTTCTTGGCTGATTATCTTTCTCCTTAAGCAATTAGCTGATTGAATGATGTGACCTTACTTCATGTGAGATGCCTTCCACACACAGTCACTCTGGTTCCCATTTCTGTGACAGTGTGGACTGAATGCCCTGCAGATCAACTGTTCAGTTCTGTACGTGACCCCAGAACTACAAGTACTGGAGTAGTGTCCAAGCCCATACAGACTCCCAAAGTCCATTTCTTATGGGAAGGAAAGCCCATCCCCTCTGGGAACCTAACATTTGGGGGGGTAGTGATAGTGGTGCTCAGGTGAGACAGGAGGGCAGTAAATTCAAGCCAGCCTGGGATACCCTATCTCCAAGAGGAGAAAAAGGAAAGAGAAAAAGAGATTTAGAGAGTAAAAGAACAGATAGGAGAACTCATGGAACTTGGGAAACCTGAATCTGATGTTTATGACATATAAAAATAAATCAACGTGCAACCTAAAAGACAGAGCCTCTGGGCAGGCTCAGTGGTAAAGGTGCTTGCCTCCAGTCCTGATGACCTACACAAGAGAAGGAGAGAACAGTCATCTCCAAGAATGATGTCATTCCTCACCAACAAAATGAATAAATAATTCACTTTTAAATAAACTGGTCAAACCATTTCTTTAATCTTAGCACTCAGGAGGCAGAGGCAGGTAGATCTCTGTTTGGCCAACCATAGTTACAGAGTGAAACCCTGTCTCAAAAAACAAAAAACAAGACATACAAACAAAAACTGTCTTGCTATATCACCTGTCTGACACTATCCTGGACACATGTGAGGCAGGAGCAATGTCATTTTAAAATGTTTAAAATATTCCCCTCTCCAGGCACAGCTACAAACCAGCAGCACTCAAGAGGCCAGCAGTAGGCTCAGCAATCCAAGGCTAGCCTGGGATGCAAGTAGTCACACAGTGTCTCAGGAAAGAAGAAAAAGAAAAGAAGAGAAGGAAGAAGGAGAAAGAGGAGGAAGCAAAGAAGAAAAGAAGAAAGAGGAGGAAGAAGAGAAGAGGAGGAAGAAAAAGAGGAGGAAGAGAAGAAGAGGAGGAAGAGAAGAGAAGGAGGAGGAGGAGGAAGAGAAGGAGAGCAGCCCTGGGAACTGACTGAATATGAGATGGAGAATAAGATAAAGACATATGGCTTCTTTCTTAGGGACAGAAACAGGAAGTGTGGTATGTGTGTGTTTGGTCAGAGAGCTCATAAAAGAGATTATGTGGGGGCTAGAGAAATAGCTCACTGGTTAAGAATATTAGCAACTCTAGTAGAGGACCCAGGTTCAATTCCCATCATTCACACAGCAGCTCACAACCGACTTCCCCTTACGGCGTCTGCTGACACCAGATGTACACACAGTGCAAAGACATACATGCAGGCAAAACACCCACTGACATTAAACAGTAACAACAAACCCCCAGGGAACTGGAGAGTATGGCAGCATGTTTAAGAGTGTTGCAGCTGGGTGTTGTGGTGAAGAACAGATCCAGAGGTGGAGGCAAGAGGGACAGTTGAAGGTCAGCCTGAACTGTATAAGGCGTTTGAGCTCAGTCTGTGCCACATGAGACCATATCTCCTAAAACTGAGAATCACTCAGGGACTAACTTGTCATTACTTTCTATTCTGAGGGGCTGGCATCACCTCGGAGGGAACACTGCCAAAGATCACAACAGCCCCACTCTGCAAATCAAAGAACTGCAGTTAGTTTAAACTTACATAGCCAGCCACAAGTTCCCAAGGACCTCAAACTAGGTTTGAAAGACTCAATTCAAAGTCTAAAGTACTAGGGAGAGCCCAAGTCAGGGACATGGAGAGAATATACAACTCAATGATTTTCATGTTACTTGGCTAGATCTTCTAATGGTATAATGGACCCTTTCCCTAACCTACACAATGACAACAATCCTCCATTTGTGAGGGTATCCTTGAGAGAAAAGATTATGTCAGAGCCTTCACCCCTAGACCTTGCAAGCCTGACACAAAATGACCACTTAATACATTTTCAAAAAGCTGAGGAGGGGGCTTACTTGCAATCCAGCACTCAGCACACTGAGGCCAGAGGACCACTGAAAGTTCAAAGCCAGCTGGAGCTACAGTGTGAAAATCAATCTTAAAAACACCAAAACAGC
This sequence comes from Mastomys coucha, assembly GCF_008632895.1. Taxonomy (NCBI): domain Eukaryota; kingdom Metazoa; phylum Chordata; class Mammalia; order Rodentia; family Muridae; genus Mastomys; species Mastomys coucha. The sequence goes on from NW_022196900.1 coordinate 86,732,522, forward strand.
TGGGTGTGGAGGTGCACAGCTGTGATCCCTTCACCCAGGAGGCTGAGGCAGACCTCTGGTGCGTTTGAGGCCAGCCTGGTCTACAAATAAGAGTTCCAAGGCAAACCAGGACCACACAGCGAGAGACCCTGTTCTCCCCTACTCTCCAAACCACAACAGAACAAAACAAAACTCAATAACCAATCACAGAAATATCCTGCAAGTTAAGGAAACAACTATTGGCTGACTTTTCCTTCTTGTCAGCATAGAACATCCACATCCCAGCCTCTGTCTGTACCCCAATAAAGTCTGCTTATGACCCACCATGCTCTGAGCACTAAAAGGAGACAATCTAGGAGACAGACGCCCATGCACTGATGGGAGCAAGGATGTTTCGATAAAATTGAAGACATTTTGATAAAATCCTTTGAGAATCTTTTTTTTTTTTCTTTTTTCTTTTTGGTTTTTCAAGACAGGGTTTCTCTGTGTAGCCCTGGCTGTCCTGGAACTCACTCGGTAGAGCAGGCTGGCCTCTAACTCAAGAGTCCGTCTGCCTCTGCCTCCCAAGTGCTGGGACTAAAGGCGTGCGCCACCACCATCCAGCTATTCTTTTGTTTTTAAGATTATGTATAATGTATCTATGTATGTCTGTGAGTGCAGGGCACAGAGGCCAGAGGTGTCAGACTTCTCTGGAGTCAAGAATTACAGGTGTTGTAGCTGACACATGACATGGGGGCTGGAAACTGAACATGGATGTGCTAGACATTCAGCTCTTATCCAATGAGTCATCTCTCCAGACCCCTCCCCTCTTTTGGGAAGATTGATTTATTTTATTTTACATGTATGGGTGTTTCACTTGCACATAAGCATATGCACCACATGCATGCAGTGCCACGGGGGGCCAGCAGAGGGTGTCAGATCTCCTGGAGTCACCTGGAGTTACAGGTAGTTGGTAGTCACCATTGGATACTGGCAACTGAAGCCATGTCCTCTGCAGGAGCAGCCAGTACTCTTAGCTACTGAGCCTCTGCTCAGTAAGCTTAACCCAGGAACATATACAAAGACAGGTAAGAAGGTCTGTAGCCTAGAGCTGAAGTTGAAAGTTGGAAGTATAAGTATCTAGTAACAATGAATTAAATTGATGATTACACCTAAGCACAGAGGTGCACTTGGGAGGAGGATCAAGATTTTAAGGGCATCCTTGGCTACATAGCAAGTCTGAGGCCAGTCTGAGCTACAAGAGAACCTGTCTCAAGAAATAAACCAATCAATCAATCAATGCTCGCAGTCATAGCATAAAACTTTATGTGGCTCTTTGTTTGCTTGTTTGTTTTGCTTTATTTTAAAAAAAAATTTATTTATTTATTTATTTTACATATGTGAGTATCCTATAGCTGTCTTCAGACACACCAGAAGAGGGCATCGGATCCCACTATAGGTAGTTGTGAGCCACCATGTGGTTCCTGGAAATTGAACTCAGGATCTCTGGAAGAGCAGTCAGTGCTCTTAACTACTAAGCCATCTGTTCATACCCTTTGCCTCGCTTTTTGAGACAGGGTTTCTCTGTGTAGCCCTGGCTGTCCTGGAACTCTTGGGAATCTGCCATTAAATGGCTTTTAACATCAAGCTTTTTAAAAACACTTAAGAAGCCAGGCAGTGGTGGCACACGCCTTTAATCCCAGCACTTGGGAGGCAGAGGCAGGTGGATTTCTGAGTTTGAGGCCAGCCTGGTTTACAGTGAGTACCAGGACAGCCAGGGCTACACAGAGAAACCCTGTCTCAACCCCCACCCCACCCTACCTCCAAAATACCACTGAAGAATAGTTAACAAATCAGGGGCTGGAGAGATGGCTTAGCAGTTAAGCACACTGACTGCTCTTCCAAAGGTCCTGAGTTCAATTCCCAGCAACCACGTGGTGGCTCACAACCATCTGTAATGGGATCCGGTGCCCTCTTCTGATGTGTGTCTGAAAAGATGATGAGGGCTTGCTTTTTAAATTTTTCTCTACTTGTAAATGCTTACAAGAAGCATTTCTATTTGAGACCTACAAAACTGTTACCCACAGCAGCAAAGCACCTCTTACCTTCTTTCTCTTCCTGGAAGAATTCTTTGTGGGATCCGGCTTCTCAAGTCCTTCTTCCTTTGTCTCCTCTTTTTCCTCTTCCTCTTCAGGGATCAGAGAATACTTGGTTCCACCTGGCTGCATGAAACAGTCCTTTGCAAAGTGGCCTGTAGAAAAGAACACAGAGGTTAGAGAGGGAAAAAGCCACTCTGCTCCTGACAGGCTCTCCAAGTCAAAACATTAATGAGTTTATCTGGGGCAGTGTTTCTGCCACATCACAGTGGCAGTGCTCACTGGAGCCAGGCGAGCATCTGGTGTAAGAGCCATGAGAGTTGCTGGTACGGCTCTGGAAATAGCAGAAGATACAAGCAAGCAGGCTTATGCTGCCCTCCCTTAGCAATGGGGCTTATTAATTTTTAAAGATCTATTTTGGAACTCATTCCTGACAATTAAAGACTGCTGCAGAAGCAGGATGCTTAACAGAGGGAACTGAACTGCAGGCCAAGGCCTAAAGGAAGAGAGCTGGCAATATGTGGGCCCTGACATCCAAGCCAACGCACAGACAGGCACAGGCACCCAGGGTGCCTCACAGAGTGTCAGGTCTGGCAAGGACCACGGAGAACATGAAACCCAACATCCTGCATCTGTATCTCAGGCACTGAGACCTAGAGTTAAGTAGTTTGGGGTCACACAGCAGCAAAGCCACCACTTAACTCAAGATAGATGTCTCCCTGCTTTGTGCTACTTTTGATGCACCAAAGCAAACCAACCACCTTCAACTTGACCTTTACTGACCGGGTCAAATTCTACTTGTTATTCTTGTTGCTCTATGGAGTAACATGTGGGTATCAGTAAGGCGCTCCACACTGAGCCTGTGGTATTATTGAGGGTCCCTTCTGGTTTTGAGGATGAGTTGGTTTTTTTTAAAACTCTGTATATATATGCACACCTTTGTGGGGGTATGTGCACATGAGTGCAGGTGCCCAAGGAGACCAGAAGAGGGTGTCCAATCCCCTGGAGCTACAGGAAAGTTCTAGACAGATCATTCCAAGAGTAGGAAAGAAGCACATAAAGGAACTACAGAGCTGAATGCGAAGTGTTTGTATACTGAGCCCATAAGTTAGATGAGGTCTGAAAAGGGATACAGCAGTTTTCCAAATATCCAGATTGCTGCCACAACCTCCTCAAGGGCACGGCTTCCCTCACTGCTACATTCTCCCTCTCTCTTCATTAATAAAAGTAGGGGCTTATAAAACCCCACAAATTTAGGGCTGGAGAGATGGCTCAGCAGGTAAGAGTACTGGCTACACTTCCTGAGGGCCTGGATTCTATTCCCAGCACCAACACTGCAGCAGCTTACAAATGTCTGTAACTTCAGTTCCAGGGGATCTGATGTCCTCACACAAACATGCAGGCAGATGAAACAGCAATGCACATTAAAAAAAACAAACCCTCACAAATGCAACCAGGACACAAATCTACCGTCACAGAAAAAATGAACAAAAGGGCTCTGACTCTCTTCTCTCTATGGTCCCTTCTCCCTCTCTCCCCTCTCTTCCCCGCCCCCTATGTGTTCCTGGCCACTGGCCTCTTCTTTCTCTCTCCCTCCCCCCCCTCTTCCCTCTCTTTCTCTGCCTCTACTCCCTTCTCAACTTCCCTTCCCATGTCCCCAAATAAACTCTATTCTATGCTAAAAATAAATAAATAAGGGCTGGAGAGATGGATAATAGTTAAGAGTACTGACTGTTCTGCCAGAGGTCCTGAGTTCAATTCCCAGCAGCTACATGGTGGCTCACAACCATCTGTAATGGGACCTGACATCTTCTTCTGGTGTGTCTGAAGACAGCTACAGTATACTCACATACATAAAAATAAATAAATCTTTTAAAAAAATAAGTAAAAATGAACAAAGCATAATGGATGGAAACTCGGGACAGGAGGTGACAAATTGAGGTCACTGTGAAAATGAGAAGATGGCAATCTCTCTCATTATAGCTCCAATAAGGGAAGTCAGAGTGAAAAGCTTTTAATATTTGAGTAAGACTAGAAAAAAACCTAAGGAAATAGAGCCAAAAGCAAGCGACAGTCCTCTATCTCTGTCACGAAAGGGCACTCTGTTAAGAATTTGGAACCTAATTCTGAACTTAAAAATGAGGAAGAAAGGGTCTAATTTGGATCCGTAAGGAATGTATCTCCAAGACACTTCATTTCTACAGAACACTACGGCACAGCATCCTAAGGAAAGGAGACAGAAATGGTAGCTTCCCCTACCTTTGCAGCCACACTTCTTGCAGGTCGTGTTCAGGACAGCCTCAAGGGTGATCTTCTGCCCAGTGTAATCCTGGAAGGACCGCCTGCGCCTCTCTTCTTGCCTGTAATGAAAGACATCCTGACCACTGGTGCTTTGCAGAGAAGTGGTCAGATATATTACAGCGCACTGCTGCCTGTTGGTTTTGTTTTGTTTTTAAACAAGGAAAAGGGAAAGAAAAGGAGAGGTGTTGGACAGAACGAGATAATGGAACAGCTCCTCTTTTTTTTCTCTCATTTAGAATGAGGCTTTGAATTAACAATTATGAATGAGACCAGGTTTCCTTTTAATAATATACAGGAAAGATATTTGAAAGTATAATTGCCAGGCAATGGTGGCGCATGCCTTTAATCTCAGCACTCAGGATGGAGAAGCAGGTAGATCTCTAAGTTTGAGGCCAGCCTGGTCTACAAGAGTAAGTTCCAGGACACCCAGGACTACACAGAGAAACCCTGTCTCCAGAAAAGAAAAAGAGAGAATGAGAGAAGACACAGAGAGAGAAAGAATAATTACTCACCATGGGAAAATACCCTATAGCTCTTTCAAGATCATTCATGGATTTAAAAGACTTTTACAGGCTTTCTACAAACCAAGGGCAAGTTCCTTAGGAAACCTTGGTCTTGGGGCTTTTAGCTACTTTCTCAACTCCTTTTCCAGCCCCCTCTTTATTTCCCTTAGGCCCTGGCCAAGAGCTAATTCTACTTTTCATAGTGTGAGTGCCTCTCATTTGACAGATCCGCTCTGTAATGCCCCGCCTCCCTTCCTCCCTCCACAATGTGCCTGCTACCCAAAAATCCCAAGGCTCCCTCTTCCAAGTCTTCTTCCTGGAGCCCGTGGGCCACTGTGACTTCTGTTTATGCCTATCACAATTTTTTTTTGTTTTTTGTTTGTTTGTTTGCTTTAATTTTTTTGTTTTTTGTGACAGGGTTTCTCTGTGTAGCTCTGGCTGTCCTGGAACTCACTCTGTAGACCAGGCTGTCCTCGAACTCAGAAATCCGCCTGCCTCGGCCTCCCAAGTGCTGGGATTAAAGGCGTACGCCACTACTGCCTGACTCCTATCACATTTTTTTTTCTTTTTGGTTTTTCGAGACAGGGTTTCTCTGTGTAGCCCTGGTTGTCCTGGAACTCACTCTGTAGACCAGGCTGGCCTTGAACTCAGAAATCCGCCTGTCTCTGCCTCCCAAGTGCTGGGATTAAAGGTGTGCGCCACTACCGCCCGGCTCCTATCACATTTTTAACGAGTATTAGCTCCTACAGAAAAGACACACACACTTACAGTAATTATACAACTTGTCTAGTTTCTTTCTAGTCTGAACGTTCCCTCCTATATAACCCAACACTGGGACTGATAACAGCAGAAATCTCATGCTTGTTTCTAGTCAGGCCTATTCCCATAGTGTCCGCCATTCTAGCTTCCAAAAGCACAAATTCACTTTTCTTTTTTAAAGGTTTATTTATTTATTTATTTACTTATGTATGTGAGTACACTGTAGCTGTATAGATGGTTGTAAGCCTTCATGTGGTTGTTGGGAACTGAGGGTTTTTTGTTTTGTTTTGTTTTCTTTTCTTTTTATTTTATTTTATTTTTTTTAAGGACCTCAGCTCTGCTCACTCTGGTCAACTCCAATCATTCAGTCCTGCTTGCTCTGGCCCAAAGATTTATTATTATATATAAGTACATTATAGCGGTCTTCAGACACACCAAAAGAAGGCATCAGATCTCATTACATGGGATTTGAACTCAGGACCTTCAGAAGAGCAGTAAGTGCTCTTACCCCACTGAGCCATCTCACCAGCCCTCACTTTTCTTTTTACAGTAGTTGGCAGTACAGGAGTTATATGGTACACCCATATAACCCCAAGACTGGGGAGGTCATGGAAGAGCTTCACCAGGTCAAGACCAGCCTGAGCAATTTAGCAAGGAGCTGTCTTAAAATGAAAGTACTAAAGTACCTGGGATATTATGTTAACTTGGTGTTAAGAATATATGTCTAGAGCCAGGCACATGGGAGGCAGAGGCAGCCGGATTTCTGAGTTTGAGGCCAGCCTGGTCTACAGAGTGAGTTCCAGAACAGCCAGGGCTACACAAAGAAACCCTGTCTCGAAAAAAACAAACAAAAAAAAAATGTGTATGTGTGTGTGTGTATGTGTGTCTAGAATACAAAAATCCCTGGTTTCAACTTTTAGTACCAAAAAATATATCTACACACACACACACACACACACACACACACACACACACACACACACACAGATACACAGACCCACCCGCACACAGACATTGACACAGACACACTCACATACACACAGATACAGATACACAGACCCACCCGCACACAGACACTGACACAGACACACTCACATACACACAGATACAGATACACACACCCACCCGCACACAGACACTGACACAGACACTCACATACACACTGGATACTTCCTGTATAATTCTGTTGTTTGAGAAGCTCATTGACATCATTGTGTATAGTTGTAAGTCATTTATTCTCACTGGTATATGGTTATTATTTTACTGTTGTCAAAGACAGGCTCACTTTGACCTCACAGAGGTCCATCTGCCTCTAGGGGAACTGAAGGCACATGTCACAATGTCAGAGAAAAATACAGTTTACTAAACCTTTTTAAATGTAGCTAATGTGACTACAGAAGTATTGTCCCACCCCATCTATCCTATCAATGAACTACTGGAGTGCATGAAGGCGCCAATCCTACAGATCCAAAGCTATAGCATCTCCATGACACAGGGCAACAACAGGATATCCAAAAGGAGTCCCAGTGAGGATCCAGTATTGATAGTGTAGCAGAAGCCAGAGGACTCAGACTAACAGGTCATTGCAATGAATATTTGCAAGCAAAGAAGTGTGGGCAAAGGGTTTACTATGGGACACACTATGACACACTACAGCTCCCAGAACAAGGTTTTGTTTTTCCTTTCTGTTGAGGGGGAGATTGCAAGAGTGGAGGGTGGGTACAAGGGGTGGGGAGAGATGAGTGGGATTGGGATGCATGATGTGAAATTCACAAGAACCAATAAAAACTAAAAAAAAAAAAAAAAAAAACCCTAAATTTCATGGGGCTGAAGAGACGGCTCAGAGGATAAGAGTACCTGCTATTCTTCCAAAGGACTGAGGTTCAAGTCCCAACACCTAAATAGCCTACAGCCATCTTTAAGTTTAATCCCAGGGGATCAGACACCCTCTACTGGACTCCCAGGGCACCACACACAATTGGTGCACAGACATATATGCAAAGCACCTATACCAATTAACAAAAAAAGAAAAGAAAGCCAAAAAGGCATTAAATCTCACTTGTTTCTGCTTCTGAGACGCGGGGGCTTGAGCTGGGGCTTCCTCCATGCAAGGCGAGCGCTGCCCCAAGCCTCATCCCAACCCCTGCTTTACTTTTTATTTTGAGACAAGATGCTCACTAAGCTGCCTGGGCAGGAGCTAGGGCTGCAGGGCTGCGCCATCAAATCTAGTTCTGACATTTTACTTAATTTTCATTAATTTACATTTAAATAGCTCCATGTTATTTGTAGCTACCCAAGTGGACAATGCAGACAAGCATATATTGTAAGTTCTGAAAATGTCTGCATAAATGTCTGGCCTTTGCCCTGGAAGAATCTAAGTGCACAAAGAGTCAATTTTCTGGTATGAGTTATAGAAATAGGCCCTTTCAAAACATACTGATGTCTGAATAACAAAACCAAGACAAGCATCTGAGCACGCTGGTCTGCAGGTGTCCTTGTTTGAAGAGTTTTAAGAGACCTGAGCTGCAGTTCAAACACATCCTTCTTATAATCAATTCCAGTCCTCTAGGATGCTAATCAGACCTCCCAGGTCACAGGTGCTACAAGATCACTTCCCATTCCCCCTGCCATGGTGCTAGTCAGCAGCAGCATGACAGCTCACCCGAGTAAGGGCTCCCTCAGGGGTTGCCATGTCTCTCTGGCTTTTCATCCAATCCACCCAGCACACAGATCAATCAACTAGTAAGTGGTGTTCACCAGCATTAGTACTAGTGACAGGAGCAAATGAACAAGAGCTTGTATGCCAGGAATGCCTAAGACCTGAGGTTCAGTCCCCAGGACTACAATGAAACAAAAGACATGTGCCCCACCCACAACCCATTTCTTCTTTACTCCCAGGAGCTCATAACCTAGCAGAGGGAGACACCCAAGCCATGTAAGTGGCTTCACGGTGAGTCCTAAGAGCTGTGAGTTATGCCTGTCTGGAAACCACCTTTAACCCCTTTCCACACAAAGAGACACCCATTAGATTAGAAGATGCTAGAGGGTAAGAGCGGCACAGCCTGGAGTACATAGTGAGTCTGAGGCCAGCCAGGCTGCACAGAGAGAACCCACCTCAAGAAACAAACAAACAAACAAACAAACAAACAAACAAAAAAAGGGAACAAGGGAGGTAAGACAGGTAGACCTTGATAGAAAACAAGAGGCTAACCAACTGGTAACAGCTGGAAACCAGGTCAAGATATCGAGTGCCAAGAGAAACAGTTTTGATTGGTCACCTCTCCCACTCACAGGACCCCAATTGCTATTGCTTTTCTACCTGTGCCTTTCCTAAAGTCATCACTGCCGTAACACCATCCCTCCTTCTGCTTTCTGAAAATACCATATCCACTCCTCAGGACCTAGCTCAAATGTCACCTTCTCTCTGAACATGAGAACCTGAAATGAACTCCTCATCAGGCTACACCGTCTCCGCTGCCTTGTGGTGTTGGATAGAAGGACAAGAACGAATGCTGTGCTGAAAGGAACGCGGTATCAGGTGCTATAGGAGAGGAGGAGGTAAGACAGGCATCCGTGTTCAAGGGCCACACACAGTCTTCAGGCTCAGTATTGGGAAGAGCACAAAAGGCACTCAGACTAATAACCACAAGTAGCTACACTGTGTTCATGAGAGTCAAGCCATTAAGATGACTACCCGGTAATAAGACATTCCATACACTGCTCTGTCACTTTTTATTTTATTATGTGTGTGCACACACGCACTTGTGCCATCATACATGTGTAGTGGTCAGAGGGCAGTTTGTAGGAGTCAGTTCTTCCTTCTACTAGGTGGGTCTCAGGCCTTTACCTACTGAGCCATCTCCCAGGCCCTCATTCCATCATATCTGAGATACGTAGCATTACTTCTGTTTTATAGGGGGAAAAAAGGTGAGATTCACCAAGATTAAGAATGTGCTCAAACTCAAAAAACAAACAACCCCTGAAAAAAAAAATCTGCTCAAAGCAGGCCCTGCACCTTGCCTGGGCAAGCCGGGTAGAGATGGCCCTGGTGGCTGGGGTTTTGGGTGAGGCAGCCCTGAGAGCAGGAAAGCAAGAGACCTGAAGGGTTGACCACCTCAGGTACCTCTCAGACCCAGATCCAGGGCTTCAAATTGGCCAACCCCAACATCTATCCCATTGATGAATGAAGGACCCAGTTTTATAGATTTAAAAGTTACAGGATCTCCATGACACAGGGCAAAAACAGGATGTCCTGTTTTGATAGAGTAGCAGAAGCCAGAGGCCTTATCCCATACCAATGAGCCACTGCAATGAACAAGTATGGACAAAAGGGTATACTGTGGGACATACTGACACACTACAGCTCCCATGAGACATTTTTTTTTCCTCTGATGAGGGAGAGGTTGCAAGGGTGGAAGGTGGGTCTGAGGGGTGAAGGGAGAGGGAAATGAGTGGAATGGATTGGGGTGTATGATGTGAAAGTCACAATGAACCAAAGAAAAGCTGAAAAAAAAATCTGCTCAAAGCCAGGTGGTAATATAAGTCTTTAATCCCAATACTTGGGAGGCAGAAGCAGGGGAATTTCTGAATTCAAAGCCAGACTGCTCTTTTGTAGAGTTCAAAGTGAGTTCCAGGACAGCCAGGGCTACACACAGATACATTCTCTCAAATTACAAAAAAACAAAACAAAACAAACAAAAAAAAAAACAAAAAACAAACTCTGTTCAAGTTCAGCCCCCTAGGGTTGTACTAGAAATAGTCTCTATACAGAGACTCAGCCTGCACACAGAAAGCCTTTCTTTCTTATCCTTTTTTCTTTTTATAAAACTTGTTTTATAGTTTACCATCCTAAGGGTATCGTTGAGAAACCCACAGCCTCTTAGTGAGTCTGCAGAGCGTGGGGTTCTCTGGAGAAAAGGTAATTTAGTTACAATGGAATCAGTAAATGCCAGGCTTCAGCATTTCTGAGTTGAGTTATAAGAGATTACCACTACAACTGAAGTGTCTACCAATACATCAATATTTAGTGACTAAGCTATAAAACTATGAAAGGCCAAGTCACGCGCAGTGGCTAGTAGGACTTTAACACCTGGTCCTACACAAAAGTATCTGACCCGTACAGTTTGCTACACAATCACAGGCTACTTATCTCCAGCCACAAACTAGGAATGCCAAGTGCAACAGAAGACCGTGAGCGTCCGTGAGCGTCCGTGAGCGTCCCAGGCACAGGTCCACCTGCCTTGTATCTGCTACACGCATCTTTTCGGTAAACACTACCTCCCTATTTCCAGGTAAAATTCCCTCATAGCTGAAGCAATTTTTCTCAGGAGAAATATGAGGGCTTCAATTTTTTTTCTGCAATAAAGATCTCATTTAAATTATATTCATTATTCTTTGTGGTTGTGTTCTCGAGCCAGGATCTTACTATGTAGCTCAGACTAGCCTTTAACTACATATTCTCTTGCCTTAGTCTACCAAATACTTGGATTATAGGAATGTGCCACCACATCTGGTTTATTTATCAATCAATAACAGTCACTGTCAGAAAGGAAGAACATGATGTTTAATATCAAAATCAACAAATAATAACATGGTTAACTTAAAGATAAATGTGTGATTTAGTTGACTTGCTTGAAACACTAGAAAGTTAGTAAGTCCCTCAAGGGTGGTGAGGAAATGTCCAGCTTTTTTGGCTAAGCAAATTTTGGCTAGAAAGTCAATAAAGGGACAGCCACACTGGCAAAGCTTTTGATCCCAGCACTGGGAGGCAGAGACAGGTGGATCGCTGTGAGTTAAAGTCCATCCTGGTCTACAAAGTAAGTTTCACAACAGCTAATGCTTACGTTGAGAGATCCTGTCTTAATAATAGTAACAACAACAACAAATCAATAAAGGGGATATGGTAATAGAAGTTTCCTTGGAATTGAACATTCCTTCCTGGGGAACATAAAGAGAAACACTTTCAAAAGCACACACCTTTCCCCTGAAACAAAACAAATGCATTTGCCATACAAGTCTGAGGAGCTGAGGTCTACCCTTGAGACCTGAATGGGAGCAGGAAAAGAACTGTTCCCACAAGTTGTCCCCACATATGCAGCCTGCAATAAAGAAATGAATCTCCTTTTATTTTATTTATTTTTTTAAATGAAATTCAATACAGGATATGAGTCAGATAGCAAGCTTCCTGAATCTGCAGACCCCACCCTTAGATCAAGAGACAACCTTCCATTCTGAAGTGGAAGGTGCTGTGCTCAAAGCTGTGGAACCCTTTCCTCGGAGCCAATGCAGAAAGAAGCCTCTTGGGAGAGGCCGTGGCAGCACCTCACGAGCTGCTGACAGATAGGGTGGAGACAGGAAGAGAAAGGAGAAAGGAAACAAAACTGCTGAGAAGATGCCCAATGGTAGATTCCTGTGTGGTCCTTTCATCTTCAGCTCACACAGAGGCTGTGTGGGGTGTGTGCCCCTGAAATCTAGCATGCCAGAGTCTAAGGTAAGAGCACTGAGATTTGAGGACACCCAGGTGACAGCGAGGCCCTGCCTCAAGACACCCAGGAAGCGTGGTCCCACCTATAAAAAGCAAAGGTCACCTATGCTGCAACACTTAGCCACACCACCGCCAACAGCAGCAGCAGCCCAGCCTATTCTAGTTTACTGCCATCTGTACTTGTGGGATCTCAGCTCTGCAAACCCTTTACCTACTCAATGATAACGTTGTTGGGATCGAGGTCTTTCCCAGTTCCTTGGTTGACAACTTTCATGGAGAGGGACAGTTTTATTCTATCATTTTTCATCTGAAAAAGACAAAAAAAGAGTCACCAAAAACCCTGTGTGTATGTGTGTTTGTATGTTTGTGCGTGTGTGTAGGGGAATGTACATGTCAGTGCATGTGTGTACAGAAGCCAAAGGTCATTCCTCTGGAACCCCTACATTGTTCTTTGATAACTGGAGCCCCCCATTCAGCCAGGGGCCATCACGGCCCTGGAGTCCTCTGTCTGGACCTTCTCAGCACTGGAATTACAGGAGTGTATCACCACACCTAGCTTCCAACTTAGGTGCTAGTGTAAGTGAACTCAGTCAGGCCTTCATGCTTGCACGGCAGAGCAGATACCAACCGAGCTATGTTCCCAAGCCTCCAAACCCCTTGAACACCTGACCGCTGATCTGTAGCATCTCAAGAGTCACTTGTAAATATCAGAGCAAAGACTAACCTCAAATTGACCAAGTACTAAGCTAAGAACAAGGAGAGCAGGGTACAAGAAGTAAAAAGGGCAGACATAACAGCTACAGAGACACAGCAAATGAGCCTCATCTGTTCCCATCTTGGAGGTAAAACAGAGGCCAGGGGCCAGTGAGAGGGCTCGGTGGGTGAAGGTGCCTGCTGTCAAGCCTAACGACATCAATCCCCAGGATTCACATTGGTGCAGGGAGAAGAGATTCCAGTAAACTGTCCTCTGATCTCCACACGCACCGTGGCCTGCATGTGGGGATAGGCAGACAGACAGCAGACGTACACACACTCTTCTGCCTCAGCCTCCTGGATGCTAAAGTAACAGAAGTATGACACCACCCTCAGCTCTGCCTCCGTCTTACAGCTACAGAACCTAACACGTCAAAGCACTCAACACGTTTCAGCTTCCTGGTAGTGTCCCTGGCTTTCTCCCTGCCATTCTCTGGTAGACCGCAGAGGGCATGCATTCCCATGCCTGAGCTGCCCATCCACTGTGTAGTACCAAACTCTAGGAGAAAAGGCTGCCAGTTGTGTGTCCTTTTCCTTCTGGCCCAAGATGAAGTACACGTGACAAGTGCTCTCCGAAGCTATACTAAAGAGGGAATCTCCTTCTTTGGAGGGAGATTCTTTTCTATCTGAGCCTCAGGAGGAGCGATCCATGAACACAACCCCCCCACATACACACACACACTACACTACACTTCTATACTTCCGTGTTATTTCTCCCAAGCCTGCAGGACAGACAACCAGGAGATTTGAACTCAAGACAGATGACTGAGACAAGATTTAAAAATAAGGACGTCAGCCACCACGAACATTTACACACCATCATGGAATTCCAATGAAAGCTCAGCTTTTCATAAACCTTTCAAAGTACAGGAAGGTACAGGACACTTTACCTCTCGGCCAATAAGCTTCACCCACACTTTGTCTCCAACATCTACTATCTCAGAAGGCTTATCCACTCGGCAGGACGACATGTGAGTGCGATGGACCAGACCTGAGGAGAGAAGGAAAACCACACATTTATACTCTGAATGCATGGGTAGGAAAGGCAGGAGCCAGGGAGTCCAGGGAAGATTTTAAATTTCTGATGAACATTTTATATAGATTAAAGCTACAAGCTAAAACAATTTAAGATCACCTTTTAACCTAGTCAACCAACCAACACTGTTTAAATTTTACTTTGTGTGGGTAAACACCTACGTATACGTCTGCACATCATGTGTGGCTACTGCCCGAAGAGGCCAGAAGAGGCCTCCTGGACTTGGAGTTACAAACAGCTGTGAGCTGTCATGGGGGTGCTGGGAATCAAATCTTGGTCCTCTGAAAGCATAGCAAGTATTCTGAACCACTGAGCTGTCTCTCCAGCCCCAGCAAACGCTGGCTCAATAGCTGCTCTGATGGAGAAGAGGTCAGCAGTAGAATGTGCCCAGTGTGCACTAGGCTGGGGATTCAATTCCTAGCATCAAAAGATAGGAGAAAAACTAAAAATATATAATAAAATGACAGCAACCATGTAAGTACTGAGCTGAGTTCTGTTTTCTGTGATACCGGGGATGGAAATTGAGCCCCCTACATGCTAGGTGCACATCCTATCACTGAGCTTATACCCCAGCCCCTCAAAAAAATTATATATATACATACATATGTATATATATGTAATATATACACACACACATATTTATTTATTTATTTATTTATTTATTTATTTTGGTTTTTCGAGTCAGGGTTTCTCTGTATAGCCCTAGCTGTCCTGGAACTCACTCTGTAGACCAGGCTGAAATCCACTTGACTCTGCCTCCCAAGTGCTAAAAGATATATTTTTAACTACGTGTATATGTATCTATATGCCAGGAGTGTCTGTATGTGTGTGTCTTTATGTGCAGGTGCCCACAGAGGCCAGAGGGGGATATCAGAGCCCCAGGAACTGGAGTTACAGGCAGTGGTGTGCAGCCAACATGGGTGCTGGGAGACAAACTCTGGCCCTCTGCAAGAGTAGCAACAGGGCTTAACTGCTGAGCCATCCTGCTAGCCCCACTCATACAGTGTAAATAGACATACAAGCTGGCAAATTCTTTAAAAGCAAAGGCTTCCTTCTGTGGTGTCGTTCCTTTATCCTTCTAAGACCTTGCACACGCCACTCAAATGCTTTGGACAAGGCATTTATACCTTTGCTAGCAGAATATCTGGAATTGTTCCCAAAGGAAAAAAACATCAATAGAGGCAAAACACCCATGAGCAAAAACATTGGAGGTATTATTATTATCTATGAATGTTAAAAATGTAAGAACTGTAGCCTGCTGCTGCTGCTGCTGCTGCTAGTGGTGGTGGTGGTGATGGTGGCAGCAGCCCAGGCCTTTTACCCCAGAACATAGGAGGCAGAGGAAAGGGGATTCTCTAAGTTCCAGGCCATTCTGTCTACAAAGGGATTTCCAGGGAAGTCAGGACTACACAGAGAAACCCTATTTGGAAAACAAAATTAAAGGGGCTGGTGAGATGGCTCAGTGGGTAAGAGCACTGACTGTTCTGCCGAAGGTCCTGAGTTCAAATCCCAGCAACCACATGGTGGCTCACAACCACCCATAATGAGATCTGACACCCTCTCCTGGTTCGTCTGAAGACAGCTACAGTGTACTCATTTATAATAATAAGTAAATCTTTGGGCCAGAGCAAGCAGGGACTGAGTGATCAGAAACTCACTCTGGGGTTGACCAGAGTGAATGGAGCTGACTAGAGCGAGCAGAGGTCCTAAATTCAATTCCCAACAACCAGATGAAGGCTCACACAAGCCATCTGTACAGCTACAGTGTACTCGCATACATAAAATAAATAAATAAATCTTTTAAAAAAGCAAGCAAAAAAACAACAACAAAATTAAGAATTGGGGTTGGAGAAATGAATCAGCATTTAAGAGCACTTATTTCCAGGACTGGAGAAATGGTTCAGTGGTTGAGAACACTGGTTGCTCTTCCAGACCCTGGTTCAATTCCCAGCATCCATATGGCAGCTCACAATTGTCTCTAGTGCCAGTTCCAGGGGATCCAACACCCTCACACAGACATACATGTAAAGACATTTTCATGCAATGCACAAAAAATACAATTTAAAAAAAGGAGCACTTGCCAGGCAATGGTGGCATACGACTTTAATCCCAGCACTTGGGAGGCAGAGGCAGGTGGATTTCTGAGTTCAAGGCCAGCCTGGTCTACAAGAGTGAGCTCCAGGACAGCCAAGGCTACACAGAGAAACCCTGTCTCAAAAAACAAACAAACAAAAAAAAAGAGTACTTGCTCTTGCAGGGGCAGGTTTGATTCCCAGCACCATAGGATGGCTTACAAACATCTCTAACTCCAGTCCCTAGGGGATCCATACTTGCTTCTGACTTCTGAAGGCACCAGATATGCAGGCAAAATACTCATTTGCATGAAACAATAAATAAGTAAATAAATATAAGAAATAATTGTATACAGTGGCTCATACTTGTTAGACAAATACTCTAAAAACTAAGATAGGAGGATCACAAATTTAAGACCAACCTGGTCTACATAGTGAATCCAAGACAGCCTGGGTTACAGACTGAAACCCAGTTTCAGAACAGAAAGAACAACAGAATTCCACATCCTCTTTAATAACTAATAATTGGAAAATATCTTGGCAAACGTTGGCAAATCTATCAAATGGAAAAGGAAACAACCGTTTAAATTAGTTACAGAAGCCGGGCAGTGGTGGCGCACGCCTTTAATCCCAGCGCTTGGGGGCGGGGGGCTGAGGCAGGCGGATTTCTGAGTTCAAGAAAAAAAAAAGTACTTTTTGTATTTCTTTTTCACTTAACATCAACTGTAATTATTTTCTGTAACTAATTTCTTTTTTGAGACAGAGTTTCTCTGTATAGCCCTGGCTGTCATGGAAGTCACTCTGTAGACCAGGCTGGCCTCAAACTCAGAAATCCGCCTGCCTCTGCCTCCCAAGTGCTGGGATTAAAGGCATGCGCCACCACTGCCCCAAAAAGTACTTTTTAAAAAAGGGTCTCATTATGTAGCCTTGGCTACAGATCTCAACTACAGGTTTGTGTCACATATCCCTGCAAAGTACTATTTTCAACATTAAACTGGCAACAAATAACAATAGCCAATAGAAAAACAATAACTAACATTGGTGAAAACAGAAAAATAAGAAACATTATTAAGTTAAGATTAACTTTTAGAAGTTACATAACAATAACTATCAAAAATGAGAAATCTGGGGGCGGGGGGTAGCACAGGCATTTAACATGGATGTCCTGAGTTTGATCGGCAGCGCCACAAAAACAAATTCTAAATGTTAAAATAGTTTTAACTTTGTCTGGGCATAGAGGTACACAGCTCTTGGGAGGTAGAGGCAAGTAGATCTCTTTGAGTTCAAGGTCTACATAGTGAGTTCCAGGTCAGCCTAGGTTATAGAAAGAGACTTGTCTCAAACCATGAAACACACTGGGCAGTGGCACACTCAGGAGACAGAGGTAGGCAAAGCTTTGAGTTCGAGGCCAGCCTGGTCTACAGATGGAGTTCCAGGATAGCCAGGGCCACAGAGTAAGACCCTGTCTCAAGAAAAAACCAAAGCAATAACAACAACAACAAAAACCCCACAAAGCACAAAAACAACAATTTACATGCTCTTAACCACCAAGCCATCTCTCCAGCCCCTTAAATAATTTTAAAATACCCCTATCCTGCTGTTGAAGGTGAGTTCCTTTAGAGAACAACCTTCTTTCTATATTCCAACATAATTCCCTGCTGCAGGCACAAGACAGAGTCTAGTCAATCGAGGAACTCCATCCTTCTGACCACAGCAATTGGCTGCTTCGGTGGAAAGAGACACAAAGAAACACTTATGTCAATCAATCATCCTCAAAAACACACCTACCAACTATAAAATGCTGTAAATATGCAGCCTGGCCAGCAGGTGGCAGGAGTCTGCAAGGGAAACGTAAAGAACACAGATGAAATCGAGAGCCTGAGCTACATCATCTGTAATCCAAGCATACGAGAGAGACGAGAGAGGTCGGAGCTCGAGGGTATGAATGGAGATCCCTTCTTTAAAAGCAAAACAAAACACAAATACCTGATACATCTGATATTAGCCAAGGAAGAAACTAGAAGTCCTTGGCTCGAAACATCAGCCAAAAACATGTGTCTGCCCTTTGCACCAGACCTGGCTATCAGTCTCATCATAACTAGGACTCCTGCCCAAGAAAATAATCAGGCTGGATTGTACTGTGCTCACAGGCTGACCGTTGACCATGCAGACTCATCTACTTGCCTTAGTCGGCCTGAGTAGCTGGGGCTACTGATGCAGGCTGCCATGCTGGCACAATGCATCATGACAGGAGAATCTAGAAGCAAACTAATGCCCAACACAAGCACCGCAATTACATCAATCCTAGGCTGGTGCCAGAAGAGCCAGGCAAACATGCCAGTGATTTATTTCATAGTAAAAATGTGTACAGTACTGTGTATAGCCAGCATTCTCCATGGCAAAATAAAAGCATAATACAAAGTTACGTAGTGTGTCTATAAAAGAAGAAACTAGAAGTCCTTAAAAGCACATCTTTAAAATGTTAAGGAATTACTTAAAAATTGCTAACAACGGCAGGGCAGTGGTGGCGCATGCCTTTGACCCCAGCACTTGGGAGGCAGAGGCAGGCAGATTTCTGGTCTACAGAGTGAGTTCCAGGACAGCCAGGGTTATACAGAGAAACCCTGTCTCTAAAAACAACAACAAAAAAAATTTGCTAACAACGGATATAGTATCTGTGCTGGCTAGTTTTCTGTCAACTTAACACCAGCTAGAGTCATTCGGAAAGAGGGAACCTCAACAAGAAAATGTACCCAACACACTGACATATGGATCCAGGCAGGTGGTCCTGGATGCTGTAAGAGAGAAGGCTGAGTGAGCCACGAGGAGCAAGCCAGCAAGCAGCACTCCTCCATGGCCTCTGCTTCAGTTCCTGCCTTGAGTTCCCTCGGTGATAGAATGTGACCTGAGAAATGTAGGCTGAAATAAACCCTTTCCTAGCAGGGGGCTGGCACACACTTGAGAGGAAGAGGCATGTGGATTTTGGAGTTCTAGGCCAGCCTAGACTATAGTGTGAGTTCTAGGAGAGTCAGGGCTACAAAGAGAAACCCTGTCTCTAAAGACATAAAAACAGGGTTGGTGAGATGGCTCAGGGGGGAAAAGCACTGACTGCTCTTCGGAAGGTCATGAGTTCAAATCCCAGCAACCACATGGTGGCTCACAACCACCCGTAATGAGATCTGACGCCCTCCTTCTGGTGCATCTGAAGACAGCTATAGTGTATTTACATATAATAAATAAATAAATCCTTAAAAAAAAAAAGACATAAAAACAAACAAAATAACCCAAAACCCCCCTTTCCTCCCTAAAAGCTCCTGCTTTGTTGAAAGCAATATTACAGATACTCTTTCACTTATTTTCAGTAAATTGAGAGACTTCTTAGTTTGGTTTGTGAGACCGGCTCTTACTATATAAGCCAAGGTGGCCTCAAACTTGTGAGGCCTGCCTGGGACTTTAAGTTCACTTGTGTGGATAGCACGACCTCATCTGGCTGCTTAAGAGTCTCTCCTTCTCTAACAAACTTGCCCCCACATGCAGACACAAAAACGTTTTACTTTCCCTCCAAGACTGAATCCTGAGGCAAGCACTGCTCCACTGAGCTTTACTCTCAGCTTCTGGGCCTGGATTCCTGATGTGAAGCCACAAATGCCCAAAGGGCATATCAAATCCATCATCATGTTCAACAAACCCAACAGGACACTCAAACAGAGTGAGTCCCAACTGAGTGTCTGTCAGCACAAGGAGAAAAGAACACAACCTTGACACACACAGAGAGAGACAGAGAGAGACAGAGAGAGAGAGAGAGAGAGAGAGAGAGAGAGAAAGAGAGAGAGAGAGCACTTATTACCACTGCCTAGAATGTTCCCCCAGTGTTCTAGGCTCAACATTAATCTCTACCACAACTTCCACGGTAAGGGAATAAAAGGGAAACTTGCCAATTCACAAGGAGACAGGTACAGCCAAAGCCTGGCAAAAGGAACACTCTGCCTTAGCTCTGGGGTCCATTCCCTCTCTAGCCTGCTCGTGACATTAACACTGCGAGAGACGTTAGTGCTTTCCCCCTCTTTATCTGTTGGGATTAGAGATACAGTCAAACATTGACTAACACGATCCTGCAGGCAAAAATGGATCTGAGGATGGATGAAAGACAGTTCTGTCAATCAAATAACCAGAGTCTAAAATATGCACATCATCCCCATTCCACAGATGAGGAAACTAAAGACTCAAAACCAAATGATTTTCCCAAGTTAAGAAACTAGTAGCCGGGCGGTGGTGGCACATGCCTTTAATCCCAGCACTTGAAAGGCAGAGGCAGGTGGATTTCTGAGTTCGGGGCTGGCCTGGTCTACAGAGTGAGTTCCAGGACAGCCAGGGCTATAAAGAGAAACCCTTTCTCGGAGAGTGGGGGGGTGTGGGGGGATGTGGAGGGGAGAAGAAACTAGTAAATGGCTGAGTTGGGGCTTGAGTTCATGTGTTTATGCAACAAGACTCACTGATGTCCAGTATCTCTCAGACACTGTACTAGGCCCAGAGCCATCTGAACAACTTAGGTGAATTCAGGGCAGTCTTCGTTACCTTTTTTACATACTGCTTTAATTTGTTCCTGTGTGTAGTTGGATAGGGCTCCACTGTTACTATGACAACCACAAGTAGCATAGCTATTTTACATTTAATGGTTAAAACAAAATTCAGCAGCTACAGTATTGGTCTGCAGACATGGTAGAATATAAAACATGAAGATACATTTGGCTGGGTAGAATGGCATTTACCTATAATCTCATCATCTAGGAACCTAATGCAGAAGGATTATTGTGAATGCTAGTCCTGGATATAGTATAAGATCTTACCTCCAAAAATTAAAAATGGCAGCAAGCTTGGCTCAGCAGCTAACTGACTGCAAGCTTGAGGACCCCAGTTCAATTCCTGGATCCACCCAAAAAAGCCAAATGCAGAGGCTCACATCTGTAATTCCATCACTCCAATGTGGGAGTTGTCCAGAAATTTACAGGCTAGCTAAGCCTGGAGTATGCAGCCAGGCAGAAATAAGAGACAGCATCACTAACATGGAAAAAGAGAACTGACTCCTGAAAACTGTCCTCTCACCTCCACACGTGCACCGTGACACCCATGTATGCCAACAACGATAATAAAACCTTAAAATACACATTTGTGTCTATATACGTGTGTGTGTGTGTGTGTGTGTGTGTGTGTGTGTGTGTGTGTGTATTGTTTTGGCCTTTGTCCTTGTTTCTAGCAAAGAATCCATTTGGGTATGACTAGCGGAATAATAGGACTATAATGTTCCTAGTTTAAGAAGCCACCTTTAATTATACCCAAGTTCATACCAATAAGGTGATAGATAGTCTCTGGCTGGGCAGTCACAGGAAGACTCCAGTCATGAGAGGACTGGAACACTAGGTCTCATCCACCCTGCTCCCGCAGCCTGGAATGCAGGAAGAATGGGGATCAAGCAGTGATAGATAGAACAGAGTTCATGAGCACTTTTACCCCACTCCACTCACCTGCTCTGTGTCCCTTCGGTTGTTTGTTTATTCCTGAAATGTACTTATTGTAAACCAGCAAGGGTGAACAAGTGCTTTCATGAGTCCTGGGAACTTTTACTTTAGTAATCTGTTTGTCTGAGACAGAGTCTTACAGTGTAGCCTTGGCTGGCCTGGAACTCACTATGTAGATCAGGTTGACCTTGAACTCAGGTATCTGTCTACCTCTGCCTGCTGAGTATTGGGATTAAAGGTGAACCTCACTATGCCCTGCTCATTCGTTTTTTAAACAGTTACATGTGGCCCAGACTCCAATTCATTGTGTGGACATGGCTGGCCCGCTTCCTGACCTCCCTGCCTTTGTTTCCCATGTGCTAGAATTACAGGTATACACAATACCTGATCCACTCTAACCAATTACCAAACTTAAGCAGGGGGTCATGGACACCTCCAAGTTAGACTGGCTGGTCCTCTTTAGGGGCATCTGAGAGATGGCAATTTTGTGGGACAGAATCTTTTTAACTATGGATCCCTGACATTAATTCAAGGCTGATAAGTCAGAAGTGAATTGAAAGTTGTTGGATATCTTGTTGGTGTCCAAAAAGAGTGAAACACTGGTTTGTATAACACAACTAATGAGAACAAATCTGTAACATTCCCCCAGCATGTAAAGCTCTATTAAGCAACACTACAGAGGCAAGGTTAGGGCCAGGTAGAGGGTTCAGTGGGGTAAGGTGCTTGCCACCAAGCCTGACGCTGACGACCTGAGTTCAAAACCGGAACCCACAGGGTAGAAGCAGAGTACCTCCAAGTTATACTCTGAGCTACACACAAATGCTATGCATGTCCCCGAGCCCCATTTGCATACACAAAACAAATGAATGGTTAAAAAAAAAAAAAGACTAGTTATGATTTGAATACCAGTCTTTAACTTAATAGTAGTTACTCTGAGAAAGTAATTGGAATTAGCACCTCCCTGAATGAAAGTTGTTACATTCCCATCACAATGAGACCACAGTTAACTCATTGCTCAGAACTCCAGGCAGGACCTAATGATACCCCCTTTTAGAGAGAAGCTAGGCACTGCAGGGAAGTCAACCACTCCGTTCTCCACCACACCTACACGAGATGCTAGGATTAGAGCTCCCAGATTCTACCTAATTGTTTGGCTTCCTGAGCTCTCGCTGTGAGTCTGCCACAGCTGTCACCCTGACAGATCCACTTGTAAGCTGTCAGCCACTATCACAGGCATTATCTGACAGGGAACAGCCACGAGCTAGGTGACAACTGACTGCTGAAAGGTAGCGGGCTTTTCATCTCCACACTGTCCCCAAAGTGTCACATAAATGCCCATACGAAATTGGCACCAGCACCAGCAGCCATGAAGAGTACACTAACAAGGAAATCTGTCTTTTGGCAGAAAGAGGTGTGAGTCCTGAGGGTGGGGTGAGCGCCACCTCCCCAAGTCCCAGCCAACATAAAACTCGGAACTTAATTACAGACTGCTGCCTGCCAGCTTGAAAACCACGGGCAAGCCACTTAATGCAAGGATGAAATGTACTGCACAGTTGTCGCCAAGGCTAATGGCACATCGTTATAAGCCACAGATCTGCACAGCTTTCTGACAGAAAAAGCTATGAAAGACTCCAAAAAGTGAAAAATCCCTCTCCTCTATCCATCCTTCTCTCAGCAAGGCAACTTGCCACAGGAGGCCGCTGGGAGGAGTTTGTTCTATAGTCTCTGAACAGTCATTTAAAATAGAGACACAGGACATACTCTCTAAAGCGTAAGGGAGCACATGCCACATGAATGCTCTACAACTGGTTCTAAAATTCTTATTATTTTAGAGTCTTCCCATGTCAGTAACTGAGATCTGCCTTGTTTGCTTTTTTTGTGGTTTGATTTTTTGAGACAGGGTCTCTTACTAGATTGCTTTGGAGGGCCAGGAACTCACTGAAATCCCCCTGTGTTTCCCGAATGCTAAGATTAAAAGTGTACGCTACCATGCCCAGCTTTTAGTTTTTACTGGTTTGTTTTTATTATATGTTTCTACTAACTCTATGTGCATGTCAGGGACACAGACATGTGGAAGTCTCGAGGACTTGCAAGAGTCAAATTTTTTTTTTTTTTTTTTTCTGGTTTTTCGAGACAGGGTTTCTCTGATGTAGTCCTGGCTGTCCTGGAACTCACTCTGTAGACCAGGATGGCCTCGAACTCAGAAATCCACCTGCCTCTCCCTCCCAAGTGCTGGGATTAAAGGCGTGCACCACCACTGCCTGGCCCGCAAGAGTCAATTCTGCCCTTCTACCACGTGGGGTCAGCATTTTGAACTCAGATCCTCTGACTTGGGGCAGGTGCCTTTACTCACTGAGCTTGTTTTGGTTCTTGGTCTCGCAGACAGAGCTGGGCTCATGCTCAAGCACGATACTCCCATCATGGACCCCAGAGAGCTGGAACCAAAGGCATAAACTATGGCATGCAGCTTTGTGTCACAGATCCTAAAATTCCTTTTTTAACCATGGGGTCCTCCCCAGCTCCAAGTTCAGTGCCCTGCCCTAATCTCTCTTGTGCTGTGCATGGAATGCCCTACTGTCCACAGTCAGACCCATTTTCTCTTCCTCATCCTATAGTCTCTGAGATCAACCTACACTTGTGTTTCCAGATGTGAGTGTGAAGGTGCACACACACATGTAGGAGCCACAGCAGAACATCAGGTGTCTCCCTCCAGCACCCTCTGCTGCCATGCTCTAAATCAGTGTCTCTCACTGAACAGGACAGTTGCAGTTTAGGCTGGGTTGGCTGGCCAATGAGCTCTCGGGATCCACTGTCTCTGCCCTCCAATGCTGTGGTTACAATGTATGCCAGGCCTCATGTTCTCAGGGCCGTCTCCTTAGCTCCTCTGTTGTGCTGGTGGTTTTAATTTTTTGAGACTGAGTCCCGCCCTGTAGTCTGGCTGCTCTTGAACTTGTGGCATCCCTCCTTCCTCTGCTTCCTGGGTGCTGAGGTAGAAGCTTGAGCCACCACATACTGCTAAAATGCTTCTCCAGTCTCTTCTAAAAACAAACATCAAGCCAGGCAATGGTGGCTCACGCCTTTAGTCCCAGCTCTTGGGAGGCAGAGGCAGGCGGGTTTCTGAGTTCAAGGCCAGCATGGTCTACAGAGTGAGTTCCAGGACAGCCAGGACTACACAGAGAAACCCTGTCTCGAAAAAGGGAAGAAGAAAAAAATAAAATCAATCTAGTGCTCTGTTAATAGAGGCCAGTAAGTCTAAGATCAAGGCGCGTGCATGGTGCATATACACATGTACATGCACATAAAACTCTTTATCCTGTTGCTACACTGAAAACGAAGTAAAATAAACAAGCAACTATCTGAAAATTGTAGGTCCTAGAGCGAGGATGTGGGGGTCATATGAGTGCGGTGGAAGTGCTGAATTCCCCGTTAAGGGCTCCCACCTTGCTTCCGACAGCCTGGGATTTTGATAAAAGCTCCATAGTCTGTCACCATAGCAACCTATAAAGACAAAATAAAAAATCAATGTTGCACAAGTGAGAATCAATCTCTTCTCCTTATTGTTTCTGACAGAGTATCTCAGGTAATGCAGGCTGGCCTCCACGCACTGTGCAGGCAGGCGAGGCGACCATGAGGTTAAGCTATATTCTTCCCAGAGCAGCCGTAAAGACAGGCTCATAACCCTAAAATTCTACTGTCTTGAAAAACAAGCTATGGGGAAGTAAAGGTAAAACAAGCTATGGGAAAGTAAGGGTAAAACAGCTCAAAAAGCAAAACAAAAACCAGTACAATTAAAGAGATCACAAGGTGGAGCCAGAGGCTTTAAGGAAGATTAAAGGGGCTGGAGAGAGAGCTTAGTGGTTAAGAGCAGTTGCTCTTACAGAGGACTCAGGTTCAGTTCCCAGTACCCACACAGTGGCTCACAGCCATCTACACCTCCAGTTCCTGGAGATTCAGTGCCCTCTTCAGGCCCCCAAGGGCACTGTATGCCTGTGGTGCATAGGCATGCATGCAAAGGGAAGCACCCATACACATAAAATAAGGACAAATATTTTAAAAAAGGTAAAAGAAAAGGTGTTAGACAAGACATTAGAAATGAGCTGGTCCAGCCAGGCACAGAGGTGCACACCTGCATGGTCCAGCATGGGGCATGGGGAGGCAGGGAAGAAGGTATGGAGCAGGAAGAGTGCCATGAGTCCATGTGTATTGGCAGAGTGGAATCTGTCTCAAAACAACAAAGACATTAGCTGGTCCAACCCTCTCAACTCTTCAGATGAAGTGAGTGAAGGCCAGAGATACTGCACTTACCCTAGTTCACAAAGTAATTTGTTCTGTGTGAAAATGATCCAGATGAAAAAGCATTTCCTTTTTTATTTTAAATTATGTTTATTTATTTTATGAATTAGTGTTGGCCTGAATATATGTATGTGCACTATACACATGCCCATTGCCTAGAAAGATGAGAAAGGACACTGGATGGCCTGGAATGGGAGTTATAGATAGTTATGTGCCACCACGTGGGCACCAACTGAAGAACCTACATCCTCTAAGAGCAGCAAAGACTCCTAACCTGGTCATCTCTCCAGCCCCAAGTCCTCCCATTTTTAATAAAACACAAAAGCAAACGCCTTCCTCCTGTCTCAGCCAGAGCACTCTGACTTTGCTCTAGGATTCTGAAAGACATATTGAGCAACCTCACACTGGCATTATTAAGGACCACGGTTATCTGAAAAAACTTAACAGCAGCATCTGGAAGTTGGGGCCCAAACCACCTTGCTGCTGTAAATTAAGACAAAATAACTTCTCAATCCTGAGACTCCAGGGCCACGTTATCGTCTTTAGAGGTAACAACAGACCTTAATTTTGCTTCTCCCAAAGGGAAAGGTTAATGAGCTTCAGAAGAGAAGCGTTTGAGTCTTCAGTGAGGAAAGGGGCTCTTGCCTCCTTCCAGCACCAGGTGTCTCCACTTGTCTCCTAGGGAGCCGTCAGAGTGGAAATTAACAGGATGGCACCTGTCGCAGATGAGCACACAGTCTTCCTGAGGTCCCAAGAATAATCACTCAAATGACTCAGAGGGGGCAGGTAGGGGGAGAAATTCAGTCATTACCTCAACGAAAACTCGGGCCTTGGGTAAAATGACTTTCCTTCTTTAGATAAGAGTCTGTGTTGGCCCAGAAACTTGCTCTCCTCATAATGTAAATGATGAACCTGAGGCTCAGAACTCCCAGTCCAACATTGGAGAGCAGCGCATCCAGGCACGGAGCATTCTTTAATTTGACTCCAACAATATTTCTACCATCACTGATCGCCCTCTGGCATTTCCTTTGTCTGTGGTGAATCTAAGACAAGCCCTAGCTCCCACTGCTATCCTTACACCCCTGCCATGTTTAATAGACACTGGCAGCAAGATCTCAGAGGATAAGAAGAAAATGGATACTGGCTTCTCTGCTCAGTCACTGCATACTGCCACCATCCCTGCTAAGCCCGTTAAGAGATGAATCCTAGAATTCCAGCTGGACCAGTTTCTTCAAGGACACGTCACACTACCAGGCTGAGGGACAGTTGCATTCCACTATTGATACAGCAGCGATGCATGCCAGGTACCAAGCCAGAGAGTATGAAAGAAAAACAACTTTTAAAAAACAGATACCTACTGGGAGGTGGTGGCTCACACCTTTAGTCTCAGCACTAATGAGGCAGAGGCAAGGGAATCTCTCTGAGTTGGAGGCCAGCCTGGTCTACAGAGCTAGCTCTAGGACAGTAAGGGCTACACAAAGAAATCCTGTCTCAAAAAGAAAAAAAAAGCCTAACCTGTCTTTAAAAGAATATGGATTTTTGAGGTAAATCACTCAAGCAGTCAGTGAAGTAAAACTGCTGCTGTGGCCAAGGCTGCAGCAGAATCGTCAGAACACCCTGAACTAGTATCCCTCTCCACGGCCATTCACTTAGAACATTCTCGCACGTGGCTTCCGGTTCCTTCACACATTTCAGTATGACCCTGCAATCAATCCCAGCTAGACTTTGGAGACAGCAGACTTGGAAGGTTTAGAACACAGCCTGGTCACGTGTTAACCACCGGCTGTTCACTGCGCCTTTGCGAAGAGCCCTCTTACCCACTAAAAGAAGTTACTTTTATGGAGAAATTCATAACACTCGGAGGAGGGGTTGTCAAGCTCTCTCACACTCACACACTAGCACACTTCAGAAGCTTAATCTTTTTTTTTTTTTAATTTCGTTTCAGGTTTGTTTTTAGATGGGGGCTTACTGTGTAGCTCTGGCTGTTGTAAAACTTACTATATACACCAGGCTGATCATGCACTCAGAGATTGGACTGCCTCCATTTCCCAAATGCTGGGATGAACACCTGGCCATTGTTTTCAATCTTAAACTGGACCTCCATGTAAACATTAGCTGATAAACTCACTCTGTAGACCAGGCTGAACTCAAACTCACAGATCCACCTGCCTCTGCCTCCTGGGGACAAAAGGTGTACACTTTACTTTTAATTGGTTTGTTCAAGACAGGCTGTCATTCTGTAGCCCAGGCTAGCCTAAACAGATAGGATCCCCTTGCCTGTACTTGTCAAGAGAGCAGACTTGGAGGCATGCACTTACGGCATGCACCAGTGTGTCTGGAGAGCCTTACACCATGTGCTGCTGAAAAACATCAAGACTATGAAGTTCTTCAGCACTCTGGAGGTAGCGGGAAGAGAATCACAAGTTCCAAGTGAACCTGGACTACACAGTCACTTCTAGTCTGTTGTCAACATGGTCCAAGCTAGAGTCATCTGGGAAGAAGGAGCCTCAACTGAGAAAATGTCCTCACGAGACTGGCCTGTGGGGGCATTTTCTTGATAAACGACTGATATGGAGTGCCCATTCCACTGTGGGTGGTGCCACACCCGGGCAGGCGGTCCCGAGCTGTATAAGAAAGCCAGTTAAGCAAGCCCAGGGGAACATGGCCAAAGCAGCCTTCTGCTCGGCTTCAGTTCCTATCTCCAGGCTCCCACCTTGACTCTGCGCTGACTTCTATAGACTGTGATGTAGAAGTAAAATCAACCCTTTCCTCCCCAAGCTGCTTTTGGTTATGGGGTTTCATCAAAGCAACACAAATCCTCAGGAAGATAGAGATCAACTTTGGTTACCTTGTAGAGATCCTGTCTCAAACACTAAGAAAAAAATTGAAGGCTGGGTGTGTTGATGACATATACCTTTAACCCCATCTCCAGGCTCCCACCTTGCGCTGACTTCTATGGACTGTGATGTAGAAGTAAAATAAACCCTTTCCTCCCCAAGCTTTTGTGCATGTTCCCCTGGGCTTGCTTAACCAGCATTCTTATACCCAGGAGTCAGAGGTAGGTGAATCTCTGTGAGTTTGAGACTACTCTGGTCTAAATAGTGAGTTCTAGGTCAGCCAGGACTACAAACTGAGACCCTACCTAAATAAATTTTTTTGAAAAGCCGTGAAGTTCTCTCCCTTCCCATCATGGTTCATAATGATAACCCATAAAAACATACACTAAGCCAAGTGTAGTTCATGACTGTGATCTCCGACATGTGGAAGTGACACAGGAGTACTTACAAGGCTTGACTATAAAGTAAGTTTGGGGCCAGGCTAGGCTACAGAGTGAGGCCTGGCCTCAAAATTAAACAAAAACAGGGTTGTCAAGTGGCTTAGCAGGCACAGACTTTGCCACCAAGCCTGACAGCCTGAGCTAAACTCCTAATCCTGCCTCTATCTCCGCAGTGCTAGGATTATAGGCTCACAGCACCACATCCTGTTTTTTGTGGAGCTAGGGATGGAACCCAAGAGACTCATGCATGCTGGGCAAGCACTCTACCAACCAGCCACATTCCTAGCCATAACCTGTTTTGGAATGATATTCTGGGTGCAGAGTCATGATGAACAGGTTGGAGAGGGGCTGCAATAGAAGCAGGCAATTCCAGTCAGAGTCAAAGCAAGAGATGTAGAGCTTGGACTACAGGGTAGCAAAGGCATGGATCACCACGGAGACTGGAGGTACGATTAGGACTCACAAAGGAGGTAGAGAGGAAAGATCAACAGCAAATCAAAGGATGAAATCAAGTACCATGACCAGATTTCCAGCTTTGGCACCATATAGATAACAATTCCATCTGCTAAAATGGAAAAAAAGACTGGTAAAGAGACCCATTTTGTGAAAAAAAGGAAAAAGTTTAAAATCTAAGGTGGAGATGCTTTGAGGTGTGGAGTTCACAGAAGTCTGTAGCTTAGAGGAGGTCTGTATGTACCAGAGGTCCCAGAGCCTTCCCATCAAAGAGTTTCAAACGGAATAACCCAAATGCTTTCCTCCCTCAGATGCTGTCATACTCTCTAGAAGGGAAGTTTCAAAGTGCAAAACATACCTCTCCTTGAAAAATAGTATACAGTGCAGGCAAGTTTTCCATGGTCTCAGGCCTTCCTGAATTCATCCTTAATAGTCTACGGCTCCTCCATTTCTCTTCCGCTAAAGCTAATTCAAACGTCCTTTCAGAAAGAAACAACAATTAGAGAGACATCTGTGTTAAAGAAGGAGGGGCTGGGGGCACGGCTCAGTCATAGAGAGCCTACTGTATAAGCATGAATTCAGATCCATACAATCCAGGCATAGTGGCACAGGGCTATAACTACATTGGGTGGGGCAGAGACAGACTGATGCCAAGTCTGTAATCTACGGACCAGAGAGCCTAGCCAGATTCACGAGCTCTAGGCTTAACGGGTGACTGTGCTTCAGAAGGTAAAGGGCCGGCCTGGTGATGCGCACCTTTAATCACAGCACTCCAAAGGCAGAGGAGGTGGATCTCTGTGAGTTCGAGGTCAGCCCCGTGATAGCCAAAGATACACAGTGAGACCCAGTCTCAAACAAACGACCACAAAAGGTAAGGGGAAGAGTGATCTAGGAAGATACTGAACATCCACCTCTGGTTTCCACACATCCCCACACATGCATATACACTGTGCACACACATATGAACACATATATAACACATACAAATAAGGAATAATGAAGGGGGTTGGGTATGGAGGTCAATGGCAGAGGTTGCCTAGCACGCAGCATGAAACCCCAAGTTCATCCCCAGAAACACAAAGAAAGGAATGTGCAGACAAGTCATGGGTAGCCTCCAAAACGTCGTAAGGTCAGGCCACACAAAGGACTCTCATGCCATCTCAGCATTCTAATTGTAGGACACCTGGGACCCTGGATGTCACTTCTTTGTGACTTGTTACTCACCCAGTCACTAGGCGATGGGACTTTCAGTCTACGAGGGGATTTTGGTTGTTTGGTTAGTTCATCTAGGATGCTGTCATTGCTTTAAAGTTTACTTATGTTTATTTATGTCTATGATGTGGGGGCATACCTGTATACTGGTGTGCATGGGGGACACTCCATCTAATTCCCTTGACAGAGGATCTCTCACTGACCTGGAGCTAGCCAGGCAGTCAGCAAGCACCACTGAATCCTGTTCCCTCTGCCACAGCACTGGATTCATATACACAAGTAACCACAGCTTTTTATGTGACTCTGGGGTTTTGAACTCAGGCCTGCGCACCTGCACAGCAAGTATCTTCACCGGCTGAACCATCTTCCTAGCCTAGTGTTGGGGTTTTTTTGAGACAAGAGTTTTTCTGTGGAGCTCAGGTTACCCTTGAACTTGTGAAGATCTTCCTGCATCTGCCTCCTGAGTGCTGGAATGACAGGCATGTGCAACCGTGCTTGGCTTTGTTCAGGATCAGTTTGTTTGCTTATGATAATGGATAGCAAATCTAGAACCCAGTACATGTTAAGCAAGACTTGACGACTGAACTGCATGGCCATGGCCACTGCTTTGAGATGTGATCTCACTATATTGCCCAGGCTGGTCCTAGACCCCTGCTGAACTGAGATGAATTGATTTTCCTACCTTACTGTCCTAAATCATTACTACAGTGACATAATCCCTGCACAATGCTCACTCTTTTTTATTACTGCTGTTACTCATTTGTCATGGGATAACTTTGGAAAGAAAGAGTATGTGTGCTTAAATCTCAAAAACATCAGAAAGAGAGGTCTCAGGACATTTGGTTTGAGCTCCAAGCTAGTGGAGGTTATACAGTGAGACCTAGCCTTAAAGAAGAAAAAGAAAGCACACATGTAAAAATGGTAAGAAAACAACATTTATTAAGCCCAGCACTTGGGAGGCAGAGGCAGGCTGATTTCTGAGTTCGAGGCCAGCCTGGACTACAGAGTGAGT
>NW_022196900.1:86764370-86771054 GCF_008632895.1 Mastomys coucha
AAAAAAAAAAAAAAAAAAAAACACATTCAGCAAGCATTTACTATATCCAGCAGCATACTATATGCATGCTGTTGTGCAGAGGACAGGTAATACAGCTCCAAAAACAGTTTCTATTCTTATGTACATCAATGATGAACAGCTTCTAGGAGTCAGATCACTAAGTTTATACCAAAAACCTAGCAATGAAGCTGGTATAATGACCTCTGCCTGTATTGCCAACAATTCCTGCACTTAAGAAACTAAGGGAGGCCAGGCGGTGGTGGCGCATGCCTTTAATCCCAGCACTTGGGAGGCAGAGGCAGGCGGATTTCTCAGTTCAAGGCCTACAGAGTGAGATCCAGGATAGCCAGGGCTATACAGAAAAACCCTGTCTCGAAAAACCAAAAATAAATAAATTAATTAATTAAATTAAATAAAATCCACAGAAATATATGCTTTCATTAGGGCTGGTGAGATGGCTCAGCTGTTAAGAGCACTGACTGCTCTTCCAAAGGTCCTGAGTTCAATTCCCAGCAACCACATGATGGCTCACAATCATCTGTAATGAGATCTGATGCCCTCTTCTGGTGTATCTGAAGACAGCTATAGTGTACTTACATATAACAATAAATAAATCTTTAAAAAAAAAAGAAAGAAAGAAAGAAAAGGAACTAAGGGAGGAAACAATCATGAGTTTGAGGTTAGCGAGTTTGAGGTTAGCCTGAGCTACACAGAAAGCCTATGACTGGGGATATAGCTCAGTAATAGAAAGTCTAGCATGCATGAGTACTCAGGTTGGGAAGAAAGAACAGAAAGTTTGAAGACAACCTGAAATACATAGTGAGATATTCACACACACACACACACACACACACACACACACACACACACACCCCTAGCAACATTAGAATTTGATCCCAGAGTCTAATGCTCTTGGCCAGGCCTGAAAAACATCAAAAACAGAAGTCTTAGCAGTGGTACTGTACCCCTTTGATCCGACCACTCAGGAAACAAAGACAGGTAGATCTCAGTTCAAGGCCAGCCTGGTCTACAGAGCAAATTCCAGGACAGCCAGAGCTGCACAGAGAAACCCTATCTTGAACCTCCTCCCCCTAATAAAAGAGGCTGAGGCAGGTAGATCTCTGAGTTTGAGACCAGCTTTGTCTACATAGTGAGTTCCTAGTCAAAGTTATACAGTAAAAAAGGAAATTTTATTTCTTTAGTGTGTGTGTGTGTGTGTGTGTGTGTGTGTGTGCATATATGCCACTAAAGTTAGAAGAGCGCATCAGATCCCCTGGAACTGTTTAAAATTGATTGTGACTACCCAATGTGGGTGCTGGGAACTGAACCATGGTCCTTTGCAAAAGTGGCAAGAGGTCTTAATGGCTGAGTGTTTCTCCAATTTTTCTATGTGCTTTTAATTTTAAATGTGCACCTCTGGTGAGAAGGGGGCTGATGAGAAGGCTCAGTCACACAGGCTTGCCTTGTAACTATGAGAACTTTTTTCCATCCCCAGCACCCAAGTATGGAAACTGGGCCCAGATGTTCAGGCCTGTAATTCCAGCGCTGCAGAGGCAGAGAATCCCTGAGGCTGTGTAGCCAATAAATCTAGTGGAATCAGTGAGCATCAGCTTTAGTGAGAGATACTGTCTCAATATATAAAGTGGAGAGCAACTGCAAAAGACACTCAATGTCAATCTCTCACCTCCGTACATGTGCATGCATGCACGCCTGCACACAGGAACATGTACTCACTAGTGAAAGTACACAGGATAGAGGCTGATCTGTCCATCCTAGAGAAATGACTGAAGACCCCCTCTCCTATTTCCCAGCTATGTGGTTTTATCTCCAGACTTTCCCTTCTTTTGCCCAGCAGCATCCCTTGCCTCACATGGCAGAACAGGTGTTATTAATTTGAACTTCATGGTTCTATTAAGAGACCTTTACTAATCGCTACCACACTTAAAAAGTTAATTAGCCAAGTATAGAATCTATAATCGCACTGGGACACCCAAAATGAGGGCAGACATCCTAGTTCCTCTCCACACACATTAGTCATGGAAAGAGCAATACACAAAGTGGCTCCTTGCAGAATTAGGCTGTGAGAGAATGCGAAAGACTGGCGAGAGCTTCAGCAGGTTAAAGCACTGCTCTTCCAGCAGAGCCAGGTTCTATTCCCAGCACCCACATGGTGGCTCACAACAGTATGTAACTCCACTCCCAGGAGATCTGATGCCTTCTTCTGGCCTCCTTCAGCACCAGGCTTATACATGGTATACATACATACATTCAGGCAAAGCATTCATACACATAAAATAATAATTCCAAAAAAGTCTAAATAAAATTATGAAGAGCAATATCTAAAGACACCCTTCCGCCAATCTCTCTCAAGACAGATTCTCTGTCTGGAGAACTCTATGTGGAACACAGACTAGCCTTAAACTCACAGAGGTCCACCTGCTTTTGCCTCCTGAGTGCTGGGATTAAAGTCGTGCACCACTCCACCCTGACTTTTTTTTCTGTTTGCCCTGCCCATAAAACAGAAGCCTTAAGCAATTTTAAAATTTTTATCTGGTGGAAGAGGTCTTCTTGCAGTACTAAGGACTGAACCCAGAGGTCACATCCCAAGCCCCTGACTTTGTGAGCTAGAATCTCACTATGCAAGGGCTAGAGAGAGATTGCTCAGAAGTTGAGAGCACTACCTCTTCGTGGTGGTCTGTATATTCTTGGCCCAGGGAGTGGCACTATTAGGAGGTGTGGCCTTGTTGGGATAAATATGGCTTTACAGGAGGAAGTGTGCCACTGTGGGGGTCAGCTTTGACACTCCTCCTACCTGTCAGAGAGATTCAATCTTCTAGAAGATGAAGATATAGAACTCTCAGCTCCTCCTGCACCATGTCTGCCCCAACCCTAATGGACTAAGCTTCTAAGCCTGTAAGGAAGCCCCAGCTAAATGTTGTCCTTATAAGACTTGCCTTGGTCTGTTCACAGCAGTAAAACCCTAAGACACTCTTGCAAAGGACTTGGGGTTAGAGTTTCTAGCACCTCCACATGCTAGCACTAGGCATTCATGAGGGACAAATACATACATGCACTTGGGAGGCAGAGACAGGTGGATCTCTGAGTTCAAGGCTAGCCTGGTCTACAATGTGAGTTCCAAGAGAGCCAGAGCTCTATTGAGACCCTGGCTTGGAGGGGAAAAAAAAAGGAGAATGAAACAAGGTGTCATGCTAGAAGCCAGGTGTGGGTTGAAAATCCCAATGTTAGTCGGGCAATGGTGGCACATCCCTTTAATCCTAGCAGTTGAGAGGCAGAGGCAGGCAAATTTCTGAGTTCAAGGCCAACCTGGTCTATAGAGTGAGTTCCAGGACAGCCAGGACTACACAGAGAAACCCTGTCTCGAAAAAACCAAAAACCAAAAACCAAAAAAAAAAAAAAAAAAAAAAAAAAAAAAAAAAAAAAAAAAAAAAAAAAAAAAAAGAAAGGAAAAAAAAAGAAAAAAGAAAATCCCAATGTTGTCCAGGCTAGCGTTGGTTTTGGAGCAATCCTCCTGTCTCAGCCTCCAGTGTTGGAACTAAGAGCATAGACATCATCCAATCCATCACCAAATACTGCCCAGTTTACTTCCCTGCTATCATCCCAAGATACTGTTAAACCTGTCTTCAGTCCCAACTCCAGCTTGGTTCTCACTGACATTGCCGATCAGAATCATGCTCCCAAAATGGTCTATTTTACCCTCAGTAAACCTCCCTTTATCTCTCCAATCTCATCACACCATTAAGCCTGAGTGATCAAACCATCGTTTACACCACATCCTGGAGGAGAGAGGAAACTCTCACTGGCTCTCTATTAGTTTTAAAGTAAAGGCTCCAACTTCCTGCCAATCTTCATGACCTCCGGGTTCATCCCGTACCACACTCACTTCAAGCTCTCTCCCAACAGAGCGGCTCTTTGTGTCTCAGTCATCTTTCCAATGGATAGGACACTGCATGTGCTGCTCTGCACAGAACGTTCTCCCTTCCTCTCCTCCCCTGATTAGAACTGGCCCATCAGATAGGAACAGCTCAGACATCTACTCCTTTAAAAAGCCTTCAAGCTTATATTAGTAACTCATAGCACGAGGCATCGCTTGTTTAGGTAGTCTTCCGATCAACTGGTGAGATTTGTTTAACATGTTTCCCACACCATGTTTCTTCAGAATGACCCTCCACGCACTGCACCGTAAATATCATTTAGACCACGTTCGAGAAGGCCTGGTATGCAAGCATGAATATTCGATTTCTCAACTAAATTGTGCTTTGGAAAACCCATCCGATACTTTCCTCATCACCGGCTGTCTCGGGGAGATAAATTAAAGTCCTTTAAAAAGACGGCTAAATCAGTGACAAAAACTAAGTCCGCCGCCTCAGCCAAGCCCGGCACTGAAGCCTGGAGGCCGGGACTCGGGCCAGCACAGAGCTGGACGCAGAATTGGCATCCTGAACAGCAGCTGTCAAGGGATTAGCGGCCTGAGGGTTCGAGTCCTACAGCCAGAGATCTCAAAGCTCCACTCCAGCCTACCAAGGGACTTCTCTTTCCGTCGACACCCCCTGTCACCCCATGCTGCTAAGAGTGATAGCTGAAAATGTCAGGCTCAGGCCTACCACCGACTCGCACCTTCCAGATTGGAACAGCCACCCGCCTGAAACCCCACACACTCACTCACTCCGCGTCCGCTCCTAGCAGGACAGCCGCTTCATTGCTAGGAACGCTGAACCTGCTCCGCTCGTTCTCACCCACAATGCACTGCGCTCCTGAGGGGGCAGGGGAGAACGCCAGCTCTACGCTCCAATCCCAGAGTTGAGTTCTCGTGACGTCAGCGCGACAGGACCAATCGCAAGAGTGTATTCAGAGGGCGTTGCAAAAGGAAATGTTGGAAGCCAATTGGTTGCTCCTCCCCGGAAGTTCTGGAGGAAGAACTCAGTCGGAACCAATTGCGCGGCGCCTGCGGTCGGCGGCGCGGTTAGTGGCGGCGCCGAGGAAAGTGGCTACCGCCATGATCGAGCAGCCGAAGCGCAAGGGCCCGGAGCTACCCCTGGTTCCCGTCAAGCGGCCGCGACATGAGTTGCTGTTGGGAGCCGCAGGATCCGGCCCTGGAGCTGGGCCGCAGCAAGCGACTCCGGGGGCATTGCTGCAGGCCGTAAGTGGGGAAGCATAACGCCTTTGGCCCTCCGCCCCTCTTCCTACGGATGATATCGGTTCTGAGGGAACGGAAAGACAGTGAACCTAAAGTTAAAATAGGCCTCTGTATAGGTTTCTGTGTGTGTTCCATACGTGTTTCTCTACTAGACGTCTGTTTTCAGCCCTTCAGTGGCACTGAATCATTTAAAACATTGGCCTCAAAATCAAGACCCAAGCTTCCGCGTCCTGAATCTTCAGGGATTTT
Organism: Mastomys coucha; assembly: GCF_008632895.1. Lineage (NCBI taxonomy): Eukaryota > Metazoa > Chordata > Mammalia > Rodentia > Muridae > Mastomys > Mastomys coucha. Next base: position 86,769,775 of record NW_022196900.1, read on the forward strand.
GCATAAAAGAAACATGCAGGAAAGTTTGCAGAGTGGACGAATGAATGAGAGGGGGAGCAATGGAAATGAATGATAATGGCTCGCTTTGCTACCTGGTACAACTTTTTTCTTTCTCTGCATTTATAATTGTAATTAACATTCGTTGGTTCTTATCTTGGATGTCTTGTGTGAAATTTCCCTTAATTTTGGTAAAAGACTAGAAGGAGCTCTTACTTTGCAAATGGGGAAAAAGCAAAGCAAACTTTTTTGACTCCGAATCCATGCTCCTAACTACACGTCTTGTAAAATAGTGATCACGGTTGCCATACTATATTAGGTTCAGATGAGGAAATTAGATATACCTCCTGCCCAAACTCTTTAACCAAATTCTGTTGTGGTCCTTAAAGTGAGTAAGTCATGTGGAGTGTAATTCCAGTTTTCTGGAATACTGACAAGAAAATTTTGAGGGAGGCAATTGGAAGCCAACCTGTACAACATAGAAAGATCCTGTCATCGTTCTCCCCCCTCCCCCCAAAAAAAGTTGGACACACATTTATACTCATTATTCAAGAAGCTGGGGCCTGCAGATCCAGGGCTCCGGGTCAGTGGATGCTATTATTATGGCAAAATCCTGTTGAAAGAAAGAAGAGAAAAGAACTGTGTAACCATGGTCTTTACCTTCTAGTTAAAACCATCGCCCCCACCCACCCCTTTTGGTTTTTTGAGACAGGGTTTCTCTGTATAGCCCTATCTGTCCTGGAACTCACTCTGTAGACCAGGCTTGCCTCGAAATCAGAAATCCACCTGCCTCTGCCTCCCAAATGCTAGGATTAAAGGCATGTGTCACCACTGCCCGGTGTTAAAACTATTTTTATGTCATCTGACAGCACTGCAGGTAGAGCTTAATTAGTATTTCTGGTTTTTGTCTTTGAACCAAGAATTAGTTATTAATCCAGTAGCTAGGGGACTCAGCGGAGTCACATGGTGTACTCTGCTGAAAACATTGTGTTGGCTTTCTATTGTTTGTTTGTTTTGTTGTGTTTTCTTTGGTGTTTCGAGACAGGGTTTCTGTGTATAGCCCTGCCGGTCCTGGAACTCACTCTGTAGACCAGACTGGCCTCAAACTCAGAAGAGTGAGTTCCAGGACCGGTATTAAGAATGTTCCTGTACTCCCAGCACTTCATCTCTGTGGGGAAAGTGAAAGGTGTAAGAGATGATGTGAGAGAAGTTCAGGTAGTGATGGGGCTTTGACAGAGTGCTCTGGAGCCAGTGGATTATTTGGGGTTGCGGGGGGGGGGGGG
>NW_022196900.1:86771069-86782606 GCF_008632895.1 Mastomys coucha
CCTTACTCTTATTTGAGTGATGAAAGGCAGACTCTGGGGAAGAAATATTTAAAAGAGACAAAATAAGGCAAGGGCTCTTATGAAAGACATCTTTCTATGTTAAGATCCTGAGGCATAAATGAATTCAACCTGATCAAGCAGTCAGAACTCAGAACTTGGCTGTGGAACAAAAATAGCCTTAGGGAAGAAAGAGCACACTGGGCATGTTCTGGACTGTCCAAGGGGTTGGCCAGAGAGCTCTGTGAGCAGAGGTGCCACCCCTGACCCAGAGGAGCTGCGCCGCCCCAGCTCTCCTTTGCCTGTGGACAGGGGCTGCCTCATACCTGTCTTTGGTTTAGGGGCCACCGAGGTGTTCTTCCCTTCAAGCTCCTATCATGCTGCTCTCCGGACATGAAGGGGAAGTGTACTGCTGCAAGTTTCACCCCAATGGATCCACCCTGGCTTCTGCAGGATTCGACCGGCTCATACGTAAGGCACAGTTTTTGAACTGGAATTACTTACTGCACTCGGCTAATAATGATCTCTTTAATTTTGAGTGCCATCGAAAGCATGAGACATCAGTCTAAATTGGCAAGTTAAGCTATAGTTATGCTAAAGCAGGGTGTTAAAATGCTGAGCACAGTTCTGGTACAACCTCAAGTCCACATAGTAAATAAAAGGAAGGAAACATTGGAAAGCGGGTGCTGTGGTTGGAGTTTGGAGTTACATATTCTTCTTTGCTTCTCCCTCTTTCCCTCTCTCTCTTCCTCCCTCTCTCCTTCCCTCCCTCCCCTCCTCCATTCGCCTTTTGTCATGCTCATGTAGCCCAGACTGACCTTAAACTGGCTATGTAGTGAGAATGACTTTGGAATTTCTAATCCTCCTGCCCCTGCCTCCCAAGTGTTGTAATTACAGGCCCATGCTACCAAGAACAGCGTGCATGCTAGCTCTCGCTCTTTCTTTCTCTCCATATATATATATATATACATATATATATATATGTATATGTATATATATATATATATATACACACACACACACACACACCATACACACGTATATTTAAGATTTATTTACTTTTTATTTAAATGAGTACACTGCAGCTGTCTTCAGACACACTAGAAGAGGGCATCAGATCCCACTACAGATGGAGGAGAGCCACCATGTGATTGCTGGAATTGAACTCAGAACCTCTGGAAGAGCAGTCAGTGCTCTTTGGCTTTTCAAGACAGGGTTTCTCTGTGTAGCCCTGGCTGTCCTTGAACTCACTCTGTAGAACCAGACTGGCCTCGAACTCAGAAATCCACCTGCCTCTGCCTCCCAAGTGCTGGGAAGTCAATGCTCTTAACTGCTGAGCCATCTCTCCAGCCCTAAAAATATATTTTTCATGGAGACAACTCTTGAGCTGATTTAGCAAGAGCATCAGTTTGGCTTTAATAGGTAGATCTCTGAGTTCAAGGCCAGTCTGGTCTACAGAGTGAGTTTTAGAACAGCCAGGGCTACAGAGAGAAACCCTGTCTCAAAAAACAAACAAAAAAAAAAAACAATCTAACTCCTCTTCCAGGGGATCTGACACCCTCGCACAGACTTGTGTGCAATCAAATCACCAAGGTACATAAAATAAAAGTTAACTATTTATAAAACAAAAGAACAACAACAACAACAACAAAGACCACTTGCGGTCCTGAGTTCAGGTCCCAGCACCTGACATTAAAACTATCTATAATACAGTTCCAGGGGATCCAGTGTTCTGACCCCTGAGGGTGTGAATACACACACAGACACACACACAGCTGATTACCACAGCTATGTTCTGACTGCCCCACTTCCATACACGTCAGTAAATAATAAATATTTTAAAGAATAAATAGAAATGAAGTGGAGGTACTCTGCCCCAACAGTCCTCTTTTCAAACTCTATAGATTCAGAGCATATAAGAAAGGGCGCCAACTTTGTAAAAATTAAAGCTGAAGGGGCTTGGGTGTTGCCTCAGCAGGGAAGTGCAGATATTGCTCTTGAGGGCCTAAGTTCAGTTCCCACTAGCTACATGATGGCTCACATCCATCTGTAACTCCAGTTCCAGGGAATCCAACTACCACCTCTTTTGACCTTCACAGTTTTCAGGCATGCATATGGTTCATATACATACTCACAAGCAAAATATATAAAATAAAAATAATCAAGTCTTGTCTAATAAGGCTGAGAAAACAGCTCAGTCACTTAGGCCCTGAGTTCAACTTTCAGAACTCATAAAGCCAGGTAAGGTGGCATGTGCTTATACTCTTAGCTTTGTGGAGTTGGACAGGTAGATCTGGGGCCCGTCAGCTGGCCAGTCTAGTCTACTCGGCAAGTTCCTGACCTTGAGAGATCTGTCTCAGAAAGAAAGGTGGATGGTGCCTGATGAACAATACCAAAAGTTTTCCTCTGGCTTCCATTCCCATGCACTCGTTTGCATTCACACCTGCGAGCATACACACACAAGAGGTTGTAGTGTCAGGAAAACTGATCTAATTGATGAACCAATGTTGTTCTATGGCTGTTTCCATAATTTCAAAAAGTCAAGTAACGCTTTTCTGGCTGATGATGGCCTTTCATTTCTTCCTAACAGTGTTGTGGAATGTCTATGGAGACTGTGATAACTATGCTACGCTGAAGGGACACAGTGGAGCAGTGATGGAACTGCATTATAACACAGATGGCAGGTGAGTGAGTGGTCCCCATGTGAAGTGACAGCCACCTCCCACGCTATTGCTTAGCATCCTTTACCCATCAGCCCTGAGCTCTGTCTCTTGGGAGACGTTCTCAAAAACTGGTATGTATTAGCAGGCATAGTATTGTAGTCCTGTAATGTCAGACTGAGAAAGCTGAGGCAGGAGAATTACAGTTTTAAGGCCCATGTGGGCAATGTAGTGTAAAATAAAGAGCACATTAGCCGGGCAGTGGTGGTGCCCGCCTTTAATCCCAGCACTTGGGAGGTAAAGGCAGGTGGATTTCTGAGTTCAAGGCCAGCCTGGTCTACAGAGTGAGTTCCAGGACAACCAGGGCTACACAGAGAAACCCTATCTCAAAAAACTTTAAAAAAAGGAAAAAAAAGAGCACATCATCATTTTCTCCCAATCTGCCAGTACTCAGACCAGTTTGTTTTCTGTGACATAAAGCAAATGTAATTTGAAATTAGCTCTTCACATTTTTATTGCCTGGTATAGTGGTACATGTTGGCTCTCAGGAGGCAAAGGCAGGTAGGTCTCTGAGTTTGAAGCCAGCTTGGTCTACATAGTTTTAGGGTAGCCAGAGCTACTTTTTTATCTATTCTCGTGTGTGTGTGTGTGTGTGTGTGTGTGATATGTTTCAGTGAGAGGGGTGCATGGATACAGGTCAGAGCTCCGCAAAGCGGCGCTCGCTTTCTTTGTTTGCCTTCCTTTCTTTAGGTTCTAGGGATCAGACTGGCAACACCTCCATTTGCTAAGAGATTCAGAGGGCTGAGGTTAGCTATTTTTATCATGAAAGTAATAAATGGTGTTTAAAAAAGACAAAAAAATTAAAATTAAAAAGAAGCAAATAGGTGGGGAAATTTTCCACATTTTACCTCTCCAAAGATAATTACTGTTTATATTATACACTTTTCCGAAGTTTTTTCTACCAAAATTGTTGAGTTTTGACATACTTATTAGATGGGGAGTGGGGGAGAACACGCATATGGCAGAGAACAACTGTGGAGGTTAGCAGCCAATTTGGGGCACTGGTTCTTATTTTCTAAAATGTGGGACACAGAGATCAGGCTTGGTAGTGAGTACCTTTACCTCTCAGCCATCTCACTAACCCATGATCTTTTCTTTAATTTTTTTTTTTTTATTTTTATTTTTACTTGTCCATAGCCCTGTATTCCAAGATAGACATTATGCTATTGACATATGGTGGCATTTTGGAGGTAGAGTGTGTCTGCACCCATACATGCGTGCCTACGCGCATTTAAGGGCAAAGGACATCCGGTGTCCTGTCTTGCTGTTCTGTACATTAGTCTCTTGAGACAAGCTCTCTCAATGAGTCTACAGCTAAGGTGGTGAGTAGCAAGCCCCAGTGACCCTCTCCTGTCTGCCCTGTCAGAGAGCTAGGGTTACAGGTATGCATGGCCAGACCCAGGGTTTATGTGATTTGAACTGTGGTCCTCATACCAGATAAGCCATCTCCACAGCCCCTGTTTTTTCTCTCTGAATCAAAGTCTTGGTCATTTACTAGGTCTGACCTTGAGTTTGCAGTCCTCCTGCCGTGGCTCGTGAATAGTGAACATTGCACCTGGCTTGTTTGCACATTTCTGATCTCAAACTATTACAGTGCTAATGTAATATTCACATTACTACATTGTGAATTTAAGAACACATTATAAGGGACTGGAGGGACAGTTCATAGGTTAAGAGCACTTGCTGCTCTTGCAGAAGACTCAGGTTCAGTTCCCAGCACCCACATTTCTTGTCAACAGCCCCCCCAGTAACTCAGTAACTTCAGAACACTCAATGCCCTCTACGGGCCTATAGATATGGCATACACTTACAAGCAACATAGCCATTGTCATAAAATAGAACTAAATGATCTTTATAATGGGCATTGTTGCATGTACTCCATTCCCAGCTCTTGGGTGGTGATGGGGCAAGATCGTCTTGAGTTCAAGACCTGCCTGGGCTACATAGCATGGTCCTGTCTTGGTGAAAGAAAGAGCGTTCTGAGATCAACTTTAACTTAGAAATCACTCCCAGAGACAGAACAAAGGATGGAATCACTCATCTATTAAATCTAGAATTACCAGTCAGCCCCATCTTCACCATAGCATGTGGTACTTAAATACTTCATGTAAGAGGGCATTGTGTCCATATGTATCTCAAAGGGGGGAAAAGACAAATTGATAAAACCACTATACTGTTTGTGTGGTGTGGGTCAACCTGATACAGAATCTAGAAGGGGAATAGGATTCCCAAAGGCAAGATGAGGCACCTTGTAGTGGTGAGCTAAATTCATAGTGCAGCAGGCAGTGATCTGGAAGAACTTGACACATTCTGGTGAGGGAGAGGGGGAGAAGAGAGAGGTGATTTTTGTCTTTTTTTTTTCTATTTTGACATTTATCTTTTTATCTTATGCATTTAGGGGTTTGCCCTACATGTATGTCTGTACCCCACATGCGTGCAGTACTTATAGAAGACAATAGGGAGCATCAGTTATAACCAGCTGTGGCCATTGTGTGGGTGCTGGGAAGTAAACCCAGGTCCTCTGGAAGAGCAGCCAGTGCTCTTGACCACTGAGAGTCTCTTCAGTCTCTAGTTTGCCTTATTTTGTGTTCTCTTTCTAGCATGCTCTTCTCAGCATCGACAGATAAAACTGTGGCAGTGTGGGATAGTGAAACAGGAGAGAGAGTGAAAAGGCTAAAGGGGCATACTTCCTTTGTGAACTCCTGTTACCCAGCCAGGCGGGGCCCCCAGCTTGTCTGCACTGGCAGTGACGACGGTACAGTTAAGGTGAGTATTATCTTTCTGTGTCACTGGGTAAGGTGGCGTAATGTAAGCTCTATCCTGTCTTCCTGCTGGTATTCCAAAGCACACTTAAAATTTCCTAATTAAAATGCTACTTGGAAGCAGTGGGCTGCCTGGACCCGACCTGTGACTCAGCGGTGAACTGTGTGACTTTGAGCAGCTCACTCTCCAAGCCTTACAGTCTTAGTCTTTTAGTTTGTTGGTATTTGTTTGTTTGTTTGGGGGTGGAGTGTTCTCCCATGGCTGAGCTCCTGGTTTCTGGTTCCCACTGTGGGCATTTTTATATCATGGGATAATCAGTAGTGACCCCTGTTGGCACTAGCTACCTTCTTGATGTTCTCAAGGGCACAGGGTCTCCATCTCCCCATTACAGAGCTAGTTTGACCCAGGGTGAGGATTTGGAGGAGACAACAGAAGATTCCTCCACTCCTGGAGTCTACTTATCTCAAGCACACCGCAGTATACCAATGTAATTAACATGACAGCTATATGGTACAGGAGACTCATCATTTTTTCGAGGCTGAGAAAACATATTTTTTGTGCAAGCATGAGGGCCAGAACTCAGATACCTACCTCCGAGTGAGAAAGATGCTGAGCCTGGTGGCCTACTATAATGCCAGTGCACTGACAGTGGAGACAGAATCCATGGAACAAGCTGGCTTGCCAGACTAACTGAAATGACGAGCTTCAGGCTTAGTTAGAGACCCCACCTCAGTGTGTAAGGTGGACAGGCCCCCAGTGTCAGTGTTCAGCTTCCACAAGCTGTGCATTACACACAGATGAAATGCATCACAGTGCACACTACAAAAATATTCAAAGACATTTTTCTTTTTGGTTTTTCGAGACAGGGTTTCTCTGTATAGCCCTGGCTGTCCTGGCTGTAGACCAGGCTGGCCTCAAACTCAGAAATCCTCCTGCCTCTGCCTCCCAAGTGCCACCACTGCCCGGCACCAAAGAAATTTTTCACAGCTAAATGTGGTATTCCACTTCTGTGATCATGCTACTTGGAAGTGGGGAATAGAAAGATAAATTCTTAGCTTTTTTTTTTTTTTTTTTTTTTTTTTTTTTTTTTTTTTTTTTTTTTGATTTATGTTTTTGAGTCAGGGTCCTACCACATATAGAAGCCTCACCTCAGAACCATTGTTCCTCCTGTATAAGCCTCTAGGATCAGAGGTGTCTGGTGAGACTGAGTCTGTGCTGTGTGGCCAGACTGACCTCCGAGTTCAAATGACTATACTGTGTACTACGGTGCCTGGCACTTTTGGTTGTGGTTGGTTAGTTGATTGGTTTCAGGACAGACTTACTGCGTGGTCCAGACTGGGCTTGAAATTGGAAGTGCTGTGCCTCCCTCAGTCTCTGCAGTGCTGAGCTATAGGCATACAACGCTGTCCTGTGCTTGTTTGGTTTTCCCACTTAGGGCTTCTCTGTGTAGCCCTGGCTGTCCTGGAACTCACTCAGTAGACCAAGCTGGCCTCGAACTCAGATCTGCCTGCCTCTGCCTCCCCACCCTGGAGTACTGGGATTAAAAGCGTGCACCTCCACTGTCCAGCCCAGTCAGTTTTTATTAAAGTAGCTATGTAGCCAAAGCTGCATAATGAGACCCTGTCCCAAAAAAAACCTAAAAATAAAAATAAAATCATGGTCATAGTATCTTTCTTGTTGGGGTTTTGTTTGTTGCTTTTGGTTTTTGTTTGTTTTGATTTTTTTTTTTTTTTTTTTTTTTTTTTTTTTTTTTTTTGAGACAGGGTCTCTATGTAGCCCCATCTATCCTGGAACTCATTATGTAGACCAGGCTCCAGGCTGGCCACAACACAGAGTCCTGCCTGCCTCTGCAGTGTACCACCATGCCAGAGTAACTGTTGTTATTTGCATTTCTTTTATAAACTATGGTGTTGAGCTTTTTGTGTTCTTTTGGTGTTGGTTGGGTTTTTGTGCTGCCTAGTTTTCTGTCAGCTTGACACAGCCAGAGTCATTTGGAAAGGGGGACTTGGTTGAGAAAATGTCCTTGGGAAGTCTGCCTGTGGGCAAGCCTGTGGGGTATCTCTCTGATTGATGATGAGTTCTGCCTCCAGGTTCCTGCAGTGTTTGAGATCCTGCCTTGCATTCCTTCCTGATGCACTGCTACCTGGAGATGTAAACTGACATGAACCTCTGCAGGTTGCTTTTGGCCACCGTGTTTTATCACAGCAATAGAAACCTTGACTAAGACAGTTCTTCTGTTTTGAGGCAGGGTCTCAAGTATAGGCCACCCAGACCCCACCTTGTACTGTAATAACTTCCTTTCCTGCCTCCACCTCCACAGGATGTGTGGGTGTGCATACCTGTGCTTACATTCACATAGGTGAAAGCCACAGGTCAGCTTCCAGGGTCTTCCTCTTTCTCACCTACTCTTTGAAACAGTCTGTCACTGAGCCTGGAGCTCATCTGTTGAGCAACCATAGCCAACTGCAAGCCTCATTACCCTATGCCATCTCCCCAGCGCTGGGCACTATCATGCCAGCTTACTCATGGGTATTGGGGGTCGATCTAAACCCAGGTGCTTGTGTATCTAGCAAACACTTTTTCAACTGAGCTATCTCCCTAGCCTTTTTAAAATTTTCACCTGTTTGTTTACTGGGGGAGGTGGGGCATGCACATGGTGATGTGCGTGTGGAGGCCAGAGGACAGCTTGGAGGAGTCAGTTCTCTCCAACTGTGTGGGTTGCAAGGATCAATTGCAGGTCCTCAGGCTTACCAACAAGCAGCTTTACCCAATGAGTAGTAATCTTATAGCCCTCTTGGGGTTGTTGATCTCACTCTGGCCCTAGCTGACCTAGAACTTACTCTATGGTCTTATTAGTCCATATCCTATAATCTTGCTTATTCCATATTTACTGGTACTAAAGACATATGCCACAGTGTGGCTCAGAGTCTTTTGTTAAAATGTGAATAAACAATGTGTACCATTTGTTAATTTGCCGTTGTGTGTGTGTGATATATGCATATATGTGTCTCAAATTTAAGGTGGAGACCAATAGAGGACATCATCCATACACACATGTGCATTCAGATATGCACATGCACACACAAGCACACATGCACTTACACTATGTTTTTTTCAAGCTTTGGGAGGTTTTTGAAGGGGATGGTTTTTTGGTTTGGTTTGTTGGATTTTTTCTTTTTAATTCAAGTATTTAAACAGGCTGCTGTGTGGCCTAGAGAACCTCAAACTCTTGAGCTTAAGCAGTTGGCTTGGCCCAGCCTTTCAGAAGCTGGTGCACATTGTTTATTCATACTTTAACAAAAGTGTCTGAGCTAAGCTGTGGCGTGTGTCTTTGGTACCAGCTACTTGGGAGACTGAGACAATAGAAATCCTTGAGACCAGAAGTTTGGAGCCCTGTGCAGCAGCAAGACCTTGTCTTTAGAGAGACAGAGAGTATGAAGATATTTCTGAAATGATTTGTTCCACCAGCCTTCCATTGTGTGAGAAACTGATCTCATTTCTTGGGCTACTCTTGTTTCAAAATGAAAGCACTGGGGATGTTGTGAGATTAAAACAGTGTAGCTACAACCTTGCTAAGTCCACCATAAGGCTTGCTGATTGAGTGCAGAGAACGGTATATAAACTTAGCTGAACACACATGGTCCTCTTTCTTGAGCAAGCAGGAAGTACAGTTTGGGCATTATCCAGGTCTGTATATGGTTTGTCTTTACGTTTTACATACTGCTTTCATTTGTTTAAGATGTGTATAGGTGTGTTGTCTACATGTCTGTCTGTCTGCACCACTTGCATGCCTGATGCCTTTGGAGACCAGAAGAGGGAGTCAGATTCTTTGGAACCAGCTGCTATATGGGTGCTGGGAATCATACTTGGGTCCTCTGGAAGAGTAGCCAGTGTTCTTAATCACTGAGCCATCTCTCCACCCCATATTCTGTTTATTTGAAAGTTTATCATACACATGGCCTTGGAGGCAAGCTTGGTGTTTAGTAATTTGCTGCTCTAGTTTGGATGGGAAGGTGGTAGCTTGGTGGGCTTTGGTTTCAGGTGGGGAAGAGCTGAACTGCCAAGCATTAGCAAGGGTCTAGTGTTTTTTCCTCTGAGGCTGAGTGGAAGGGTGAGCTGTGACGCCCCGAGGATGGTGTTACTGATGGTGCCTATTTTCTGCTTCAGCTTTGGGACATCCGGAAGAAAGCAGCTATCCAGACATTTCAGAACACATACCAGGTGTTAGCTGTGACCTTCAATGACACAAGCGATCAGATTATCTCTGGTGGAATAGACAACGATATCAAGGTATATTTGTTTATCTTTTACCTATATATCAGAAGCTAGTCTTTTTTGAATGTTGATATTGCAGGAGGTTGGCACTTAATGCCAACTAAAGGAAGAAAGTGCCTTGAAATTTACTTTCTTTCTCTCCTGTTCTAATCCTAAGTAAAGGTTACATATAATAAATAAATGCACTTCTTGCTCTTGCTCTATCCTCTTGCTCCTGCTCCCCTTTCTCTCCACTCCACATGTTCATGGCCAGTCTCTACTCCTCTGTGCGTGTTCTCCCTCTCTCTCCCTCTCCCTCTCCCTCTCCCTCTCCCTCTCCCTCTCTCTCTCTGCCTTTCTCTATCTCTACTACTACTACCCTCTCAACTCCCCTCCCCATGCCCTGAGTAACTCTATTCTCTACTTAAAAAAGAAAAATAGCGCTACGAAGGTTCAGGTGATTAGTATAAAGTGTGAAGTCCTTGGGGTAGAAGGGAACTGTGAAAAACATGAGTGTATGGCCAGGCCTGGTGGACACTCATTCCTTTAACATCAGCACTCGGGAGGCAGAGCTAAATGGATCTCTATGAGTTCAAAGCCAGCCTGGTCTATGTAGTAAGTTCCCAGACAGTTGGAGTTACATAGAGAAACCCTGTCTTGAAGAGAAGAGAGGATGGGAGAAGAGAAGAGAAGAGAAGAGAGTGTATTCATTCCCTGACTAGACATTGTTTATTCATTTTAAATTACACTTAATTTTGTATGCAAAGGGAAGAGAACAATTTGCAGTCAGTTTTCTTCTGCCCTATGGGTCCTAGGGATTGGCCTCAAACTGTCCGATGTGGTAACAGGTGCCTTACCTGCTGAGCCATCTCACCCCACTAAAGACATTGAAAATTGTTTTGAGCTCTCTGGTCTAAGGACAGAAGGATTAGTCTGACTATCTACCCTCATCCTTTTGTGTGGCTCTCTTTGACACTGTGGAGAGGACGTTTCTTAAGCTTGTCCAAAAAGAGACAAAAGACATCAGAGAAAGGCCGTGGAGCGCTTGGTAATGCAGTACCACTCGGGCTTACAAGGACTTGTTTTGGATTCTAGCCCCAGCCCCACCATTTTCTAGTGTTGTGATTGCCACCTGGTCTTCAGCTCCTTTAAGCCCCAGGTTTCTCTAGTGAGCAGCTAAGGAGGCGAAGACTCAGTGTCTCCCTATGGCGTTGTGAGGTCCAAGCCAAGTCCTAGACATGGCAGGTGCCAGTTGACAGGCAGTTCTGGGGCTGTACTTGCTGTCTGCCTCTGCCTATTTTGAGTCTGTGAGGAGCTTGAAGACTCTCTTGCCCCCCATCCCTCTCTCCTTTGCTGTTACACACACACACACACACACACACACACACACACACACACACACACACACACCCATCTTATGTAGCCCAGGCTTCAGGTCTGCATCAAGCTTTCCATGTAGCCGGAGATGGCCTTCCCTGATCCTCCTAATGAAATGCTGAGGAAAAAAATAGATGGCTGGAGCTGTAGTTCAGAGGGTAGAATACTTCCATGGCATGCACACAGCCCTGAACTTCATCTCCAGCCTCAAATACAATTGTGGGGATGAGGCCTGCCGGTAATTCAAGCATTTGGGGGGTGGATACAAGATCACAGTTGCCCTTCAACATCATCTGTGGTCACCCTGTGGATTATACCTTCACAACAATTGTACTGGCTGGTTTTGTGTGCCAACTTCACACAGGCTGGAGTTATCACAGAGAAGGGAGCTTCAGTTGGGGAAATGCCTCCATGAGGTCCAGCTGT
>NW_022196900.1:86783047-86788609 GCF_008632895.1 Mastomys coucha
GACAACAATACTTCATGAAGGAGGTTGGTGGTAGTGGTGGTGTTTGATGATGATGATGACGACGACGACAATGACATTGTCTCTACTATGTAAAGAATAGACAGACATACAGAACCCAGAGTTTGGATCCACAGTCATACCCAAATTTATAAAAAGCACCTTGAAGAGTTTTCTATACTATTTAATTTCTTCCTTCCCTTTCATTCTTCAACTCTCTGTCCCCTGGTTGTCTTTAATAGCTGGACCTCTACTACTGTGGATCTATAGCTGCAATTCTTTGCAAAGTCACCTGTGATGGTTAATATTGTCCCCTTGACAAGAAGGTCTAGAATCTCCTCGGAGACTAGTTTCTGGGCATGCCTGTGAGGAACTGAAGTATGGATCACTGTAATGTGGAAGACCACACCCTGGGTCTTGGACCGCATGTAAAGAAGAAAGCTAGCTGAGCATCAGCATTCTTTGCTCTCTGCTTCCTGACTACAGACACAGTGTGACCACTTGCCTCATGCCCTCACTCCCTCACTGGGAGTACCCTCAGGGGGTTAGGGTTAGGGATTAACCCTTCTGTAATTGCTTTTATCCTGTTAGTCTTATCAAGCATCAGGAAAGTAGCTAAGACATAACCTGTCACCACTCCAGAGGCAGAGGACCTAAATTCAGTCCCTAGTGGCCATGTGGTGAAAGGAGAGAGCTGACTACTGCAAGCTGTCCTCTTACCCCCATGAGTTTGGGTACACTCCAAATAAATGAGTAAATAAATGTGATACTAATTTAATATGTACTTATTTTATGTTAATGCTTGGGCTGGAGAGATGGCTCAGTGGTTAAGAGCACTGGCTGGTCTTCCAGAAATCCTGAGTTCAATTCCCAGAACCACATGGTGGCTCACAATCATCTGTAATGAGTTCTTCTGGCCTGCAGGTGTCCATGCAGGCAGAGTGCTATACACCATTTAAAAGATGTGAATGCTTGCATAGATGGTGCCTCACATCTATAATCTGTAGTGCTAGCCTAGGGAGGCTAGGGCAAGAGGATCACAAACTTGAGAACAGCCTGGACAACACAATAAGACCTTATTTCAAAAGAAAACAAAAAACTGATAAGTAACCAGAGTACTGGCTGCTCTTCCAGAGGACCCCGGTTGAATTCTCAACACCCACATGGCAGTTCTCAACTGTCTATAACTTCAGTTCTGGAGAATCTGACTCCCTCACACAGGCATGCACATAGGTAAAACTAATAAACTACAGATTACCAGAGTGTAGGGCAGTTTGCATCCCCCAAAAGTTTACAATGTGCCCTTTGTGCCATATCCCATCCTAATGTCTATCAGCCACTGTGTCTGTCCTGTACTTCCTTTTCCAGAATATATGGGGTACATGAGTGTGTACCTTTGGAGGGACTGGCTTCTTTTTAGTTAAGCTACAAGAATTTGATTCTCCTATCTGCACCACAGGGACAGACAGACAGGCAGAACAATCTCATGTTAGTGACATCTTCTGACTACAAACAGCATGACGAATGCCGGGCAGTGATGCACGCCTTTAATCTCAGCACTTGGGGGGGCAGAGGCAGGCAGATTTCTGAGTTCGAGGACAGCCAGTGCTACACAGAAAAACCCTGTCTAAAAAAAGAAAAAACCCAGCATAACTGTTGTTGGTGGTCTGTGAACCATAGTGTAATATGTAAGTCTGAAGTCTGACAGGTCCTTGTAGGAGTTTCCTGTCTTCTCAGAAGACAATATGTTATACCTTTTCATAGGGCAGGTTCTCTGCAGACAGTAACTCCTAGCCAATGAATGTTGATATATGCCAGTTTTGCTCTGAAATTTGAACTTATCTCAAATATGAGGAATGTACAAATATAGTCCAAGAATATTACATTTAAATGTAGCTCTGTATTCTAGAATATCCTTCCTGTGTTTATGGAAAGCATCCTGATTCTCATAGCCATGCAGTCTTATCTTTCTAAGCTAAGTCTTCTGGTTTGGGGTTCACTGTAAATCTGTACCTCTGGTTGGCCTTGAACTCCTGGATGGTCTTCTCTGCCTCTGCTTCTTGATGCTGAGATTAAAGGTGTGTGCTACCACACCCAGCTTGTTTTGTTTGTTTGGGAGACAGGTTCTGAAACCTGCATCCTCCTACCTGTACCATCTGAGTGCTGTCATTGTAGGCATACAGGTAAACACTCGCAGTGGGTTTGTTTGTGCGTGCATGCGTGCATACATGTGTATATACATCCTCAGGAGGCAGAAGAGGGTGTCTAATCCCTTGGAGCTAAGTTATCTTGTGGCTGCTAGCCCCCCAGTATATGTCCTGGAAAATGCACCAGGATGCACTGGAGCAGTGTGTGTATGCACTTAACCACTGAGCCACCCTCCAGGATGCACTGGAGCAGTGTGTGTATGCACTTAACCACTGAGCCTCCCTCCAGCCCCACTCTTCAGATTTTATATATCATACATGCATTACCCAACTCCTTTCTGAAAAAAAGTAAGTGCCATGATTTAGGGGATGTCAGTTATTTTATTAATTTAGGAAAATTACATGGCAGTATTAAATGAAATTTTTTATAATGACCTTCACAAAATTGCTAATCTTTTTCCTTGTGACATCCAGGCTATTTTTGTTGGTGTTAATGTTTATTTTTACATATTTGCTTAATTGCCTATTATGTAAATATGTTTATATTTTGGCTTTAGAGTTATTTTTAGGAAATGCTCAATAATATTTAGTCCCTGCCATGAACCAGGCATATGCAAAAGCATTCTTATTTGTAATCTTTAGAATGGAAGAGCACTTGCCTGGACTGCCTGAGCCCCTAGGTTTAATCCCCAGCACCACAAAACATAGACATGTACAGAAAATGTAGGTGCTGTTGAGGCTGAGATGTAATTCGTTGGTAGTGCACAGAACCCTGGACTTGAACCTCAGCTATAAGAAACAGCAAAGGACAGGCACCTACATATTCTTTGTCTGTCTTCAGAGGAGGCTCAGAAGGGTTATTTGCATAAGTATGCCTTTCCTTTTCTTTTCTAAATGTATGTATGCACATACACATGTATGCATTGCTTCTATATCCATATATATGACATAAGATGAAAAATCTTACACAGTGTTTTCCAGTTTCTTACTTTATATAATTTCAGGCTTTGTCTATATAATTTTGTCTCATTGTCAGTTTTCCTGAGTGTCCCTGGTTGCCCTGGAACTTGTAGCAGTTCTGCCTCTGTTTCCTAATTGATGCTCCTAAATACACCACTGTGCCCAGCCTTGTGCACTTTTATTGGTATGAGATTTTTACAATTTTGTTTTGAAATGCCTGGTCTCAAGTGCATTATATAGCTCAGAGTATCTTTCTATTGATCCTTCTGCCTCTTCCCACAGGATGCTCTTGGCTTGGGGGAAGTGGGGGTGGTGAAATGGTCTCATGGCCAAGTTAGTCTGGAACTCTGTGTTGTTCAAACTGGCTTCAAATTCAAATTCCTTCTTCATCTGTTTCCTGAGTGCTGGAATTAGACATATACCACTAAGCCTGGCATTTGGTTTTATGTGGTTTTTTTTTTTTTTTCTCATTTCTAGATTTTTTATTTTTTTGGGTTTTTGAGACAGGGTTTCTCTGTGTAGTCCTGGCTGTCCTGGAACTCACTCTGTAGCCAGGCTGGCCTTGAACTCAGAAATCCACCTGCCTCTGCCTCCCAAGTGCTGTGATTAAAGGTATGTGCCACTACCACCTGGCTAGATTTTTAAATTTTAAATGATGTATATGAAGGTTTTGCCTCTGTCTCTGTGTGTGTGTGTGTGTGTGTGTGTGTGTGTGTCCATTTGTTTGGTCTGTTTGTTACTGTTTTTAAGGCAAGGTCTCCACGTAGCCCTGTTTGTTCTAGATTGGCTATGTAAACCATGCTGACCTTGAACTCACAGAGATCTGCCTATCTCTGCCTCCCAAGTGCTGGGATTAGAGTCCTGAGCCACCATGTCCCAGCTTCTCTGCTGTTTTTCTCGTTCCTTTCCTTTCCTTCTCTGGAGCAGTGTCTGTGTCATTCTAGCTATCCTGGTGCTTCCTATGTAGACCATGCAGGCCTCAAAATCCCAGAACTGGGATTAAATGTGTCTGCCACCACACCTGGCCTTTCTCTGCTGTTTTTCGATTTGAATCCTGAATGCAGTTTTGCATTTTTACAGGTTTGGGACCTACGTCAAAACAAGTTAACCTACACCATGAGAGGCCATGCAGACTCCGTAACTGGCTTGAGCTTGAGTTCTGAAGGATCTTATCTCTTGTCCAATGCAATGGACAACACAGGTAATTTTTGAGAACAGCTGTTCTGGAGCCGATGTCTGTTGACCCTTAAGTGGGTGTGGGGACTTTTAGTATTAATACCATGCATTGGGCAGTGCCGCTCAGCTGGTTAAGCTACCTACCTGTCGTCAGGCGTGATTACTTGGTTTGGACCTGGGGATCACATGATAAAAGGACAGCTGCTCCCACAACTGCCCTTTGACCTTCATAGACATCCCATGACATGTGTACCTCCTCGTTCATTTTCGAGCTCTCTCCCTCACATAGGCACACACTAAAAAAATAAATCTTGTAAAAATAGTTTTATTGGGAGTCTGTGGTAGAGTGCCTAGCATACATTCGCCTCTGGGCTCTCCAGCCACACAGAAGGACTGGAAGGAAATGTGCCTCGGGCCAGCTGAAGTCCAAGGGGAAAGGGTGCTGACAGATCTGCCTTGTCGGCTAGGAGACCATTTCCATGAGGTGATCTAGAATCCGGGGTTCTAAGACCAGGGTTTAGAAGTCTCGTCCTAAATCTCATGTGCAGGTTACGAAGTTTTACACACGGTCTCCTCAGGCTTCCTACACGGGTCGTCAGAGCTAGGCTTTCCATTTGAGTTCTGAGGTGCAGTGCATCCCAACTTGATACTAGAAGCTGTAGCTGATAGCAGAAAGAGATGAGCGGTCGTCTGCCGTGCATTTGAAGCTTTCTCACGTGCTCTTTACTGGCAGTTAGTTGTCTTCCCTCAGTAGCACTGATGTAAGACAAAAGTCCTCAGGAAAGCACCTCACCATTCTGGCTTTCCCAGCACATTCTCTTACCCTCTCCCTCCACTTCTCACTGAGTTACAGAATGGGAGGATGGGTTTTCAGTAGTGAGACGAACAGTGGCGCTGGAAATGCCTTTCCTGTGCAGACCGCAGGCTGCGGAGACTAAAGCGCAGCTGGTTCTTGGCGTGTAACAGATGCTCAGTAAGTGTTTGCTGGACGGCTGTGAATCTTTACTTCCTGATCATTCTCGTGTGTAGCTGCCCTTGCTGTACAATGGCTCTCGCTGCTGTGCACAGTGCATGATGATGATCTTTTAGATGGATTTGTCTTTGACTAGTCTAGCCTTCTGAAAGTAAGGAACATGGAGCTTTCCCTACATAGCTGTTAAAATAGTAAGAATTGCTTGTTATTGTTATCCTTTAAATAGGCTTATGTTTTTTAAAAGCTCAAAGTTAACCTCAGCTACATAGTCCAGGTTACCCAGGGCTACATGAGGCTGTATCCAAAAAA
>NW_022196900.1:86788619-86801149 GCF_008632895.1 Mastomys coucha
AAAAAAAACAAATGCTGGTGTTTTGTTGGTGATGTTTTTCTTAATTTTGCAGAGCAAGAAGCCAAGATGTATTCTCACTTTACCTAGCATTACCCATATTTCTATATAAGATTCAAAATTAGATTTAGAGTTCATGTTTTCTAAGGTAGTGGTGTATGGTAAGCGCTCACCTGGTATATGAGGCCCTGGATTAAATCCCCAGCAACTGGGGATGGGGAATAGTGTTATGAGTCCTGGGGGTGGGGTATAAAGTTCATGTGTCCTGGGGATGGGGGACAGTGTCCTTTGCCCTAGTTGTCACTATGGTGGTTGCTGTCAGAAAAGGAAGGTAAAGTTGGGTTTTACCGACCTGCATCCCAGCAGTCGGTGGAGGCTAGGTGACTCAGTCAATGAAGTGCCTGCTGTTCAAACCTGAGGACCTGAGTTCAGACATCTGAAACCCCAGCTGCAAGGGGCTCCCTGAGGCTCCCTGGCCCGCCAGTCTAGAGTTCGGAGTGTTTTAGGCTCAGTGAACCCTGTTTCAAAAAATCGGGTAGAAGCTGAGCGTGGTGGTTCACCTTTAATTCCACACTCGGGAAGCAGAGTCTGTGAGTTCTAGGCCAACCTCATTGATCTACATAAACCAATGGTGCGACCCTTTAGTATAGTTCCTCATGCTATAAAGTTACTTTTTTTTTTTTTTTTTTTTTTTTTTTTTTTTTTTTTTTTTGGTTTTTCGAGACAGGATTTCTCTGTATAGCTCTGGCTGTCCTGGAACTCACTCTGTAGACCAGGCTGGCCTCGAACTCAGAAATCCGCCTGCCTCTGCCTCCCAAGTGCTGGGATTAAAGGCGTGCGCCACCACCGCCCGGCCATAAAGTTACTTTTGTTGCTACTTCATAACTGCAATTCTGCTGCTGTTATGGATAGTAATGTAAATATTTTTGGAGATAGAGGTTTGTCAAAGGGATCCAGATGCACAGTTGAGAGCCACTGATATAGAGCGTTCCAGACCAGGGAAGGCTGCAGAATGAGACCCTGTCTAACAGAGAGAAGCAGGGTGGGGGGTGCCTCTGGTATCTCCACATATGAATGTATACTTAAGCATGTGCTCACATTGTATGCCCAAAAATATTTTTCCTTTTATTCAATGTATACGAATGTTGCCCTCATGTGTTTATGTGCAACCATGTATGTGCCTAATGCCCTATAGGTCAGAGGGTACACTGGACCTCTTGGAACTGAGTTACAGGCAGATGGTTACAAGTCACCATATGGGTGCTGGGAACTGGACTCAGGTCCTCTGCAAGACCAACAAGTGTTCTTAAGCACCAGGTGTGTCTCTTTAGCCCCAGAACTTTTATTAAATTTTATTTATATGGTTACACTATAGCTATCTTCAGACGTACCAGAACAGGGTATCAGATCCCATTACAGATGGTTGTGAGCCACCATGTGGTCGCTGAGAATTTAACTCAGGACCCTGAGCCATCTCTCTAGCCCAGAACTTTTTCTTTCTTTCTTTCTTTTTAATTAAAAAAATTGTCAGAGCCATGGTGGCGCCCGCCTCCTAGCACTTGGGAGGCAGAGGCAGGCAGATTTCTGAGTTTGGGGCCAGCCTGGTCACAGAGTTAATTCCAGGACAGCCAGAGCTAATCAGAGAAACCTTGTCTCAAAAAAAACCAAAAGAAAAAAAATGACTGCCATGTTGAAGCTTTGATGGATATGACTCAAAACTGTCAGAAAAATCATTTGGGAAATACTTTTTGATTTTGGGTGTTTTAAGATCTAGGTAGACCTTAAAGTCAAATTTACATTGAGCATCCTGCCTCACTCCCTACCTCCCCAAAATGGTGTGTGTTTGTATGCGTGCGTGCGTGCGTGCGTGCGTGCGTGCATGTGTCAGACAGATCTAACTATATTCTGTTGCAATTTCCCCAATTCTGTTTCTCATCTCTCCCTCCTACTTCCTCAGCTCTCCTCTGTGCCATTAGCTTAATGAGAAGAATGGTCCTGGTGGCCCCAGCTTTAGTGTAGATTGTTCCCCCGGGAGAAGGAAGGAGCCTTGGCAGTTAGTACTGTGTGCTGTTGGGTCTCTCCCCAGAAGGCAGCAGTATCTGTTACTGACTGAAGCTGCTGGCTCCGGTTTGCTTGCCGCTTGACTGGTTTGGATTTGCTTTGTAGTGCGTGTCTGGGATGTCCGGCCATTTGCTCCCAAAGAAAGATGTGTGAAGATATTTCAAGGAAATGTCCACAATTTTGAAAAGGTGAGTAGGGCTTGCCATGGGGGTTGGTTTTACTGTGAGTTTGATCTGAGGAGACATTTAAAGCACTGCTCAGTTATTGACTCACTAAAAATGAGTTAAGTCTGGTAGCCATTCTTCAGCAAAGCTGCCCTCCCTCCTACCCAGCTTCCCATGTGCTCAGATTACAGGAGCTGTCCTATGCTTGGCTCACAGTTCTTCTTGACAGAAGTAAAATTAGTACAGCGTATTAGAGAGGACAGTCTCACAGAAGCCAGCACTGGGGCCCATTCTCATTCATTCCTAGACTTCTGACTTCAGTGTCTCCCTGACAGGGCCTTCATTCCTGGCCTTTTATCCCTTGGGAATGTCAATCTGGGGCCCAGGGTCTGTCTCTGTTCCCCTTATATCATGATGGCTCAAGTTCAGGAGCATTTTCTCCAACCCTCAAGTGTCCCAGGCAGCTCTTTGAAGGCCGCTTTTCTGCCTAGAGCTTGTTAAGAGATGTCAGTGGTTCCTTTTGCTAGCTTTACTATTTCTATTGTGTTTGATAGGGTTTGTTTGTTTGTTTTTCATCAAGATAAACAGCAAAGAAAAATAAAACAAGATAAAATTTTAAAATATTGTATTAGAATCAAGGTAGGTGGAGCTAAGGGAGCCTTCATTTAAAGACATGACAAAGTTTTGTTGACAAGTTTGTTCTTAATAACTAGGTTAAGCATCTCTGCATCTAGTATTGTGTTATAAAATTACAAAGCAGGGTGGAGAGTTGCCTGAGCAGTAAAAAGCACTGGCTGCCCTTGCGGAGGACCAGAGTTTGATTCCTGGTAACCACAGAGCAGCTCACAGTTGTCTGTAGCTCCAGATGTGGTGCCTATTTCTGGTCTCCTCAGTCACACATGTGCCTAAACATACTTGCAGACAAATCACCTAAAATAGTACACTTAGCTTAGTAATAAATAACATAAGCCATGCCATAGTGGCATATGCTTTTATTCCCAGCACTCAGCAGGCAGAGGCAGGCGGAGCTTTATGAGTTCGAGGCCAGCCTGATCTACAAGGAGAATTCTAGGACAGTCAGGGATGTTGTTTGTTACACAGAAAAACCCTGTCTAGAAAACCCAATAAATAAATAAGAAATTTTCTAGAAATAAGATAAATATTTAAAGACAAATGAATGAAATTACAAAGCATGCTGTTTTGAGCAGGAGTGTGATGGCTGATGACCATCTGGGAGATGCTCAAAGCCTAGAGTGAAATGAAGTCAGTTGACTCTTACTGCAGCAAGAGGAGTTTGGCACATTAACTGTTCATGGAGTTTCTTTTCATTCCAGAACCTCCTGAGATGTTCCTGGTCACCAGATGGAAGCAAGATAGCAGCTGGCTCAGCAGACAGGTAAGGATCTCTGGGTGTAAGGTAGGGGAATGGTATGGCTCTACAGACCACACATCTAATGCTTGAGTGTGAAGACAACGGTGGCACAGCTACCCATGTGACTGAAGGGCTCTCAGAGATGAAGCCATGTGAAGATAAAAGGTTATAACCCATGTTGGACAAACATAGAGTTTCCTGTCTGTTTTAGGCCTAGAGAGTCAACAGTGTGTTTGTATCTGCTGGAGAATCATAATCTTGCCAGTGTCTGTCTTGTCCTTCACATCATCCAATACATTAGAGGCTGTCCTCTCCCGCCATCCCAGTCCTGGGTCTCTCATGCCTCCCTCTCTGCTCTCTAGACTGTGTCATCCCAATAACCACTCTGCTACTTCTCTGAGCTATCCATGGCCCTCTTTCAGTGCTCGCTCTCCCTTCCCCCTACCCCCTCCCTCTAACATGACACATTGCTCTTTGCTTCATACATCTAACCTGTATTAGTATTTTCCCTCCTTACATTTGGACAAACATGTTAGGACATCCCTGTGAATGGCTCTCACAGTCAGAGGCAATCCTTTGACATCCACTGTAAACCCAGGTGCTGCTAGTAGGTCCTTGAATTCTGAACACTTGCTGTTTCAAGGACGAATTCCTAGGTCAGAGGTGACAATCAAATTCCACCCTTGTAGAAACCCAACATTTGGTCATAGCTGCCAATGTTAAAGATGACTCTGAACCAGATCCGGGCTCAGTGGAAAGTGCCAATACCGCTGAGGGAAGCAGGCTGGGTAGCTTCCATCTCTGCCAAGTTGCTAGACTTTCCTGAGTGTGAACTTAAAATGGCTCAAGGCCTTATGTGAATGGGAAACAGAGAGGCCAGAATTCAGCTATCAGATACAGGTCAGTTTTGCTGTCTATGGTGTTGTCTATTTGGGAGGAAATCAGATGGAGTAGGAATTCTGAGTGCCAAGGACAGAGGACTTGTCCATGACTCCTGGAGATTCTGTGTAGAGGCCTGTAAGCAGGGCTCTTCCCCAGCTCATAGCTTTCAGCACAGCTCAGGGTTCCCTTTGGGGACATGCTTAGAATTTTTTTTGGTTTTGGTTTTTTTCTTTCTTTTTTTTTTATTTTTTTATTTTTTTATTTTTCATTTTTGGTTTTTCGAGACAGGGTTTCTCTGTGTAGCACTGGCTGTCCTGGAACTCACTCTATAGACCAGGCTGGCCTCAAACTCAGACATCAGCCTGCCTCTGCCTCCCAAGTGCTAGGATTAAAGACGTGTGCCACCACTGCCTGGCTTGGTTTTTTGTTTTTTTTTTTTTTTTCAAGACGAGGTCTCATTGTATATCTCTGGCTGTCTTCAAACTCACTGTATGCACCAGGTTGGCCTTGAGCTCATAGCAGCAGGAGTGTGCTGGCATGCCCAGCTCACATCTTGTGATTTATAATGTCTTCTTGCTCCTCTTCCTCCGCACCATTTCTTATAAGAGGACTCGTGGTTTTGTCCAGAGGAAAACCTGCCTCCTCTGCTGGGCTCAGCTAGACCTCACAGGCCACCCTGATGGCCCAAAGTCAGCAATCAGTTCTGTTATATAAGTAGCCTGGTTTCTACCAAATGGTGACATGCTCAAGTATGGACAAGGAACCCCTCTAAATTTAGCATGTAATTGCTAGCCATGAGGAGCGAGCAAGGCCTTGAAGTAAACCCTTGGAGATCTAGGCTTCTGCTGGCTTCTGCGAACTTGAGAGATAATATCCAACTCAGAAAACTACTTTCCAGCTGTGCCTGGGTCTGGTGGCTTTCCCCTTCTGCTTACAGATCACTTCCTCCTGTGCACTCTAACCTCCACCACCTTGTTACAGGCACTGGCCAGGCCAGGCCAAGAAGAATCAGGTCAGCCACATGACTTCATGTGGCTCTGGCTGTATAGCACATATACCCATAATAGCAATATTAATCATTAATTCTATGTGCCAGACACTTTGCATATATTCTCATTTTTCTCAAAAAGCTATAATCTTTTTTCTCCATTATTACAACGGAAGAAAAAGGCAGTGGTCTGATGACCTCGCCAGTGAATCAGTGCTTCAGAGCTTGCCCCCGCTTTTCTGACTCCCCTGCTGTCAGCCTTCCGCTCTGCCTGTGGTGGGGCTGGAGAGGGAGAGTAGCTTGTATGTGGCAGAGAAAGGCGTCATTGAGGGCGTGAGCACCAGCTGAGAGGCAGAGTGGGATCTGCCGTTTGTCTAGACCATTTTGGTCTTATGTAGCCCACGGTAGCCTTTAAATTCCCTGTCCTGCAGCTGCTCCTACCAAGTGCTGGGTTTATAGGCATGTGCCAATATGCCCAACTATTCCAAATCTGCTACCCAGTTACTGTGAGAGCATAGGATGTAATAAATAAACTCCTGTTTACTTGCTGAGTATAGAAGGGTTTAGAGCATCTCACAGTATATACTAGGCTGGCCTCAAACCTGTAATCCTCCTGGCTCCCCTCTTCCCAGTGCTGGGATTGCAAGTATGATCTTTCTGTGATTTCAGAAATCTGTAAATTCTGTAAATAGCATAATCAATCATGGGCTATATCAGTTTTGCTGGGGTTTATTTGTTTGTCTTGTTTGTT
Source organism: Mastomys coucha (assembly GCF_008632895.1). Taxonomy (NCBI): domain Eukaryota; kingdom Metazoa; phylum Chordata; class Mammalia; order Rodentia; family Muridae; genus Mastomys; species Mastomys coucha. The sequence continues at coordinate 86,794,835 of NW_022196900.1, forward strand.
TTTGAAACAGGGTTTCTCTCTGTAGCCCTGACTATTCTGGAACAAACTCTGTACATTTGGCTGGCCTCAGACTCACAGAGATCCTAATGCTAGGATTAAAAGCGTGCGCCACTGCTGTCCAACCTCAGTTCTGTTGGTGCGAAGTTGGTATAGTCCTACTTTCTAAAGCCCAGAGCATAGTTCAGTAAACAAACATTTCTATTTTGCTTCCAACCCACATACTCTGACCCTCTTCGTGTTTGTTGTGGCATCTTGCAGGTTTGTGTATGTGTGGGACACCACGAGTCGAAGGATCCTATATAAGCTACCTGGTCATGCTGGCTCCATAAATGAAGTGGCTTTCCACCCTGACGAGCCCATCAGTAAGTTCGCGTCTGCCCTGACTGCTGCTCCAGATGGGAAGTGACCTCTCTCCAGGACCTTGGGGGTACAGAGGCAGGAGTCAGTTATGAGAATCCAGTGTTAACACTTGGGTTTTGAGGATTTATGGGAGTGGGGCTGGGACAGGTGACCAAAAGAAAAGGCAGTTGTCACCATAAAAGAGACACCAGTACTATAGTAGCCTAAGGGTTGGCTTTTACACATGTACTCAGATGGAACTAGAAGTCTTTTTAATTTTTCCAGACAGGGTTTCCAGGGTATAGCCCTGGCTGTCCTAGAACTCAAGAGATCTGCCTGACTCTGCCTCCCAGGTGCTGAGATTAAAGGCCTGCACCACCATTGCTAGACCTAACTGAAAATCTTTTTCACTATAAAAATCTTGTCTCACTATATCCTTGGCTTAGCTGATGCTCACTATGTATCCTTTGCTGGCCTCACTTGAGGTAATCTCCTACCTCACTCAGCCTCCCAAGTGAACCCAGCACTTGAACCACAGGAGGGGTCTCAGGGAGAGTCAGTATGAAGCAGTGTTACCATTTATTCAGAATGAGCCTGGAGGGTTGAAGAGATGGCTCAGTGGTTAAGAGCACTGACTGCTCTTCCAGAGGTCCTGAGTTCAATTCCAAATACCTACGTGATGACTCACAACCATCTGTAATGGGATCCAGTACCCTCTTCTGGTGTTTCTGAAGACAGTGAGAGCATGCTTTATTGATTCAATGAGTGGACACATGCCTCCGGTGGGTTGCTGCCATCTACAAGTCAGTCTCAGAATTGCTGTCCCAGATGGTGAAGTGGCATCACTTCCTCACTTCAGAGAAGGCTGACTAGACTGAGGCCTCTTGTCACCCCTCAGTTCAGTTCTCTCCATGTCTTAGTCTCTTGGAGTGGCAGGAACTGTAGTCAAGAATGGTTTATGAATATTTAGATTAAAATTATAGTAAATTTGATTAGCTAGCAAAGCCAGTTAAAGAAAGAAACCTGTTAGCATTCTCCAGGACTTTCTATAAGAAGCACATTGACTGGGTGGGAACTTATAATCCCAGCTCTGGGTGGGCAGAAGCAGGAAGATCACTGGAGGTTTGAGGCTAGTCAATCTACTTAGCAAGCTCTATATGAGCCTGGGCTGAATAAAGAGACTGTCTCAGAAACCTTGTCTGAGAAATCCACAGCCCCAAATAAACAAATAAGAGTCAGTTTCTCTCTCTCTCTCTCTCTCTCTCTCTCTCTCCTCTCTCTCTCTCTCTCTCTCTCTCTCTCTCCCTCCCTCCCTCCCTCCCCTCTCACTCTCACTCTCCCTCTCCCCTTTCCCTCTCCCTTCTCCCTCTCCCTTCTCCCTCTCCCTCAGCCCCTCCCCATCAGCCCCTCCCCATGTATGTCTAGCACAGACATCTTGGGTTTAACTTACAAGAGCATCAGGACTTGAGCCTCCTGTGTACAACCATCTTCATGGTTTCAAGAGGACTTGGGTTGAAAAGCCAGGCTGCAGTTCCCTGTGTGTAGTGTTTAGGAGAATTCAAGCTGAATCCAATTGCTCTTCTTTGTCACAATTGTCTCTTGATGCAGGGCTCTTGAGCCCTGAGGATCCCCAAGCCTTCATTGTCTCCTCTCATTCTTTCTCTCTCAGTCCTCTCAGCATCCAGTGATAAGAGGCTGTACATGGGCGAGATCCAGTGAAGATGTGGAATGGAAGGTTCCCAGTTCCGGGCCCTGAGGCTCAGACTACAGAATTGGCCAGAGTCCAATGGTGTCTGGGCTGACCTGCCCTCAGATGACCATGGTTAGCAAGCAGTTGGAGGTGATGGCCCTATTCCAACAACCACTTACCCCATTCACCAGAACAACTGGCCTCTGGTACCGTCTGCCATATTTCAGGGATTGGTTTCTTCTCTTTAAAGAATAAGATTCCTTAAGAAGGATAAACATTAGTTTGATATTTCCTGTTTTTTAATCTAGGCTGGAGATGGGGGAATGTCAATTAAAATTTGCTAGTTGGATTTGTTTTCTGTTTTATTTTTAAATTGAGTAACTGGCTTGTATGATATTTCTTTCGGTGTTTAAGTCATTTTGTATTTGTATTAAAAATCCAAACAGATAACCTTTTTACAAGAACCTTGTGGCTTGGCTTTATTGCTGTCTTTTCTCTGAGGCGTGACTGTTGTAAGTCAGAGCAAGCACATGTCAAGGAGGTGCGGTCCATTTACACAGCAGTGTGTGCCTTGCCTGGATGGAGCACAGCAGCGTGTGCCTTGCCTGGATGGAGCACAGCAGCGTGTGCCTTGCCTGGATGGAGCACAGCAGTGTGTGCCTTGCCTGGATGGAGCACAGCAGTGTGTGCCTTACCTGGATGGAGCACAGCAGCGTGTGCCTTGCGTGGAGCTCCCTTTCTGTTTGTAGGTTTCTTCACGCCTATGAAAATGGCGTTCTGTAATTGTCAAGAGCAAATGCTTCTCTGGAACGGGAGCAGAGCATCCAGAGGTGATACCCGAGGTCCAGGGGAATCCGGTGCACGTCTATATGGACGCATCTCCAACAAACAGGCCCTGTCTGCTCTGCCCGTTGCCCAAAGCACTTTTCTTAGTGGCATCCCTGTGCTCAGGGTCCTGGAGTAGACAGGAGTGTGGCAGCCCCAGCCAGTGCCCTCGGCCAGAATGCTGTTTCCTGAGCGGTGCACAGGGGGGATGGTGTCTGGTGGGCTTTAACCATGGCATTTTCTGGGGCTTTTTAATGATTCTATTTTCTTGTCTAACTTTCCTGCTCCAACAGAGAGGTTGAGAAATGCCGTCCTGTGCCTTCTACTAGAAACTTCGTCTCATAGCAAGAAGTCTTCCTATCTGAGCATATTTGGCTTTAGACTTTCAGCTTATGATCTTAAATCATATTTATTCTAAGTTAGAGAGAAGGTGCTACCCTGGATTAAGAGCATAGTCATTCAACAAACACGTTATGTAACAGGCAAAGTCATCATTGCTGAGGACAGAGACAGAAAGCATCCTGTCCTTGCCACCATGAGAAGTGCAGACCAGTAGAGAACATTGTCTGAAATAAACTGCTTTTTTTTTTAAGTGAGCACATGCCAGAGATTTATTTAACTTATTAATGAAAAAGCCAGCGGTATGAGAATGCTCTCAGAGCAATTACTTGTAATACAGTGAATGAAGTTTGACTAAAGCGCACTGGAAACACAGGGGGAAGCGATTTATTGTGCCTGGGAGAGAACAGGGAAGCATCGTAGATGCTGCGAATATGCCAGGATGGAGCAGTGGATGTAAGGAAGGTGTCAAAAAACAGACACAGTCCTGAGGGGAGGGTGGTGTGTCTCAGTTACACTGAGACAGGGACAGCAAATGAAAGGAGCCGAATCCCATAGAGCGTAAACGCCCGGTACTTGCCTTCTGGTACTTGCTCACTTCTGTAGATTGAGCTTTCCCAAAGGCATGCCTGTGATCCCAACACTTGGAACCAGGGAACGGGAGAGTCAAGATCAAGGTCATGTTCTGCTACATAGCTAGTTGGAGGCCAGCCTGAGTTTGGTCCCCAGAAACTGAATAAAAATCCAGATGTAGTGGTGCAAGATGAGAACTGGAGACAAAGGGGATTGTCCAAAAGCTTGTAGGCCAGCTTTCCTGAAGCATCCACACAGCATGGCGCAAGAGATCCTGCCTCAAAACTAACATGGTGGAAGAAAAGAACCATCAAGCAGAAACATAACGGTGACTCAGACATCACATTGGGGCCTGAGCACTAATTAATTGTATATATGGTTATGATGACCTTCTCCAGGAGAAATGTGTCCCCAAAAGGCATTCAGCCTTGTCTTCATGCCCCGACAGAAATCACAAATAGCTTAAGACCCCTTTTAAATGTGATTTTTTTTTTTAAAGCTAGAGAACTTGCAAGGTTTTTTAAAATTATTTATTTAATGTATATGAGTACACTGTAGCTGTCTTTAGACACACCCAAAGAGGGCATTGAATCCCATTACAGATGGTTGTGAGCCACCATGTGGTTGCTGGAAATTGAACTCAGAACCTCTGGAAGAGCAGTTCGTGCTCTTAACCACTGAGCCATCCCTCCAGCCCCCTTAAATGTAATTTTTAATCTCTGTGTGTGTGTGTTTCTCTGTATGTGCACCATGTGCATGCTGTGTCCACAAAGGCCAATAGAGGGCATTGGATTCCAGGCAGCTGTAGTTACAAGGAGTTTTTTCTTTTTTTGTTTTTTGAGACAAGGTTTCTCTGTGTAGCCCTGGCTGTCCTGGAACTCACTCTGTAGACCAGGCTGGCCTCGAACTCAGAAATCCACCTGCCTCTGCCTCCCAAGTGCTGGGATTAAAAGTGTGTGCCACCACTGCCCGGCAGTTAGAAGCAGTTTTGAACTACCTGCTGTGTGTGTTAGGATCTCAACCAGCAAGTGCTCCCAAGTACAGAGGTGTTTCTAGGTCTACATGCCTCAGTCCAATACCTTCTACTCATGTCATCGTGTGTTTATAAACATGGTATGTATGTGTGGCTACCTGTGATCAAAGGGCAGCTTGGTGGGGTTGATTCCCTCCACCTTTACATGGGTTCCCCAGGTTAGACTTGAGTCACCAAGCTATGTGTGGGGGTGAACACGATTCGTACACATGTTAGCGTTAGCTCTCTCCCACCATGAGGATCCCTCGAGTCAAACTCAAGTTGTCAGGCTTGAGAAGGCCTTTACCTACTGAGCCTTCTCACCAGCCCCTGACACTGCACTTCCAAAGGCCTCCTAGCCCCTTGAGAGCTGGCTGGAGGGTGTAAAGCCTTGGAGACTGCAGGTGTTTCCTAGTTCAGTCCCTTCCCAGGAGCCATTAGCAGGAAATGGCAGGATCACTTAGGACTGAAGAGAACAGAAGCCCTCGCCTGGGAATAAAGATTTAAGCATAAAACATCTCCAGGGGGTGCAAATTGTCTCCTCACTTTGGGAGAGATAGATTACTCCCGAATGAGTAATGGCGTCTCTAGCTTTCAGTTAATTTCCCTTTATGACTTCAGTCTCTAGCACTTAATACCATGGGCACTTAAAGAGCCAAACTTTTTCACTGGGTGGCTTGTTGTGGGCTGAATTGTGCGGGAGGTGGATTTTAAGTCCTTGTTTCTAGCCACCCCAACACACCTGTAACCCCAGTTCTATCCCTAACCACCCCCCCAACAGCTTATGTACAAATAGTTCTTGAGAGCACAGCCTTGTCTTTCTGACTTCCTCTGCTTGTATAGAGACAGTTGATCCTTTCAGGGAAGAGAAGTTAATCCTTGGGAATGTCAGTGGCCTCAGTCTGCCATGAGTCCCTTAAAGAGGAAGCTCCAATCATCCTTTGTCCCAGGTAATCAAATGACATGCCCAGATACTGACTGGTCCAGAGCCAGCTATTAGTTGCTTCTACATATTAAATCCACAGTATTTGCTAACCAGTAGGCCCAGAGGTCTGCTGCTGCTGCTAGTGTGTGTGTGTGTGTGTGTGTGTGTGTGTGTGTGTGTGTGTGTGTGTGTGTGTTTATTTATTTTTTGGGAGTGGGGTGGGTTTTTTCAAGACAGGGTTTCTCTGTGTAGCCCTAGCTGCCTTGGAACTCTATAGACCAGGCTGGCCTCAAACTCAGATATCTGCCTGCTTCTGCTTCCTGAGTGCTGGCATTAAAGGTGTGCGCCACTACAGTCTGGCCTGAGCCTGCTGCTTCTTAAATGGCTCAAGGTGGAGTGAAACTGAGGTAAATAACTCTATAAACAGTTGGAGCTGTGAGAATGTAAGCCTTAGGGAGAAACTGTCAGGAACTTCGGCTGACAGGACTTTCAAGGGATTTGGGGTGGGTTCACTGGGGTTGTGGATGAGGCCCTGGGTTTAATCCCTAGCAGCAAAAACCTAAAACAAATTAAGAGCCTGAGACTAGACAGCTAATATCCCAATATCCCAGG
>NW_022196900.1:86801199-86843141 GCF_008632895.1 Mastomys coucha
ATTTAACATGGCAGCCTCTGTCTGTGTAAAGCATTATAAAAGCATTATACGCTCATCGGCTGTCTCCACCTGCCCCTGCGTATATGTCCCTTCTCTGCAAACATCCTGAGTAAACCCTTACCCTCTGCACTGAGCCTGGGTGGTAAGGCTCCTAGGCTTCAGGGGGTTTTCATTCCACTCTGAAGATCACCTAGACTCTAGCATTGCTCTTAAACTTGGGTCAGTTTTGTCCTCTAGGGAACATTTGGCGATGTTTGAAGATACCTGTGGATGTCTGGTAGGTGGGGACCAAGGATACATGAAGAATTTCCTGCTTCAGAAAGTCATTCGTGATGCCGTTGAGAAAACCTGCTTTAGAACAGTGATAGTAATTCATTCAGTCATTCATTTATTCTGTTTCAGTAGAGCTGACTGAAGGCAGAGCTTCAGACATGCCGTGTAAATATTTTTTAACCAAGGAATTGTGATTCTCAGAGTGGGCTTTCCTGGACCAGCAGCAGCAGTAGCAATACAGAGAACTTCTTTAAAATGCAGATTCTAAAATCCAGGCGGCGGTGGCACACACCTGTGATCCCAGCCCTCAAAGGCAGAGGCAGGCGGATCTCTGTGAGTTTGAGGCCAACCTGGGCTACTGAGAGAAACCTTGTTTCAAAAAAAATAAAATAGGAAAGGAGGGAAGGGGATGAGTTAACAGAGGGAAAGGAGAAAGAGAGATGAGAGAGAGAGAGAAGGAGGGAGGGAGGGAGAGAGAGAGAAGGAGGGAGAGAGAGAGGGGAAGGAAGAGGGAGAGAGAGAGGGGAGGTTTAGCAGTGTTTGGACAAGTCCTCTAAGTACCTTTTTTGTAGTGCTGCTGGACTGAACCCTGACCCTGCTGGACTGAACGCTAGGCAAGCATTCAGCCATAATGCACCTCCCAGCATGCATCACCCTGGTGCACCTGGGTCCCCTAGAGAAGCATTGTGTTCAGAGAGCACTGGTGCTTCTCGCCCTTCTGAGGAACACCGCATAGACTTTTATTTATACTCTCTTGCTATTCTTCACCATCCACTGGCCTTTAAGACTTAGCGCTACATGGCCTATTATCTCACGAGGCAACAAGTCCAAAGACGAGAGAGCTGGCTTTTACCCTAGCTGGATCCTTTCTAGTTACCACAGTGTGGATCTTAATGGCTTCTTCTCATCTTGAATGTACTCTGGAATCATCCAGAGAGCCTTTAAAAATCCCAGACACAGGCTGGGTCCCAAACAACTAAACCTGAATCTCGGAGAAGGGCCTCAGGATAGCTCCTAAGGTGGTTCCAAGGGGTGACCCCAGTTGGGAACACTGGTGCTGGCCATCTTGTAACTACACCATGGGGCAGCGTAAGGCTAGCCCCACTCCATGCCCCTCTACATGCACGCACACACATGCATGCACACACACAAACACACACACCAAACATGCACATGCACGCACATACACACTCATGCACATATACACACACTCTTGTACATATACACACACTCGTGTACGCATACACGCAAATACTCTTTTGCACATATACACACGAACTCTTGCAAGCACACATTTCCTTGCGCGCGCACACATGCACACACACACATTGTATTATCCATCATCTTACAAGAAAGCCACTGCCTCTCACCTATGTTATGTGAACTTCAGAACCTCTACCAAAGCCCCTGGTTGATCACAAATGTAGGAGCATGGCCAGAGAACCCCAGCCATCATCCCTGAGTGGTAGATTATGGATCTGTATGTAAAATAACCCCCTGAGGGCTGGAGAGATGGCTCAGTGGTTAGGAGCACCGACTGCTCTTCTAAAGGTCCTGAGTTCAAATCCCAGCAACCACATGGTGGCTCACAACCATCCGTAATGAGAGATCTGACTTCCTCTTCTGGATGAACTGAAGACAGCTACATTGTATACATGTAATAAATAAATCTTAAAAAAAAAAAATAACCCCCTGAAAGTGCCTCTAACTTCTAAGTCCCAAGTACAAGGAAGGGCTATTGGGTGGCTTGGTGCTAAGTACTCCTTCCTTAACCTTCATGTATAAGGCCTTGAGTCCCATCCCTAGCACCTCATACAGAAGAAAAGCGGGGTATCTTGGTGCATATCTGCAATTACAGAGGCTAGGACAGGAGGACTGCCTTGAGTGAAGCTAGTCTAAGTTACATAGACACCAGGGCTATATATTTATATTGTGAGGCTGTCACAAAAACAAAAAAACAAAAAAGTCCCTGCTACAACAGATCAGAAAAGACCCTGTAACCTGTAAATCCATTTGTAGGTCATAGTAGCTGGAGGGAGAAAGTTCCCAGGGGCACACAGATAGCACAAGTAGAGGTTTCCATCTTTCTTCTCCTTCTTCTTCTCCTTCTCCTTCTCCTTCTCCTTCTCCTTCTCCTTCTCCTTCTCCTTCTCCTTCTCCTTCTCCTTCTTCTTCTTCTTCTTCTTCTTCTTCTTCTTCTTCTTCTTCTTTTTTTTTTGGTTTTTTGAGACAGGGTTTCTCTGAGTAGCCCTGGCTGTCCTGGAACTCACTCTGTAGACCAGGCTGGCCTCGAACTCATAAATTCACCTGCCTCTGCCTCCCAAGTGCTGGGATTAAAGGCATGCGCCACCACTGCCCGGCGGTTTCCATCTTCTTGAGAATGAGGATTGAGTCCAGAGGTTTGACTAAAGTACATGCTCTACCCCCAACCTCCTGCAATTTGTTTGGACTTTTCAGACAAAAATTAAAGCTGGCTTGGTGGCACATACCTTTAATGCCAGAATGGTAGGCAAAGGCAGGTGGAGCTCTGTGAGATCTAGTCAAGCCTGATCTACAGGGGTACAAAGTGAGATAGATAGATAGATAGATAGATAGATAGATAGATAGATAGATAGATGGATGGATGGATGGATGGATGGATGGATGGATGGATGGATAGGTGAATAGTGGATAGATGGGTGGATGGATGGATGGATGGATGGATAGATAGATGATAGGTAGATAGATAGGTGGATGGTGGTAGGGGTAGGGAGGATGGGGTGGATAGGTAGGTAGATGGGTGGATGGATGGATAGGTGAATGGGTGGGTGGATAGATGGATGGATGGATAGATACATACATACATAGATACATAGATAGATGGGTGGGTGTATAGGGGGTCTGGGGATGGGTGGATAGGTGAGTGGGTGGAGAGATGGATGGATAGATAGATAGACAGACAGACAGATAGATTCTCTAATAGTTGCTTTCAGAGACCTCCCTGTAAGTAGAAGACAGTGGATAGAGAGGAGTTAGGTAAAGTTTCACTGAGGAAATGGTCTGTGAGACGAATCCCACAGCAGAGGAGATTGTAGATACACAAGCAAGCAGGGGATAAGGGTTGTCTATGGAGGTAACAGAGGAAATGGCATCACTGCTCAGCACTGTCTTGGCTGGAATGTGCAAGGCTGACTGCCCAGTGCACGGGGGGAGTAACAGGTGAGCAAGAGCTTTGGGGACCGCCGGGACTGCAAAGGGCTCAAAGACAGCTGGAAGCTCTGATGCCATCCTAGGGTAGAGCCACCACAAACTGCTCAGTGCTGTGCACTCCAGGTCCCCAACCGAGCATGCTCTTGCTAAGGGCTGCTCACACACAGTCATTGAGGGAAGAGAAACCCAGGGCTTCTGCACACCAAAGAGCTGCCCTGTGAAGCCACAGGCAAGGACACAGCTACCACCGGGGAACCATAAGCTTTACACCAGTGAGGCAGAGGCAGGCAGAGCTGAGTTCAAAGCTACCCAGGTTCACAGAGTGAGTTCCAGGACAACCAGGGCTACACAGAGGAACCCTGTCTCAAAAACAAAACAAAACAAACAAAAACCCAAACAAAACAAAGCGTCTAATGTTAGATGTGGTGACACACTTGGAATCCTAGCATTCAGAAGGCTGAGGCTAGAGATCTGGAGCCCAGCCTAGGCTATATAACAAGACTCCATCAAAAGAGAGGGGAAGGGGGAACTAGGAAGATAACTCAGTCAGTAAAAGTGTTTGCCACACAGCATGAGGACCTGAGTTGCCTTAGTGCCTGTATAAAAAAGCCAGATATGGCAGCTACACAGGGCTACAGGGCTACACAGGGCTACACAGGGCTACACAGGGCTATAGGGCTACATGGGGGGCTACACAGGGCTACACAGGGCTACGCAGGGCTACAGGGATACACGGGGCTACACAGGGGCTACACAGGGCTACACAGGGCTACACAGGGCTACGCAGGGCTATAGGGCTACACAGGGCTATAGGGCTACACAGGGCTATAGGGCTACATGGGGGGCTACACAGGGCTACAGGGATACACGGGGCTACACAGGGCTACACAGGGATACACAGGGATACACAGGGATACACGGGGCTACACAGGGATACACGGGGCTACAGGGCTACACAGGGCTACGCAGGGCTACACAGGGCTACGCAGGGCTATAGGGCTACACAGGGCTATAGGGCTACATGGGGGGCTACACAGGGCTACAGGGCTACACGGGGCTACACAGGGCTACACGGGGCTACACAGGGCTACACAGGGCTACAGGGATACACGGGGCTACACAGGGATACACAGGGCTACACAGGGATACACAGGGATACACGGGGCTACACAGGGATACACGGGGCTACACAGGGATACACGGGGCTACATGGAGCTACACAGGGATCCTTATGGCCACAGCAATGCTTGTGCTATCAGCCAGCCCTGGGTTCACTGGTCTCCAACAAATGTCACGGCTGGCAAGTAAAGGAGCTCGCCTCTAAGCCAGACAGGAAAACCCCCACTCCCAAAAGTTGTCCTCTGACCTAAATACACACACACACACACACACACACATCATCATACACCCACACAAACACTGCACCACACACACACATACATACACACATATACACACACAGAGATACACAAACATCACATGCACACACATATGCCACACACCACACCACATTCACACACATACCACATACACACATATCATGCAGCCACACAAACACCACACCACACACACACATCCCACATCACATACACACATAAATACTACACAGACACACACAAACAGCACACACATACATCACACAGACACCACATACATACCACACACACACCACACACATACCTCACACGCCAGACACACATGCATACACACGCATACACACCCTACCTTCAGAACTATCACTTAGCCTTTTCTGGCTTGAGGCCATGGGTGTTCAGATGTAGGTGTCCAGGTCACTAACCACTGTGATCTCTTCAGAGCTGCCATCCTTTCCTGAGAGCCTACAATGCTTACCTCAGACCCCAGTAGACTGCTAAGACCAGGCACCTGGTGATAGACAGTGACAAGACATGGACAGGCGGCAGGAAACGTGAGTCCCATCAGAGCACTCGATAGTGGCTGGAGGGCCCAGCCTGAGCTGGCTCCATTTGCTTCCTTTCTGCCGTTGGCCCTGGGACAAGCTCAGCGCAGCAGTGTACTGAAGGCCCAGCAGCAGTGGGGGCTGCTGGGAGAAGGCCTAGCCTCATCTCTCAATGTCCCAGCTCTACTGGCCTCAGGGCCTACTTGAGCTGAAAGCCCGTGTGTCCTCTGAGGGCTGGTGGGAAAGGAAATTTGTCTCAGCTGTCAGCAGAGTCTGTGCGGGAAATGGGGGGCCCCACAGCCTGGGAGAGGTCTTTTTTGCAGCGCCATTTAGGATCCTGACCTTCCATCTCCGTATACCCCTCTCTATCCTCCTCCCAACCTTGTTTTTTTAAAAGACAGAATCTCACTCTAGAGCTAGCTACCAAGGTGTAATGACATAGTCATTAGTGGCTATGTCCTTTAGTGGCTGGTGCAGAATCCAGCAAAGCTCGGGAGTCTCCTGGATGATAAAGGAGCCTGACTTGTTTGTTACGATGCTGGGCATAGACTCTGGGGCCTCCTTGTACATGCCAGGCAAGCAGTTTAGCATCAGGAGTCTTTTACTTACCTTTATCTTCCTTGTTATGTGACACAGGGTCTCCCATTGTAGCCCAGGCTGGATTAGAAGTCACTATTTAGCACAGGCTAGACCCAGACTCCAGTCAGTCCTCCTGCTTCAGTTTCTTCTGCTTCAGTTTCTGGGACAACCAAGTGTCACCAAGCATAGTTATTTAGTTTGGGGGGAGGGGGCTTTTGTTTTGTTTTGTTTTCTGGTTTTTTGGATTTTTTTATTTATTTTTCCTCTGTTGTATATACATTGTATGTAGGTACGTGGGGTCAGAAGACACTCAGTGCTCTCCTTCCCTCTCATGGGTACCGAGGTTCAAACTCAGGTTGTTGGGGTCTGAAGCCAGGTACCTCTACCTGCCAATCTAGTTCACCAGCCCCACCTTTTGAGACAAACTCTCATGTACTTCAGGCTGACAAGTCATTTGGATGACACTGAATTTCTGATCATCCTCCTGCCTCCACCTCCAGCTGCTGAACCCTGTGTTTGTCAGTACTCGGGTCTGAACCCAGGGCTTCATATACGCTAAAGCGAGTACTGAGCGAGCTACAACCCCAGACTTTATTTGGGGTGGCTTTTTTGGTTTGGGGGTTGTTTGTTTTGGGGAGATTTTTGTTGTTGTTGTTGCTTTTAGATTTTACTTATTTTATGTATAAATAAACTGTCGTTCTCTTCAGACACACCAGAAGAGGGCATCAGATCCCATTACGGATGGTTGTGAGCCACCATGTGGTTGCTGGGAATCTAACTCAGGACCTCTGGAAGAGCACTCAGTGCTCTTAACTGCTGAGCCATCTCTCCAGCCCATTTAAGGTAGTTTTTAAAGGGAGATTTATGTAATCCAGACCTGCCCAGATCTTGCCTCTTCCTTTGGAGAGCTAGGATTGAAGGGTGTATGAGGAGACTGTATCCAGGGGCATCTTTTGATAGTCACTAAGCACCTTTCTGTCCTCCCAAGTCCATGCTCAGGAGTTCTCCTAGGCCTGGGGCAGCCCCAGGGTAGTTCCAGAAAAAGGCAGATCAACAAAAAGATGAAAAGATTAGCAGGTTGGAACTTTAGCCCCGCCCACTGTTCTTCCCCAGGACTGGAGATGGAGGTATCTGCAAACCCTTGAGGTAAGAGCTCCTTTTAGAGCCGCCAGGTTGATGAAAAGTGAACATGCCGACTCCACAGAGACAGAACAGCCACAACTGAGTACCCCGTCAGATCCCACCCTAGGTACACGTTTTCATCTGGCCATTCATTTATAATAGAGCCATTCTATTATATAATAGAGCCATTCTGCAAGGCTCTGCAAGCCAATCTAGCTAATTATGGAACATGAGGAAAGGGTCGTAGGAGCCCCACAGCCTGTCCATTGGCAGGACAAATGGTAGCCAGAGGCTTGGGACTGGCCTCTTGCAGGGGTGCCTGCTTATGAGACTGAACCCTTCATCTGTAGGGGTCTGGGCTAAGTCCCAGGTAGTTCAAGCCATAAGTGAATTGAATCATCAGGCACCCAGCTGGTTTGAAGAATTGGTTAGTGACAGAGAGTGTCCCAGAAGCTATAATTAGTGAGCACGTTCAGCCCTCCAGTGTGAGAGGAGGGGGAGTTCTCAGACTTACCATTCAGGCAGATCATGAAAAACTGTTCATGGGCCGTCAGTTTCTCACCCCCGGAGGGTGAAAGCCACAGACCCTGCCTAGCTTCAGGTTAGGGTTTAGAGCAGAAGGGGCTTCCCAGTACCCTCCTCCCATCCCGACTGCCCAACCTCCCTCGAACCTGACCATGATCCCACCTTCTCACTCAGGAAGTGGGGCTGTGCTCTGAGTCATGGCTGTCTTTCCTTTGTGAGCCCTGCTTCAGCCTTTCCTAGTCCTCCCTTAGTCATCCCTCGTGATAAGGACTGGAAGCCCCACCCCCAACGTGTGTCATCCCCAGTTCTGAACCTCTTGCCAAAAATGACTGCCTCTGCTTGTCCAGTTGTGTTGGCTCCTTCTGAGAACCTTTAAGCTTCAGAACAGAAAGGTGTCCTTGGGCCGGGCGGTGGTGGCACATGCCTTTAATCCCAGCACTTGGGAGGCAGAGGCCGGGGAATTTCTGAGTTCGAGGCCAGCCTGGTCTACAGAGTGAGTTCCAGGACAGCCAGGGCTACACAGAGAAACCTCATCTCGAAAAAAACAAACAAACAAACAAACAAACAAAAGTGTCCTTTGGGACCCAGGGCTGGGAAACAGCATGTGGCTGGCTACTTTTATGTCAACTTGACACAGGCTAGAGCCATTTGAGAGGAGGGAACCATAATTGAGAAAATACCTTCATAAGACTGGGCCACAGGCAGCCTGTAGAATACATTCTTAATTAGTGATTGATATGGGAAGGCCCAGTCCATTCCAAGTGAGACCATCCCTGGGTCGATAGTCTTGGATTCTGTAAGAAAGCAGGCTGAGAAAGCTATGAGGAACAAGCCAGTAAGTGGCACCCCTCCATGGCCTCTGCATCAGTTCCTGCCTCCAGGTTCCTGCCCTGTTTGAGTTCCTGTCCTGACTTCCTTCAGTGATGGACTATGGACCCAGAAGTGTAAACTAATGAACATTGTCTTCCCCAACTTGCTTGTGGTCATTGTGTTTTATTGTTGAACTATTAACCCAAATTAAGACACAGGACGAATAACAGGCATGCCACCCCAGTCTGCTCACAGCCAAAGAGGTCTGCCGTGATCCAAGGCCCGAGGAGGCCAAGGTAAATAAATCACCAAAATAGAGTCCTCATACTGCTCACGGTCTACTTCAGGAAGCTAAGAAGGTTCTAGAATGAGCTATCATGGAGGTATCGAAACCCGGAGTGAGCCAGAGAGGGGACCTCCCTGGGTGACCAAGGGTCAAGGGATGAGGCTTAGGCTGAAACGCTAAAGACGAACCAGAGTCCACTGCACTACACATAAAGATCCCAGAGTAAGCCGGGCGATGGTGGCATACGCTTTTAATCCCAGCACTTGGGAGGCAGAGGCAGGTGGATTTCTGAGTTCGAGGCCAGCCTGGTCTACAGAGTGAGTTCCAGGACAGCCAGGGCTATACAGAAAAACCCTGTCTTGAAAAACAAAAGAAAACAAAACAAAAACAAACAAACAAAAAGATCCCAGAGTAGAACAACCTTGGGACTCCGAGATGGCTTTTTGTAAAGATACTTGCCACTGAGTTTGAAGATCTGAGTTTGATCCTTGGGACCCCTATGGAGGAAGCCAACTCCTACTCGTGGTCCTTTGAGAGCCACAGAGTGCTCTAGCATGTGTGTACACAAACACAGACATACAAGGTAAATACATAAGAACAAACCTAAAAACAGAGAGGGGCCAGAGGGAGTGGGAGCCCAGGATTCAGTAGGGCAGAATTGGAATAAATGACCTAGGACAGAGGGTAGTTCAGACTTTGAGTAAGGTGGTCAGACCTTAGGTCTGGGGCATTTGGGACCTTCAAGAGCCTGGCAGAGCTGGTCAGAGCAGACAGAGCAGAACCCGGTCACTGTAAGGAGAGAGACATCATGTGTCCAGTGCTTGGGTCAGTGAGGGCTAACTAAATGTCCATAGGAGTCTGAGCACACTGTCAGCATGGAAGGGGGAACTGACATGGGCTCACTTGAAACCTCCAGGGGACCCTGTGGGGAACCAGTCTACCGGGGCTGAATCGCCATGGATTGGCTCTTCTTTTGTGAGAAAGGGGACTCTTTGGAGACTTTGATAAAAGCTGGGACCCTGTCCCCACATAAAGTTATGCTCTGCGTATTGTTTTAGGGACTTCCTGGACAGACTCCAGGAAGCCTAGGTAGTCATGGAAACTGGCTGGACACAGCTGCCATTCCCTAACAGTGGCTGAGAAGAGTCCCCAGTGTTATCCCAGTTGCTTCAGCAGTGTGTTCGTGCTTGTGCCTGTGCATGTGCGTGTGCGTTTACCGTGCGTGCGTGTGTGTGTGTGTGTGTGTGTGTGTGTGTGTGTGTGTTTATTGTGCGATGGTTGACTCTGGGAATACTTGAGAGGCCTTTTGTTTTGTCATTGTTAACAGTACTAGGATCAAATCCAGGGGTTTTATGCCCACTCATCTTGCGTGTTTTAAAACGCGTTTATCTGGGATTTGGGAGGCTGAAGCAGGAGGATCTCTGAGAAGCCAACCTGGGGGGCTGGACTTGTTGTCCCTGAGCTGTGAAGAGTCCGGAAGAGTGCTTCAAGCGCACTCTGGCTTCCAGAAACCCAAGATACATCAGGAGAAGGAAAGAGAGAAAGAAGAAAATGTGGCCGGGAGACCAGGAGGGCTGGCGAGCTTGGGCTGAGAACTCAAACGAAAATAAAGGGCCAAGTTGAAACTCCAGGGCTATCTAGGCAGGGTGGCTTCAGCTCCCTCAGCTTACCAAGCTAAGGTCTACTGTTCGGTTTACAGGACTGCCTGCCAGGGACTTTTTTTTCCTACTTTGTTCCTGAGGACCCCACCCCACCCTCGGAGGGTGGTCCTGAGAGGTAGTGTGATCTGGCCAAGGTGACACAGCTAGGGAACAGCAGTCTGGACCCGACCCAGAGCTGCCAGCGCGCAGGACCCGCACTCTTCCACTTCGCTCCACGCCCCTCCCCTCCCCCGCCCCCTCGCTCTTCCGCCCCTCCCTCGCCTCCCTCCGGGGTGGCGGCCGAGCCACGTGGTGGGCCGGGAAGCGGCGGCTGCCTAGCGCCCGGGCGGCTGCCCCAGCTGGGCAGTGCTGCACCGCGCCGCGCTCCGTGCCTGCGGGGGCCGCTGAGCGCTGGCCGGCGCCGCGGGCGGGAGGTGTGCCGACGGCCGGCCGCAGACAAAGGAGGCGCGGCAGAGCCCGCGCGGACCGGGCGCACCATGCACTCGGGGTGCGGGCGGCCGGCCGCGGCTCTGGGGACCCGGCCCTAGTCGCCGGCCCCGCCGCCCCGGGGCGCCATCGGGACGACGCGACCCCGCGCGGCGCGAGGAGGAGCCATGGGCAAGTGCAGCGGGCGCTGCACGCTCGTCGCCTTCTGCTGCCTGCAGCTGGTGAGCCGCGCGGAGCGGGGTGGGGCAGCGGCGGTGCGTGGGCGCCACCCGGGGTGCGGGGTGGCCGGGCGGAGCCTGCCCCGCGCGGGCCGGCTTGTCCCTTTGTGTGCGCTCCTCGCCTCAGCCCCGCGCTCGCGCGCACGGTCCAACGCTCCCGGGCTGCACGCGTCCGTTCGCAGTGTGTGCGTGGGCTCCCGCTGGGGGCTGCGCCCCAGGACTGTGGCTCCCTTGGGGCCGGGGGTGTGTCCGAGGCTGGTCTGCGCATTCGGAGAGGTCCTTGCCCGCATATCCCCCTCCAGATCGCTGGTTCCATGGGTACCTCTTCCCTCTGGGCTCCGCCCCTGTGAGCGTTTCTCACAAAGTCTCTTTCTGCTCTTGTGTTATGTCTCTGGAATGTTTTTAGATCTCTGGCCATTTCTGCTTTCTGTTTGGGTGGTGGGACCTGAGACTCTTTGAGAACCCTCAGCCGTCCTTTGTGCTGCTTTCTTGCCTCCCAGCACCCTCCTGACTGGGTAGCCTGGGATGGAGAGCCACCTCCTTGAAGGAGGGTAACCAGGAATTGATGTATCGTGGGCCAGCCTGACCTGGTAGGCACCGGTCCCACTTTGTGGCTTTAGTCTGGCCCCCGAGTCCTCCAGCGTCCCATAAGCCATCTGTTCTATCAGCAGCGGGGTGGGGTCAGGTAAAGAGTTCCCTGGTCCCATTGGATGAGGACACTTGAGTGTCCTGGGAAGAATCAGAGCATCTTAGGGCTCTGTGCTGGCCCCAGTTTGGGGGTGGTGGTGAATGAGGTCTTTGACTGGAGGGCGGCATAGTGAATCCGGAGGCTAAGAGTGACTGAGGTCCTGGCCTATGCATTGGGAGGGTGATAGAGGTGAGACAGGGGTCTCTTGCCTCCCTTGGAACTGTGGTCCAACACGGCTTTGCTTCTTCTCAAGACAGTGTTGTGCAGGAACTGCTGATAGATAGCATCAGGTCTGTGGAGGAGCCTGGGGCGCCTGGGCCTCATTCCTGTGGGTCTGGATCTGCCTTCCAGCCTGCACCTGCCGACTGCACCCCCACCCCCACCCCGCCCACAGGTGCAGAGGGTGGTGGGGAAGCTTTGAGTGGGATGTGCAGGTGGCCTCTGTCCTCTCACCTTTCCTTGAGTCACTGGCCCCACGCCTGCTATTCACAGCATTGTCCTCTTGGGCCATGCTAGAACCTCCTCTCCCCCCACATTGGTGTCCAGGTGACTTCCTCCTCATAAGGCCAACTGGTCAGGCATCATTCTCAAGGACGGTAGAGGGACTTAGTCACCACCAGGTAGGATGAAAACTCCAAAAGGGCAAAGACAGCTCATTTTGTTCCTGCTAAATCCCCAGCAGCTGGACAGTGCTTGACACCTCATTAATATTTGTAAACTAAACGAAGAACCGGTTATTTGGCAAATCTGGGCTCACAGTAGAAATATTCTTCGTTATCTATTTTTAGGACCATAAAATGTCAAGAAATCTTCAAACTTTTTAGAGAATTCCTTTTCTTTCTTTTCTTTTCTTTCTTTCTTCTTCTTCTTTTTTTTTTTTTTTTTTTTTTTTTTTTTTTTTTTTTTTTTTTTTTTTTTTTTTGTTTGTTTGTTTTGTTTTCCGAGACAGGGTTTCTCTGTGTAGCCCTGGCTGACCTGGAACTCACTCTGTAGACCAGGCTGGCCTTGAACTCAGAAATCCACCTGCCTCTGCCTCCTAAGTGCTGAGATTAAGGGCGTGTGCCACCACTGCCTGACTCCTTTAGTTAATTTAAAATATATATATATTTTTAAAAATTTTGTGCATCTGTGTCTGCATGTGTGAGTGATCCTGAAGAAGCCACCGGCCCACCGGAGCTGGGGTTACAGGTGGCGTGTGCCGAGACTCAAACTCAGGCCCTCTGCAAGAACAGAGCGTTCTTCACTGCTGAGCTATTTCTCCAGCCCTAAGGATGCCTTTCTGTTTTTGGCTTGTTGTGTTTATTGTTCTTGTTTGTTTGAGACATGTTCTAACTCTTCCATCCAGGCTGATCTTGAACCTTCAGCCATCCCCCTGCCTCAGCTCCCTGAGTACTGGCTGGAATTACAGGATGTCTAGCTTAAGTTTTAAACTACTTTTTGTTTGTTTGATCGTTTGATTTTGTTTCCAGACAGGGTCTCTCACTGTGCAGCCCTGGCTGTCCTGTAATTCACTCTTGTAGAGCAGACTGGCTTTGAACTCACGGAGCTCCACCTGCCTCTGCCTCCCGAGTGCTGGGATTAAAAAGTGTGCACCTCTACACCCTGCTTAAACTACGTTTGTCTTTGTTTTGTTTTTACTTAAGAAACGAAGGGTGTGTGTTATGAAGTGAATAAATAAGCGCTCAGAGAGTGGAGAGTAGAGTGTTTCCTTCTCTCTGTGCCTGTGAGGAGTTTGTCCCTTGCTCATTCTTGAGTGCTGTTACTAATTCACTGGGTGCCAGCTACTCTTGGGAATGCTTTTCCACGAGTTAACTCATTTAACCTTCATTGTGACCCAGTGATGTAACTTGCTCAAAGGGATCCAGGAACTGAGATTCAGGCTTGGGACCAGCCTTCTCTGTTGCCTTAGCTACAGTCCAAGAAGCTCTGGCCTTGGCGCACTAGGGCCCGTAGGGAGGTGCTCACCCGTCTAGGGAAGCAGAAGTGGTACAGGGGGTCTCCCAGCCTCCGGTCATTCCCAGCCAAGCGATGGCAGCTCTTCCACCAGCACAGAGCTAGCTTAGACAGGACCTGGGTGGGATTCCACTTCTCCCACGAAAGCCTGGGTGGCTTGGCCAGGTTGTGCGAGCTACATGAGACAATTTAGGAAGTGCGGTGGGAGGGGGGGCGACTTGAAAATTGGTCTCTTGGCTCTGTTGCTCTGTCTGAGCTGATTGCAGAAAGGGTCCTTCCAGCTGTCACTCACTAACCCCCTAGAGCCCCTGCAGCCTGGCAGCTTCCAGAATGTGCTCTCTCAGGATGCTGAATGTGCCAGCCTGAGGGGAGAAGGAGGCTGAGCTTTCTGATCCAAAGGACTGAGGTATTAAAGAGGCAGTTAGTTATTTTTCCGCTGAAAACGTTAAGAGAAAGGATCGTTTTCCTTTTCCGATGGAGTTTAGGCGTGAAGAAGCAAGCCCATTGCAGACCCTTCCTTACTGAGGTAGACTTGTTTTGGACAAAGGGTAGAACACAGGGGATGGAGCTTTAGAGGAAACAGATCCGGACTGTGCCATCGAAGTGGATAACTACTGGGGAATAATTGAGGCTCTGGAGTTTGAGCAAAGCCACCTGGGTTCCAGATCCCGCTGTCGCCTAGTCACTTCCCGACTGCATGATTTTGGATTAAGTGTCTCTGTCTCTCTCTTGTGTTTTGTTGTTGTTGTTGTTGTTGTTTGAGACAGAGTTTCTCTGTGTAGCCCTGACTATCCTGGAACTCACTCTGTAGACCAGGCTGGCCTCAAACTCAGAAGTCCACCTGCCTCTGCCTCCCAAGTGCTAGGATTAAAGGCCACCACTGCCTGGCATTGTTTCTTATTTTAATTTATTTAGTGTATGTGTGTGCAGATGCCACGGCATGCATGTGGAAGTCAAAGGACTACTTACAGGAGTCCGTTCTCTCCTTCTACCTTGTGGGTCCTAGGGGTCAAACTCGAGTTGTCAAGCTTAGCAGCAAGCACCCTTAGCCTTTGAGCCATCCTGTTGGCCTGTCATTGGGGTTTTTTTGTTTTTGTTTTTGTTTTTGACACAGGGTTAAGTTGTGTAGCCCTGGCTGTCCTGGACCAGGCTGGCCTTCAGCTCAAGAGATCCCCACCCCCACCCCAGAATGCTGGGATTATAGGCATTCACCACCACACCAATCTGCTACTTCCATTCTCCAAAGTGTACCTTTGTTGTCTGTCATAAACAGTTCCTGTGTGTGTGTGTGTGTGTGCATTCATGCTCGCACATGTGTGTATATGAACTGTGAAGGCCAGTTGTTGATCTCAGTGTGCCCCTCGGCCCTCTCCCACATTTTCTACCTCATGGGATCTCTCATTCACCCTAGATTTCACTGTATTGCTAATCTGGAAGGCCTACGGATACTCCTGCCCCTGCCTTACACACAGCTGCCTTACACACATAGATTTCTCTTTCCTTTTTCTCTCTCTTTCTTTCAAGAATTATTTATCTGCCGGGCAGTGGTGGCATACGCCTTTAATCCCAGCACTTGGGAGGCAGAGGCAGGCGGATTTCTGAGTTCGAGGCTAGCCTGGTCTACAGAGTGAGTTCCAGGACAGCCAGGGCTATACAGAGAAACCCTGTCTCGGGGAAAAAAAAAATTATTATTTATCTTATGTATAGGAATACATTGTAGCTGTCTTCAGACACACCAGAAGAAGGTGTCAGATTACATTACGGATGATTGTGAGCCACTATGTGGTTGCTGGGAATTGAACTCAGGACCTCTGGAAGAGCATTCGGTGCTCTTAACCACTGAGCCATCTCTCCAGTCCAGATCTTTTTTATGTGGGTGCTGAGGATTAAAATCCAGTCCTTACGCTTTTGTGTCAAGCAAGCACTGTATCAGCTGAGCTGTCTCCTGCCTCCAAGTTCCTGATTCTTAGGATGGTTATAGTGGCTGTCACAGTGGAACTATAACTCAAGCATTTCAGGGATCGTGTGCCTTTTGCAGGAAGTGGCAGGCACTGGGACCGTGAGCTGAGGGGTAGGAGGACTGGGTTCTAGCCCAGCTTTGACCTTGACATCTGCAGGTCTGTGCATCTCCCACCTCTGTGTCTCCTGTTTATTTAGTTTTTGTGTTTTCTCCATCTGTGAGGTGAGAAGAACTTGAAACCTGGCTCCTGGGCTCTGCCTGACTGGGGTCTTCGAGGACATCTGGGCAGGTGTGAAGGTTTCTTGGTTCCCTTCTGTCCTCAGAACCTCCCAGGACATTTGCTTTCCTGGGTTCTAATTACTGTAGCGTGCTGACCTTATTAATACAGTTCACTCCCAGATTCTCACTCATTTGCATATTTCCTCTCCCTACTCAACCTCCTTCCCGAGCTCCCACGGCCACTCTGTTCTTCCGGTAAGGGGATGAACCCGGGATGTTCGCCCTGGGGACTCATCTTTGGTTTCTTCATCATCATCATTATGGTTCCCGTTTGAGGAGGCCTGTGCTAACCACTTCGTATGCATTACCTCATTTAAGCAAATGAGCTTACATATGTAAAGTGCTTGGCAGAGTGCCTGGTACGTGTTAAACGATCAATAAACGCTAGCCATTTTCCTGCCTCTACCCTTCACATTATCGTAATTCCTTGCAGTGGGAAGGATGGTTTTTATTATCCCCTTTTCCAGATAAGGAAATTGAGGTGCCCAGGGGTGAGGAGGTTTGCCCAGGGTCACCAAGCTAGTGACAGAATGCCAGCCCTCTGCTGCCTCTTGGAAAAAACTGACGACGTCTACAGTTCCAGTGTTCAGTGGCCTCACAAGGCCACCAGTGTTTGTGATCTCAGGCATAGTGCCCCCACTATGTGCTAGCAACAGCTTCCTATTGTGGCGATTCTTGTCCCAACCCCATGTGACTTTGGACTGATGCATTCTCCATAGGCGCCAGCTTCTAAGTCTCCTCCCCACTTCAGAAAAGGCTTTTATTGCCAGGTGCCAGACACATAGTAGGTACTCAGAAAATTATTAGAATCATCCTTCCCCTGCCCCATCCCGGAAGGCTATTTGCCTTCCAGAAGGTGCTGGGTGGGTGAGGGGGAAATAACTCGGCTTCCAGCTGAGCCGAGAGTAATGGTGTGAAACGTGGTCCAGCTGATGGATGTGTTATTAGCGGTAGTGATGGCAGGGATGGAGGGAGGCGGCTCTGGTGGCCTGGGCTCCTCAGCAGCTGCAGCTGTACGCTCTTGGCTCCTTCTAAGGATCCGACTCTTTGCCTGAGGCTTCAGGTCCTTGAGCTGGCTTCAGAGTTGGGAGTGTGAAATTGTCCGGCTCACTTCTGTTCTTTAGTCCCCTGTGGACAGAACGAAGCTGGGAGATATACTCCCTTGAGCAGATGGACAAACTGAGGCCCTTTGAGGGGTAGGTAGGAGAGTAACTCTGTCGGCAGTGAATCAGGCAAGTGTTGCTGCCACCCTCTCACCTACGAGGTAGTTAGAGCAGCACTCTACGGCGGGCGTGGCAGTCTGGGGATGTGGTGACGTGAAGTGTTGACAGGATCCTGTATGAACCTGACTGGGGAAGTGCATCCCACAGTCGGATGCTATTTGGACAGGTCATCGGCTCCATCTCTGTCTAGATCAAAGGTTTTACTAACCAAGGTCATTCCCATAAATGATCCATGCTTATCCAAGTTTGTCAGAGTCCTCAACACCTCTCTTTCCCTTTTTATTGGTGGGGAGAGGGGGACGAGGTTTGAGACAGACAGGATTTCTCTGTGTAGCCCTGGCTGTCCTGGAACTTGCTCTGTAGAGCAGGCTGGCCTCGAGCACACAGAGTGCTGTGCCACCTCTGCTCAGGTTTCTCCCTTTTACTTGTTAAAGGATTTTATTTTTAATTGTGTGTATGTGTGAGTGCAGGTGCCCTCAGAGGTCAGCGGTGTCAGATCTCCCTACAGCTGGGAGCTACAAGATGTTGGGAGCCACCTTATGTAGGTGCTGGGAATCCAACTCAGGTCCTCAGGGAGAAATAGCAAGTGTTCTCAACCACTGAGTCATCTCCTCCCCGTCCTCTGCCTTCTCTCTCTCTCTCTCTCTCTCTCTCTCTCTCTCTCTCTCTTTCTCTCTTCCTTTCTTTATTTTCTTTCTTTCCTTCTCAAGACAGGGTTTCTCTGTATACCTCTGGCTGTCCTGGAAGTCATTCTGTAGACTAAGCTGGCCTAGAACTCAGAAATCTGCCTGCCTCTGCCTCCCAAGTGCTGGAATTAAGGGCATGCACCACCATCGCCCAGCCTCCACCTTCTCTTTCTGTGGTTTTTGTGGGTTTTTCATTTGGTTTGGTTTGGTTTTTGGTTTTCAAGGCAGGATTTCTCTGTGTAGCTTTGGCTGTCTTGGAACTCACTCAGTAGACCAGGCTGGCCTCAAACTCACTGAGATTCTCCTGCCTCTGCCTCCTGAGTGCTAGGATGGTTTTTGTTGGTTTTAAGACAGGGTCTCATGCATCCCAGGCTGGGCTCAGCTCCTGATCCTCCTCTTTTCCTGTCCAAAATGTTGATGTTAGAGGCACATACCATGCCCAAAAGTTGATTTCATTGCGTGGAGTATATGGGGCTTGGTGGGGAATAATCCTGTCTTTCCATGTGGTGTCTGCCATGAGCCTAAACCTGCCATTGTGTTAGATGCCTGTTCCCTGATGTAATCTGGTTCATTCACAGCTACATAAATAGTAGGTACGGGACAGGTCATGCCTATAAACTGGCACTCAGGAGTCTGGGACAGGAGGATTGTCGAGAGTTTTAAGCCAATCTGCTCCATTTCATGAATTCCAGGCCACCCTGGGCTATAGAATAAGATCCTGTCTTAAAATACACACACGCACACACACACACACTACACACAGAAGAGTCAGGTTTGGCTGGGCAGTGGTGGCACACGCTTTTAATCCCAGCACTGGGGGGGGCAGAGACAGACAAATTTCTGAGTTCGAGGCCAGCCTGGTCTACAGAATGAGTTCCAGGACATCCAGGGCTACACAAAGAAACCCTGTCTCGAAAAAAGAGTCAGGTGTGGTAACACCTGCCTCTAATCTCAGCACTTGGGAGGCAGAAGCAAGAGGATCTCTGAGTTTGAGGCTACCCGGGTCTACATAGTGAGTTCTGGGACAGCCAGAGCTACATAGCAGGACCATGTCTCAGAAAGCACAAAGTAAAACTGGACTTGGTGGTACACTAATCTCCTCATTCTAGGAGACAAAGGTAGGAGGATCTATGAGTCTGTAGCGTAGCCAGCCTGGTCCACTGAGTGAGTTCCGGGGTTCTATAGTGAGACCCTATTTCAGAATGGAAGGAAACAATTACAGGATAAGAGGCCAGTAAGATTATTCAGCTGGTAAAAGATCCCCAGTGCCCATATAAAGGTGGAGAGAGAGAGAGAGAACTCCACAAAGTTGTCCTGTCATTTGTCCCCCGTGGCACATGTCTCTCCCATCACACACACATACACATACACACACATTTATTATTTTTTATTTTATTTTGTGTATATTGGTGTTTTGCCTGCCTGTGTGTATGTCTGTGAACCATGTGTGTGCTTGGCACTCTCAGAAACCAGAAGATAGCCTCAGATTCCCTGGAACTGGGGTTATAGGTAGTTGTGAGCCACCACGTGGGCTCTGGGAGTCAAACCCACATCCTCTGGAAAAGCAACCAGTGCTCATAACCACTGAGCCATTTCTCCACCTCCTACAATAATGATATTTCTTCACATGGGGCCAGTGAAATGGATCAGCTGGTAAAGGCACCTGGTGCCACGCCTGCTGTCCTAAAGCCTTGGGTTCAGTCCCAGCACCATATAAACTGAATGTGATAGCCCTTGCACACTTCAGGAAGTTAAGGTAGGAAGATCAGAACCTAAGGTTATCCTTGACTGACTACGTCTGAGGCCAGCCTGGGCTGTAGGAGACCCTGTTAAAAAGGGGGAACAAGAGGAGGTTCCAAGCCACAGAGTATCAATGAGTGTCTTATTCCTGACTTCCTCCTGCTGTGACCTAGAGAGCAGCAGGAGGTGTCAGAGATTGAGAACATTGAGCCTCAGTACACACCTGCTTTCTGGGGACACTCATTTCTTCCAGCAGGGCGGGAGATTGAACACAGAGGTTTGGAGTGAGCTGTTAGCCATGGGTGTAAGTTTCTAGTCTCCTGGTCCTGCATCTCAGAAAAGCCAGTGGATATAAGAGGTATGGGTGTGGATTCCGGGAACACGGGCTCTAGATCAGTCTGGGCTCTGAGTTCCAGACCTGCCTTTTTGTAGCGAAGGGCAAGACTAGCTCTGTACTGTTCTAAACTGAGGTAATCGTAACCTGTCTCTGTGTCGTAAGGAAGCACCTTTGAATACAGAAGCTCAGAGGCAAAAGGTTCTAGTCCGAGATGCCTCGGGGCAGGAAAAGCCTGTGCCCTTCCTTGATGGTGGAGGAGCAGGATGGAACAATGGTTCTGTTTGATCGTGTGGACTTGCTGCTCCTTGATCTGTAAAATGGGTGTAATGACAGCAGCTGCCTCATAGGACTGTAAGAGTGTGACCTGAGGCGGGGCTGGCTCATGAAGTGCATCCTCAGCTGTAACCTGGAGTCGCAGTCTGTGAGATGGGAAATTGCAAGAGGGTATTGGACTTCATAAGTATTTTGAGACTCCACAGAAACCCAGTTGGGGTGGACGACTGTGGTTCAAGGGCGGCCTGGACTACATAGATTCAACCTCATCCTGTACCTTTCCCAAAAGAAGCCATTGGCCATCTGGGTTGGGGCTGGTAATCAGTTAGTGAATAACTTGTCTACAGTGATGATTGAGAATTTGTGTGCAGGATGGGTAACTTCCTGGAGACTAGATAGATAGATAAATAGACAGACAGACAGACAGACAGACAGACAGATACTTTTTTGTTGTTTTTCTTTTCCAAGACAACCTTTCTCTATGTAGTCCTGGCTATCCTTGGAACTCACTCTGTAGACCAGGCTAGTCTCAAACTCAGAGATCCGCCTGCCTCTGCCTCCTGAATGCTGGGATTAAACGTGTGCACCACCATCACCCAACCTAATATATATTTTATATATACTGGATATTGGATATATAATAAATCTAAAAATGACCCAGATTTCTGGAACCACCAGATGCTGGGTCTTGAGAGGACAGTACCAAATAGCATAAAATTCTGTAACAAATAGTGAGAAGTGCGTTAGGTCCCTCTGCCTTGAACCTGTTTCTTCCTGACCCCTCCCTAATTCGGGGGCTGGCGGAGCTCTGGACTTCGGAATCAGAAATGTGGACATTTTACCCCCTGCCTGAGAAGAGGGAGCCCGAGTTTCTCAGAGTCAGGTTAGCTCCTAAGTCGTCTTTGCCTTGGGGAGGGGGCCAGTTTCTGCAGCCCCAGCCGGAACCAGAGATGTGGGTTTTCAATTACACAATTAAATGCACAATTAGGCATAATTACCAGTGCTCCGAGCCCGAGACTGCTCATAACAGGCGTGTAATCTACTGCAGCCTCTGTTTATACTACGCAGTGCGCTCCCTAATGATGCTGAGATGCCTTCACACTGCACTGTTGCCATGGAGATGAGCCTGCCGCCACCATGCAAAGCTGACAAATGGTACTGTGGTCCCGGACCCCTGGATGGTTTCTGCAGCCTCTGCAGCCACCTTGGAAGTGGAAGGGCTAGCTAGGTGGGTCAGCCCTTCCTGTCCTCCAACACTCCTCCCTGTACAAGCCAGGATCCACCGGGAGATCCTGAGTGACCCTGAGCCACTAGGGGATTTCAGATCCCCTCATCATCCAGCCATGAGCGGGATGATCCAGTCCTGTGGAAATCTGTTCTGGCATCTCTGAGTCATGGAGAGGCCAAGGTATGGACACTCCTGCTGTCTGGGCTTTCAGATTATCTGGCTCTGTGAACTTAGACAACCCCCTACTCCTCTCTAGGGCTCTGTTTCCCCACATATGAAATGAACCACATGGTCTCTCCATAGAAGTTCACCGGGGCATCTAGGACACTCCATGAGCTGTAACTGTGCTAACTGCCCTAGCCCGTGGATCTACCCATGCATGGTGGACAGCTGGCATCTGAGGACTACTGCAGC
Source organism: Mastomys coucha (assembly GCF_008632895.1). NCBI lineage: Eukaryota > Metazoa > Chordata > Mammalia > Rodentia > Muridae > Mastomys > Mastomys coucha. The sequence continues at coordinate 86,822,988 of NW_022196900.1, forward strand.
CACGCCAGGTGGCAGCAAGGCTGGGATCCAAGCCCAAGGCCTTGGGCTTCACCAGGACCATGTCAAGTCAACACGGTAGCTTTACCTTTTCCCAGCTCAGGACTCTTAAGAATGGACAGACGCGCACCGAGCCTCGTCTGACTGGTGCCCAAAGCACGGGGTTCCACATTGTGGCTTCTTTTAAAAGACAAAACCAAAATCCTGGGTATGAGTGTTTTACTTGCATGTACATGCATGTGGTGTCTGCAGAGGCTAGAAGAGAAGTCAAATCCCCTGGAACTGTAGTTACAGATAGTTGTGAGCCACCATGTGGGTGCTGGGAACTGACCTGAGTCCTCTCAGAGCAGCCAGTGCTCTTAACCTCTGAGTCGTCTCTCCAGACCCTTACACTGAGGCTCTTAGCAGAAGTAAAGACGGGCTTAAAGATTTCCTTCCGTTAGTATGTGCTGAGGATCCCCCACGATCCCCATCTGGCCTGGCCCAGCTGCTCAGGAGGTGAGGTGGCTCCAGTCCCTCTGTCAGACCCAGACATCCAGGAACCGTGTATCTCACTCCACCCAGGTGCCATTTCTCTGGAGCATCCTGCCAGCTTCTCCCAGAGAACGCAGCATTTGGTTGGAGAGTCAGTTGCCCACCTGGCAAAGCTCAAGACTGGTCTAAATTCCCTAATTGGCAAGTGAAAAACTAGACTTTCGCCGGGCGGTGGTGGAGCACGCCTTTAATCCCAGCACTTGGGAGGCAGAGGCAGGCGGATCTCTGAGTTCGAGGCCAGCCTGGTCTACAGAGTGAGTTCCAGGACAGCCAGAGCTACACAGAGAAACCCTGTCTCGGAAAAAAAAAAACCTCTCTCTCTCTCTCTCTCTCTCTCTTTCTCTCTCTCTCTCTCTCTCTCTCTCTCTCTCTCTCTCTCTCTCTCCTTATTTATTTATTTTGGAGTGTCTATAAACTCTGCCCTGGTGCTAAGCAGAAAAACCAAAGCCTAGAGATGATTTGCCCAAGACTGCCTCAGTTAGGGTTAGCACTGAAACTGGGACCCAAAGTAACTTTGGGACACTGTGTCAGTCTTCCTCATAAGCCCTTCCAGTTTGCTGAAAGGTAAAAAGGATCTGTTGTTTGAGGTGAAATGACGCGTAACCCAGCCTCAAACTCACTGTGGGTGACAATCACCTTGAACTCCCAGTCCTCCAGCTTCAGCCTCCAGAATGCTGGGGTTGCTGGTCCAGCCACCAGTCTGTTGCAGGGTAAGATGAGTCTGTCGGCGGTCTATGTGCATGTTTGTACACACGCCAAGCTGCACAGGACTGCAGACTGAAGCATTTGTGGGGCAGACTCTGGCACGGCGAGATTTGTGGATCAATAAACATCCTTTTTTGCTTCCTCCTTCTTCATTTATTCATGAACTCTGAACTCCCTGGCTCCCAAGAAACTGCCTGGAAGAAAGCAATTAGAACGTAATTAGAGCCACTCCTATCGCCAGCGGGGTGGGGCGGCCCTGGGAGTTCCCTGTAGCCCCAGCTTCTGCAGCCTGTGCACACTCAGCTTCTGCTCGCCCACAGAGACTGGGAACACCCTCAGCAGGGACAAGGACCGCTCTCAGAGGAACTCAAGTGCTGCTCCGGGCTCGGGAGAGGGCTCTCTGCATTGATGCCATGCATCTCCTATGAGGAGTCTCCCAACGGTCTATGTGCTGAGCTCTTGGGCTCACCCTACCAGGGATCCCCAGCCATACATTGCTAGAAAACTAAAAGGCCCCATGGCTCCCGCTTTCCAGCAAGCCCGCTTAGCACACTAGCGAATGAGGACTGCCAGGATGGCAGAGCGTTATAAATCACCTGGAGGGAGCCATTTACCAGCCAAGGCTCCATTCACTGCCAAATGATTAATATTAATAATAAGCCGGGTGTGATGGTGTAGGCCTGTAATCCCAGATCTCTGGGGACCAGGACAGGAGGATGGAGAGGTTGAGGCCAGTCTAAGCCATACAGTAAAGACCTTGTCTCCAAAACCAACTGAGGTAGCACTTGGGAGGTGGAAAAGCAGGAAGTCCACAGGCAAATGCCAGCCTCGGCTACATAGAAAGTGTGAGGCCATCCTGAGAGATGGGATACATAAGACCCCATCTCTAAAGCAAACAATTATAAGAAAAAGTAATGATAAGGGGGCCACTGGCCAGTACTTACTGAGCTGCTTTTTGTTGTTATTATCATTTTGTTTCGAGATAGTGTCTCACTGCTTAGCGATGGCTGGCCTGGAACTTGATATATACTAGATGGCTTCCAACTCCCAGAGATCTGCCTGTCTCTGCCTCCCTAGTGCTGGAACTAAAGACATTGCACACCATGCTCAGCTTATGAGACATTTCTGAGCTGAGACGTTTCGGCTTATAGGACATTTCACCTGCTCTCACCTACATGATGACCCACTAGTGAGGAGAAACCACCAGGATTCCATGCACCTGCTCTTTTAGGAACAGGAGGACAAAGGCGGGGCTGGCTGGCAGAACCCTTCCTCCAGCTCCGTTTTCTCACTTTCCTGGTAACCTCGGGTGGTAGTACCATTGTGTAGACGTTGACTGTGATCTGCAGATGGGGAAACCGAGTCTCAGATCATGACAAAATCTGACTGAGGTTGGGCCCACATCATCCTGAGCTTCCTTGCTGAGAGCCTTGAACATTGTTTAGTGTGCCCTTCCTTGGGACTGGCACATCTCTGTTCCACTTCCAGTGCCCCGTGCCCCACCTCTGGCTCGAGTCATCATCCCCAGACTGGCCGCTGCCCTGACCCCAGCATTCTTGGTAAAGGAAGGCCAAGGCCTAGAGGATAAAAGGCCTTGGCCTCTTGAGGGGAGGTCACCATGGCTACCAAGGTTGTAGCCATGGAGATAGTCTCTCTAGCCCATGGTCCAAGACCAAGAGGTTGTTGCTTCCTGGTGGGGAGAGAAAGGAGCCACTTGGGACCTGAATGGACAGAGCTGGTCACCCCCTGAGACTACGGTCAGCCCCTGATAACATAGTCTCAGGGGCTGGTAGTTAATGGAGTTCCTTTTGCAAACGGAGGGCTCTGTTGGGGCACCTGAAGACCACTAGTCTTCCCTCTTCGTTTTCCCTTACCTACCTTAGGGGAAGTTGCCATGACAACTAGCTTCCTATCGTTGACCTCTCTGTGAGACCCTGCCCCTTTTCTCTGAGTGACAGGTAGTCACCCTGGCAACAGGCCTTAATCCCCAGCAGGGGCTGGGACTTGCCATGGCCCCTCCCTTTCAAGTAGAAAGCTACATTTTGCAGCTGGCTGTGCCTCCAGCCAACTGGAGGTGGGACCTCTACAGTTTACCTGCCCCTCACCGTCAACCCCGCATCCAGCTGATCCATCTTCAGCAAGCTGCCAAGGGATCTTAATGGGATACCATGACAATCCTGTCTCCCTCTGCCTAAAACCTGCCATGGCTCCTCATTGCCTTCCTGCCTTCCAGTGAAGCCCGAAGCTTCCTTCTCAACCCTGAGTGGGCGGCAGGATTGCCCAGAGGGCTTGCAGATTTCTGAGAGGTGGGGTGGTGGTATATGTCTGTAATCCCAGCATCTGGAGATTGGGCAGGACAATCTCCAGAAGGCTAGCCTGGGCTGCATAGAGTTCCAGGCCAGCAAGACCTACATAGAGGCTGTGCAGTAGTGGCACACGCCTTTAATCCCAGCACTTGGGAGGCAGAGGCAGGTGGATTTCTGAGTTCGAGGCCAGCCTGGTCTACAGAGTGAGTTCCAGGACAGCCAAGGCTACACAGAGAAACCCTGTCTTGAAAACAAACAAACAAACAAGAGCTACATAGTTAGATCTTGTCTCAAAGAAACAAACAAAATATTTCTAGATGTCATCGCCTAGAGTTCCTGGTTTAGTAGGTCTAGAGTGGGACCCTTCCATTTACATTTCTAACAATTTCCCAGGTGGCAATGCCGGCGACTGTGGTCCACCCAGGCTGTCCTACTGAGCTTTCTTTTTTTCCATTTATTTTGAACATGCTGGGGTGTGTTTGTGTGTTCACGCATGTGTGTGTTCACCATGGCTTTGCCCATGGAGGCCAGAGGACAACTTTTGACGGTTGCTTCTACTTCTAGCTTATGGGTCTTGGGGATCTAACTCAGACTGTCAGTCATTCCATCCTGGCAGCATGTCACTGGCCCTCAACTTCAGTCTCCACTTCCCACCATATCCCTGTTCCCACCACATTCAGCTGTGCTCATCTGACCACCAAGTCATCATCACCTCTGCGGTCGGTCGCTCGTAGTCTCCTCCCCATCTGCTAGGCCAGCCCATCCATCTCTTTCTCCTTGACTCCCTGCTCCTGCCTCTTCCCCAGGTTTAAATGGGATCCTTTCCCAGAGCCTTGGCACTGAGCATAGCCCGCTGAATGCCTTTGATGACGACAGGGTACTTGAGTCAAGGGCTTCATGGATCATTTGGCTGGTGACACACTTGCTGGTCACACTCTGTGCCAGGTGCTGGGGTTCAGAGGTGCCAGTGGCAATGCGGAGATACCATGAGTACTGGACCAGAAGAGAGAGGGATGCAGAGCAGGGGATGTATGGAGCTCAGGCAGGAAGGTGCTTGCTCGGCATGCGTCAAGTCCTGGGTATAGCTCACTATAGCATTAGTGGTAATCCTAGCCCTCAAGAGGAGAATGCAAGAGGTTCAGAAGCTCAGGGTTATCCTCAGCTGCAACACAGTGAGTTCAAAGTCAGCCTGGGCTTCGTGAGACTGTCTCGAAAAAGAAAGGGCAAGCAAGATGGCTCAGGGGTGGAGATACTTGCTGAGGAGTTCTTGCCCCTGCCTCTCCCCCCACCCCCACCCCCCCCTCCACCCCCACCCCCCATAGTTAGGTTCCTGGAACCCAAGTAAAGGTGCCTTGAGAGAGCTGATTTTACAAAGCTGTCCCCTGACTTCCATATGTGTGCCATGTCACACACACATAGGTGCACTTGTACAACAATTTTGAAGGAAAAGAAATGGAAATGAAGACCCATGGGAGGGGCTTCTTAGATGCCCAAGGAGGTCAGCGTGGGACTGAGAAGTCTATGTAAGGAGGGCACAGACCTTCTCAGGCCAAGCTGATCAGGCAAGCTAGATCAAACAGAGTTCTCTGGGCCATACCTGTTCTGGGGTGGAGCTGGGGCTTGAACCTGGTATTCCTAGATCTGAGTCCCAAGCTCTTCAAACCCTGCACTGCCCCTGTATAACCTGAGACTTTCTTCTCCTCTTCTTCCTCCTCTTCCTCCTTCTTCTTCCTCTTCTTCTTTTTTGTTTTTTTGAGACAGAGTTTCATACCACTAAGTCAAGAAACAAAATAGAACATACTTTATTTAGAGGTTTGTTGTCTTCATTCATAACTTTTATTTTTGGTTGTTTTTTAGAAAAGGGTCTTGCTCTGCATATGTAACCCAGGCTGGAGAGGAACTTAGTATGAGGCTGGTCTCACACCTGCAGCGATCATCTGGCCTAGCCCTTCAGAGTCCCAGGATTACAGGCAGGGTCCATTATGACCAACTGTTTGTAACTTTTAAATGTTCAGATGCAAATAAATATGCAAACCTCTGTTGCTAGTCTTTCCCCAGATATTAAGGGAAGGACTGGACTTGGGAGTGGGGTGCAGGCATAGGGCTCTCCCAGGGTCTTGAGCAGCCTCAGGCACTGCCAGCTGCTCAGCCTGTCACTGCCTGTCGGCTGGTCAGTGGCCCTGTAAGCCTTCTGAGTGGACTGCTGTCCCCAAGCTGCCACAGGCTGTCATCCCCAAGACAGCCCACCAGGGACAGACATCCTCTGCTGAAGTGAGGAGCTGTCTGAGGCTGAGCTTGTGGGAGCCTGGGCCCATCCAACAGGAAGTGGGGCATAGCCGGGGTGTGGGGGGGAGAGGTGTGGCTTATGAAGGCTCACTAGGGTCCAGTGCTTGATGAGGAGCTCACATGTGCCCCTCCCCACCACCCAGCTGCCCTGGGCAGTGGCCTGCTCCCCCACCATGAATGGTAGCCATTGTTCAGCCTGTCTGAGCCAGTCCATTGTCCATCAAGTGGAGGGGCTGATTAGTCACACCTGGCACCTAGGCTTTTGTCTCTTTGATTCAGTGGTTTTGACTTTTACATCTATTCGTCTGCTTGCTTGCTCTTTCATATTGTTTCAGTTAGGGTTACTATGGCTGTGATAAAACACGATGACCAAAAACATCTTAGGGGAGGAAAGGGTTTATTCAGCTTACACTTCCACAACTCTGTTCATCACCAAAGGAAGTCAGGACAGGAACTCGAACAAAGCAGGAACCTGAAGGCAGGAGCTGATGCAGAGGCCACAGAGGGTGCTGCTTCCTGGCTTCCTTATAGAACCCAGCTCCACCAGCCCAGGGTCACACCATCCACAATAGTCTAAGCTCTTCCCCAGCAATCGCTAATCAAGAAAATACTCTAAGGCTCGCCTACAGCCAGATCTCTTTCTTTTTAACTTTTTATTGATTCTTAGTGAGTTTCACATCTTGCACCCCAATCTGACTCATCTCCCCATCCCTTTATATCCACCCTATATCTTCACAGTCCCCTCCCCCCAAAAAAAACAACAGGAAAAAAAATCTCATCATGAAGCTGTAGTGTGTCATGGTGTGTCCCTCAGAATACCCTTTTGTTCATACTTCTTTATTTGCAAGCGTTCATTCCAATGATTCGTTGGTCTGATACAAGGCCTCTGGCTTCGGCTACGCCATCAATACTGGATCCTTACCAGAACTCCTCTTGGATATCCTGTTCTTGCCCTGTGTTGTGGAGATCCTGCAGCGTCTGATCTGCAAGACTGACCCTTTCATGTGCTCCAGCAGTTCATAGATGGGTAGATGTTGGGTGGGAAAACCCAGAGCCCTAGATCTGGGCCTAGGTGTCAGCTGAGGTTAGCCCACCAGCTCTCCTGCATCCACACCACAGGGGTGAGCTCTCCAGCAATGCCCCGGCTAGCTCACCCAATGCTGCAGCTCTCCCACTCTCATGCCCTTGGCATTGGCTCACCCACACCCACACCACCAGGGGTCAATCCACTCCTCTGACTGCTGTAGGTGGTGAGGGGCAGAGCCAGCTCTCCCTCAGCTCAGGCCCCAGCCCTCTCACCTGCTGCCTGCCTGCCACAGGTTAGGGCAGGGCAGGAATCTCACCAGCACCCCTGCCACCAGGGCCAGCTCCACTGTGCTACCTAGGCAAGGTGCAGCTAGACACAGCCAGGTGTTATGGAGGCATTTTCTCTGTTGCGGCTCCTCCTCTCAGATGACTATAGTTTGTGTCAAGGTGATATAAAACTACCCAGCACAAGTTGTGTGTGTGTGTGTGTGTGTGTGTGCATACATGCCATGGTGCAGTTTACACACATTGATTCTCTCCTCCTCCATGAAGGACCTGGGGACTGAACTTGGATCATCAACCTTGGCAGCAAATGCTGTTACCCACTGAGCCATTTCTCCCGATGGAACTCTGTATCCCAGGCTGACTTCTTGCCTCAGCCTCCTAAGGGTTATAGGTGTGAGTTACCATGTCCAGCTGGCATTTAACTAAGGCTTGGTAAACAGTGCCTAGCATCATATTGGCCTTAATACACCACCATCACCACCAAGCCCTCTGAGGTATGTCTGTGAAACCTTTAGTCATGACTGCTGGATATTTTTCCCAGGCACAGGGTCCTGGGATACAGGAAGGATCCCTGATACCCTGACAGCATCCCTGTTGCACAGGCCCAGAGAAGGGGCAAGTTCCAATGCCTGTCTCCTTTCCTCATTACTCCAGGGGAGCATGAGGGCTCTGGCATCAAGGGTCCCTTAAGGACTGTCCTAGAAAGTTCATGCCATTTCTATTGTGGATCCAGTTAAGAACACAATTTTAGACAATACCCGCAACAGTGGAAACTGCTGGCCCCCCTCTTCTGAGTGACTGTGGGCAAGAGTCTGCTGTTCAACCTTTATTTTGTGGTCTTGGTGCTTCGGAGAGGGTTCATGGGAAGGGCAGATGGTCCACAGCCAGGAAGTCTCACTGAAGAAGTCATAGGATCACAGACATCCCTGGGAGAGAGCTCCAAGCCACTGACACCTATGAACCCAGGAAGGGTTTCCTTCATGGAGAGACGCTGGCGCAGCTGACAAGTGTGAGTGTGGTAAGAGCTGGGACTTCCAGCCAGAGACCATGGTGGAAATCCTCAGAGCCCTGTGGTCTTAGCTGATGACTCTGTGCTTCAGTTTTCCAAAGTGCAAAGATCCGAGTTTGTCCGAGTGTCTGTGACAGTTAGATGGATCGAGGCTTTCTAGAACCAGGAGACGCATGGCTTAGGGTGTCGGCTGTTACTGTCTCCTCTTGGCACTCTGGAGCAATGAGCCCAACTCAGTGTTAGCACACAGCAGACTCCATGAAGCAGGCCTCCCTTACCTGTTCCCTTGGCCTCCTGTATAGTATACTATACAGGATATACTGTATACTTCCCCCAACCCCAAATAGATTCTGGCCCAGCACTCTGGCCCGGGGCCAGGAACTGATTGCAAGAGGTGGCTGGGCTCTGTCCCTTTTGCCCCTCTGACACTTCTCTTCAATCTCTAAGCCTGCCCAGGGCAGACTGTAGGTGTCTGCTTAGGAGCTTGGGCTCTTAGCCATACTACCACCTTCCTGAAAATTACCTCGCCTAGCCCTGAGATCTCAGGCTAGAGCCTGCCTTCCATTGAAGGGTGGGGTGACGACCCTTCCATTTGTAGTTGGGCGGGCTGAATGAGATAGATGGGGTATGCGAGTGCTTGGCTCCAAGCCCGATACCGGCAGTGCGTGCAGAATCTTAGCCACTGTCATTATGCCGCGTTCAAGTTCAAAGCGGAAATCTGTCAAGCCCACTCAGTGGGATATCCCCTTGGGATGCCCTGTGCAGCCCTCTCTTCTCCCCGCAGCCCCATCTCACACTCCTGCCCACAGACCCCCAAATAACTTTCCACAGAGCCAGACTGGGATGAAGCACCCCACCTCCCCTGTGACAGGTGGATAATCAAGGAAAGAGGATGTGGGAGACACTCCCTCCATTTTTTATCATTGAATCCTTAATGCTAATGACTCTAACACCTATGCAGTAAACCTTCAGCCTGTGGAGGTTGAGGGCCTTGCAAAAGAAAGGGTGCCAAGGGATCAGGCGCCCTCAGCCCCTCAAGCCTCCACAGTCTCATCCATCCCACAGGGCTAATACTAACATGTCCCAGAGCATCGTAACCGACAGTCCGCACCTTTCAGGGCTGTCCAGATGTGGGGGTCTGCCTGGATCCCTGCTGGGGCTGGAACCGTTCCTTTGGGATCCTGGGGTGGAGGGGCTTCTGTGCATCTTTGCCTGCTGGCTCCTGACACCCAGGGCTGTTGCTGGGCAGAATTCCCCACCTGGCTCTTAGGCAGAAGTGGTTGCCGTTGCCATAGCAGTGAGGCTGGTTCTCATCAGCATTTCCTTCCCCGGGAGCCTCAAGGCAGGAGGCCCACTAAGTCAGCCAGGGATAGGGTGCTTTGTCTCGGAGCTCAGGTCCTAGAAAGTGTGACATCAGCCAGGAGGGGTGACCCCACAGCAGGTGACTGATATTTCCAGGGTGGCATTTAACCTCACTCCTCAGACCCAGGCTGCTTCCATGCTCTGCCAGGTCGGTCCTCTAGACACAGTAGCCCTTCCCATTGTGTCCTCCATGCCCTTGGCTCTACCCAGATGCCTGTGTTCCAGGCCCCCTCTCTCCACAGGACCTCTGCATTAATCCATTGCCCCCGACTCAGGGGGGCCTGACCATGCCCACGGTAGCTCTCTTCCTGGACCCGCTTGCTAGGTGTGAGTCTGTGTGTGTGTGTGTGTTTCTGTGTGTGTCTGTGTGTGTGTTTCTGTGTGTGTCTGTGTGTGTGTGTTTCTGTGTGTGTCTGTGTGTGTCTGTGTGTGTGTGTCTGTGTCTGTGTGTGTCTCTGTTTGTGTGTTTCTGTGTGTGTCTGTGTGTGTGTGTTTCTGTGTGTTTCTGTGTGTGTCTGTGTGTGTGTATCTGTGTCTGTGTGTGTCTCTGTTTGTGTGTTTCTGTGTGTGTCTGTGTGTGTGTGTTTCTGTGTGTGTGCGTGTCTATGTGTGTGTTTCTGTGTGCGTCTGTATGTTTGATGAGACAAAGTATTTCTTTGTGAAGCCTCAACTACTCAATTTGTATGTAGAGCAGACTGGTCTCGAATTCAGAGATCCTCCTCCCTCTGCCTCCTGGGATTGAGGGGTGTGTGCTACTGCTGCCGCCACACACTCATTACAATTTTAAAAACATGTTTTTTGAGACTAAGAATCATATAGCTCTGGCTGGCTTCAGACTGGCTCTGTAGCTCAAGCAGGCCTTGAACTTTAGATTCTTCTGTCTCTGGTCCAGCAAGTTCTTCATTTTCATGATGTCCAACTTGCCTGCTTCATTTTTTGGCTGACTGTAGTTTTTGGCATCATAACAAAGGAGCTGTCATCTAATTCAAGGTCGTGCTTTTGAGATGGAGACTCTCTATGTAACCCGGGCTGTTCTAGAATTCACTCTGTAGACCAGACTGGCCTCAAACTCCCAGGGCTCTGCCTGCCTCTGCCTCCTGAAGGTGGGTGCTACCATAACTTGCTAGGCCTATGTTTCTAAGAGCTTCACACTTAGCTCCTGGGTGTGGGTTGGTCCAACCTGAGTTGTCATACTGTGTCCTGGCTCTCCGCTGGGAGTGCCTAGTGCCCAGGCTTCAACAGCAGGCTGCTGGGAGGAGGCAGGGCAAAGTCTGTCTGAAACAGGGAGTCCACAGTGCTTCCCTGTCTCGTCTCTGGAGAGGGGAGTCTGAGGTCTGTGTTTTCCCTGGGTGCTATGCAGAGAGAGGAAGGCAGAGAGGAATCTGGTCTGATTGAGAGCGGAGAACTGGAGGGCCTGGAGGAGAGAAAGTCTTGCTCAGGCTTGAAGGGAGAAAAGACCTTCCCCTTCGGTGGTGATCCGTAATGAAGCAGCTCTCTAGACAATCCTGTTTGGAAGCAGATGTAAGCATTATACACTTTATTCAGGTGAACCAGGGGTTATATGTAGGTTTATAGACCTACTCTGTGCAATCAGTTCTCTCTGTGGACCTACTCTGTACAATCAGTTCTCTCCTTCCACCTTTATGTGAGTGTCAAGGCTTGAACTCAGATAGTCAGGCTTCCGTAATCCTGTAGGAAATGACTTTACCTGCTGAGCTGTCTTGCCAGCCCCAGTTTTGGTCTTTTTAAATAATGTTATTTAGGCTTCCTTACATTCCCATATGATTTTATTTTATTTATTTATTTGTTGTTGTTTTTCTTTTTTTCGAGACAAGGTTTCTCTGTGTAGCCCTGGCTGTCCTGGAACTCTCTCTGTAGACCAGGCTGGCCTCAAACTCAGAAATCCGCCTGCCTCTGCCTCCCAAGTGCTGGGATTAAAGGCGTGCGCCACCACTGCCCGGCTTCCCATATGATTTTTAAGACTAGCTTATCTACCTCTTTTATTTTTTGAGACCAAGTTTCCCTGTAGAGCTTTGGCTGGCCTGGAACTAAGTATGTGCTGCCTGTGCCCTGGACCACCCACTGCCCCACCCTACTTGCCCTTGGGGGTTGGAGATGAGGTAGTGCAGAATCAATGGGACAGACTCCGGAAGCAGGTGAGAATGAGGGAGCAAGCTCCTATGAACGCTACCCAAAGCACGTTAGATAATCCACAGGGACACCCTTTAAACCCTCCACCTGTGTCCCATTGGTCCCAAGCAAGCATCTCTTCCAAGCAGCAGTTCCAGATTGGCTGGCATTGTCTTCATCAGCAATCCCTGGTCTCTCAGGCAGTCTTCAGTTAGGTCCTCCTGCAGGAGTTGCCTCTGTGGCTGCGTTCCCTCCCCACCTCGCCCCCTTTACACAGAGGCAGCCACCACCGGTCCTCCTACAACTATGTAGACCAGGCTAGCCTAGAACTTGTAGAGATCCACCTGCCTCTGCCTCCCAAGTTCTGGGTGGACAAGGCATGTCCACCACTGCCCAGCTCCCTCTCCTTTTCTTTAAAAACAAAGGTTGTTGCTATTTTGATGGAGACGGTGCGGAGTCTGCCTTCAACTTGGAAAATACCGCCGTCAAAAGGCTATTAATGCCTGGCAGTGATGGCACATGCCTTTAATCCTAGCACTTGGGAGGCAGAGGAAGGCAGATTTCTGAGTTCGAGGCCACAGAGTGAGTTCCAGGACAACCAGGGCTACACAGAGAAACCCTGTCTCAAAAGAGGAAAAAAAAAAAAAGGCTATTAACGCACACTTCCTGCCGTGTTTGATGGCTGAGATGTTTTGCTAGCCCTAGCCTCTCAGTTACTAGCTGTGTGGCCTCTGTTAGAAACCTCCCTTAGCCCCCATTTCTCATCTATAAAAAAGGGAAAATTTAAAAAACTGGCCCTTTTTGTTCCGGGTTTCCCCCACCTCATCTCCACCCCACTTACGGCTCCTGCAATCCTAAACTTGGCCATAATTAATTCTGTGCCTAAGTGCCAGCTCCATTAAGGTGCTTTCTGTCAGGAGTTTTTGGCTTAATTATAGGGTGGCGCGCATTGTACTTAGTCAGAGAATCTGATTAATCACCGTTTTATTTATCTGAATGTTTGTCTGTAGCCAGCATCTCTGGGGAGGTCTTTGTGCTTAGTTTTCTTGGCTTAGAAGATTCTCCCACTCCCCTTGCCTTCAGGGCTCTTCTCCAGAAGAGCCTTCCCTGCCTGCCCCAGAGCCTGCTGGGAGCCTGCATCTGGAAGCAGAGCCTTGAGAGGGCTCATAGTCTGGTTATAGGTGCATAAGCAATGTGGGCATTGCCAGGAATTGAGAGTTCTGAGAGAGTCAGAACCCAGACCTGGAAAAGAATTCAGTGTGTTGTCCTCAGCTTTCCAAGAACACCCTACAGCTGTTCACCTCATCCCCGACCTCCAGTCCAGCCTCCTCAAAAGCCCTAACTTCCTTGGCTGTCTGCTTAGAAATTCTCTGCCCTGGAAACAGATGGTTCATGTTAAGAATATGTTAGGTTCCCAGCACCTATGTCAGGTGGTTCATAACAGCAGCTACTGGAGACCGACGCCCTCTTCTGGCCTCCATCGGTACTACATTATCATGTGTGCACACATAATTAAAATAAAATCTCAAGGAAAAAGAAAAGGTTTCTCTGCCCCTTAGACCATCACATGAGCCCTGAGCCTGAGGTCCAGCCGCAACTTCCCCTTCTTGTCACCTCTTGCTGCACCTGTCCAGTCATCTGGACTATCCCAATGTCAACTGTACTATCCCAGCTTGCCCAGGATGTTGTTTGTCTCTAAAAGTGCTTTGCCTCAAGAAACCCCACAGTCTAAGGTAATCTGGATGGGTTCCTGCCCCTGCCTCCGGCACAGGGATTCACCTGCGAATGCTTGTCATCTATTGCTTTTTTAATTTCATGCCCTATTTTTGCTTCCTTATGCAAGACTACCCCTCAAAGGGAAAGCCTTCCAGAACCATGACTGAGCCTCAGAGCACATTCCCATCCTTCCTCCTGTGTCTTTCACCTCATACCGCCCACATGTTTCTGCAGCCTGCCTCACATCAGGCATGGCCCCGCCCTCTTGTAGTGGCTACACTTCGTCCTGCCATGTACAAGCATGGTGCTCCACCAAATTCAAATGCCGTCTCCCCTGTAAAGCCTTCCTGGACTCTCCAAGGGGTTCCAGAGTTTTCTCTTTCCCAGCACAGTCCTTTCATTGTGTGTGTGGGGGGGTGTCCTTCATGTGGCGGCCAGAGGTGCTCACCTCAGGTGTTTCCTCAGGACCCATCTACCTGGTTTGTTGCTGTTGTTTTGTTTGTTTTAATATGATCTCTCCCCCCCCCCTCTTTGTTTTTGTTTTTGTTTTTTTTTCGGGACAGGGTTTCTCTGTGTAGCCTGGCTGTCCTGGAACTCACTCTGTAGACCAGGCTGGCCTCAAACTCAGAAATCCACCTGCTTCTGCCTCCCAAGTGCTAGGATTAAAGGCATGCGCCACCACTGATACACTATGATCACCTTTTTAAAAGTTTTAGGGGATTTACTTGTTTTTATTTTACATGTATGGGTGTCTCTGTATACAGGTATACCATGTGCCTGCAGCGCCCTCAGAGGCCAGAGCAAGGTTCTGTGGAACTAGAATTACAGACTCTTGTTAGCAGTTATGTGATTGCTGGGAATTGAACCCGGTCCTCTGGAAGAATAATCAGTGCCCTTAACCACTGAGCCATCTCTCCAGCCTCCTAGCCTGTTTTTGTTTGTTTGTGTTTGCTGTTTGTTTGTTTGTTTCTGAGTCAGGGTCTCTCACTGGGACTTGAGGCTCACTGTTAAAGATGACCCTCGAGCCCCAGGGCGTGCCCGTCTCTGCCTTGTCAGCCCTGGAATTGCGAGTGTGCACCATTGGACCTGAGAGGTTGCACAGCCATTAAAGGCTAGATTCACAACCAAAAGGGTGAGCGTTTGCCATGACGCTCAGCTTTGTAAGTAAGTTCTGGGGATCAGGCTAGGTCTTCATCCCCATGAAAGAAGCACCGTGTGGACTGAGCTGTCCCCACCCCACCCTAACCCTCCCTCTCACTATCTTAATAATGTACTGGACTCATTTAATTTCACAACCCCGGGAAGTAGGGAGGCCATAGGATGGAGAAGCTGAGGCTTATAGGGAAAATGAACCCAGGCTCACACAGCAGGCAGGTAGTGTCACAAACTGGAACAGTCTGACTTCAGAGCACCTTCTGCCTCTTGTTGTCACCATAAACTGCTTCCTGCTGTCCCGCTGGGGCCAGAGCAGAGTTAGGGTTAGGGCCCTCCCCTCCACCAGGGAGGGGTGGGATAGCGAACTCACCACCTCCAACTTCCAAGACAAAGCCCATAGGAGGCATCCAGGAAAAAGTCAAACGCACAAGTTGGCAGTCAGGTTTGAATCCGTCATGCCAGTACCCAGAACTGAGGGTCCAGGTCCCGGCGGGAGGCATCTAGGTGGGAGGTGGGGGCGTTGCAGTCCCAGATTCAGATGAGAGCTCTGTAGGGCTTTTGGGGGCTTTCCTGGGTACAGAGTGGGTGGCAGGTGACAGTTGGGTAGTCCTGGAGTTGGGAAGTGAATCTAGACAACACTGCAAGGTGTGTAGCCTTGTCTCCATCTCCAGAGGAGGAAACTTGAGTCACAGAGGCATGTCTGAAAATCCTCTGCATTACCTCCCCTGTGGCCTCTAAGGGTTTACCAGATGGTGAATGAAGAGACGGTCCCAGTGGGGGTGGGGTGAGGTACTGTGTTTTTTTTTGTTGTTGTTGTTGGTTTTTTTTTTTTTTTTTTTTTTTTTTTTTTGGTCGGTTTTTCGCCTCACGGTCCGCCCAGGGCTGTTCTAGGGTTTATGCAAATTAATGTAGATGTATGTTAATTGGATCACTACCAGTCAGCATGCTCTAATGGAGCTGCCAGCTCAGAGATAGAGTGAGGCAGAGTTGTCCAGAAGGGGCCCAAGAAGCCCCCAGCTGAGAACGGGGTATGGGTCAGTGGCCACTGCGATGAAGGGCTGGGGTTGCCATGGATACAGAGGCCAAGGCCCTGCCTCTTGACAGACCGGACTGGCCAGATCTGCCTGCTGGGCTTCACTGAAGCTCCAAGCTGGTCTCTGAGGATTAATTACCCGGAAGGTGATGGCCAACTGCTTTCTAGCTCCCCCCTGACCCAGTCCAAGTGGAGGGCTGGGCCACAGCGGGAGGGCCGGAGGCCGGACAGATGGCAGTCCAAGGTTTGGATACAGACATCTGAAGCGAGAGAGTACCTACTTCCACAGCAGAAGGACTCCTCTAGCAGACCTCTTAGGGGTAGGAGTCCCAAAGGCAGGAGCAGGTGACAGGCTCAGTCGCTAAGCTCAGAGAGCCTGTGGCAGGGAAGCCGAAGCCACACAGAGTGTCTAGAACCCGACCGAGTTCTTTGGTGTCTTCGTATGTGAGCCTTCCACAGCTCTGGGGCCTCCATCTCCTCGTCTGTATCTTAGGATGGTGATGTAACGTGGACACAAAGGTTAATGTAGGCAGTACCAGGCTGGAGAGATGGCTCTGTGCTTAAGAGCACTGGCTGCTCCTCTAGAGGGCCTGGGTTCAATATCCAGCACCCATGGCAGCTCACAACTGTCCATAACACCAGTTCCATGGGATCCAACATCCCAGGCATGCATGTGGTACTCATAACTGTGCACGCAGGCAAAATACATAAAATAAACAAATCTTTTATATATGTGTGTGTATATATGGATAACATGTATATATGTGTTATATGTGTGTTATACATACATGCACAGCAGGTACTTAATAAAGTACACTAAGGTAGACTCCTGAGGTTGTCAGTGTCCTGGAGGCTTTGTCCCTTTGGATGGGGACACTCACACTTGTCCATGTTCCTCGGTCTCTTTCTCTGGGCTTGGACATGTGGTACTGGTGTTCTTAGAGGAGAGAAAAGACATGAGCAGTGTCCCCAACATAGGAGCTGAGCTCATTTTTTTTTCCAGGACTTGGCCCACAAAAGGCACCAACCTGGCCCAGCAGGTCATGATGCTTGCTGCCAAACTCGGCAGCCCAGGTTTGATGCCTGGGAGCCTACATGGTGGACAGTGAGACATGACCTCTGAAAGTTGTCCTTTGACCTCCCCCCACACACCACCATACACACACATAAATAGATAAGTAAGTAAATAAATAAATGTAATATTAAAAAGCAATTTTTAGGGCCAGGCGTAGTGGGGTGCACCTTTAATCCCGGCACAGAGGCAGGTGAATCTCTGTGAGTTAAAGGCTAGCCTGGTCTACAAAGTGAATTGTCCCAGAACAGCCAGGGCTACACAAAGAAACCTTGTCTCGAAAAATAAATAAATAAGTAAACAAGCAAACAAACAAATAAGAAAGGAATCTACAGAATGAATGGATACTGTGTATTCGGAACAGTGTGTCTGGAGAGGAGTGCCACAGTTAGTGGCAGGGTGACTCAGGGGATGCACTTTGATCTATTCTGTTGCCTCCCCAACATGGTCCAGAAAAGCAGTGGATGCAGGACCAGCTTCCAAAGTGAGCCACCCCTTGTGTGAGTAACGTGAGAAGATTTGGGTGCCAGCAACTGGGAAAGGCACCTGTGGCCTGCTACTCCTCCAAGAGAGGAGAGGATGAATCTGGGGCAAGTCAGGTGGAGGAGGCTGAGCTGTGAGGGCCAGGGAGAGTCTGGACAGGCCAACCCGGGGCCTTCTGGGACATGTGACCAGGCATCAACCGACTTACCCATCAAGCCATCTCATCAGCCCAGTTCATTAGTTTTTGTTGTTGTTGTTGTTGTTTAAACGGAGTCATATAGATAGCCCAGGCTGGCCTCAAATTCAATATGTAACTGAGGCTGCCCTTGAATTCCTGATCCTCTTGCCTCTATCTCCCCAGCGCCTCGATTGCAGGTGTGTGCTACCGTGCCTGGCTTTTTAGAACTTTAATCTTAGCAATCAGGAGGCAGAGGCAAGCGGAACTCTGAGTTCTGGGCCATCCTTGTCTACAGAGTGAGTTCCAGGACAGCCAGGGCTACACAGAGAGACCTTGTTTCCAAAAACCAAACCAAACCAAAACAAAACAAACAAAATCCTTTTTTGTGTCGGTGTTGGGATTTGAATCAGACTTATACACGGCAGCCCTGTCAATCGGCTGTCTCCCGGGTTTAACTTTCTTAAACACATATCTCAGTTGGGAACCAGTTCACAGCTCCAGATGTGTGTGTGTTTTAGAATCTCCAGTCTCCTGTCTCTGCTCCCCTGAGGCAACCCTCGTAACTGTTGGCTTTCCCGGCTCCTGACACTGTTCTTCCTGTCACGGGATTTTGGTGTCTTTTTTCTGGCTCTTTTTCCCCCCACAGTGGACCTGTATTGTTCTGTGGCTTGCTTTTTCTCTTAACAGTGATAGCCTTGGCTGGTTTCCAGTGGGATCTGGGCTGGGAGGAGGGCTGCTGGGATCCCAGAAAGAAGCAGGGGACACCATACATGTGCATCAAAGCACCAGGAGTCCCCAGAAGTCACTGGGCACAGAGCAGCGAGATCCTTGTACAGTGGTTCCCCAAATCAACCACCAGAGAGACCTGTGATCTATCTCTCCTTTTCTCCCCTCCTTCCTTTCCTTTCCTTCCCTTCCCTTCCCTTCCCTTTCCTTTCTTTTCTGTCTTTCCTTTCTTCCTTCTCTTCCCTGCCTCCTTCTTCCTTTCTTCCTTCACTCTCTCTGAGATATGGTCTCACTATAAGGCCCAGGCTAACAGAGAACTTACAGTAGCCCCTCCTGCCTCTGTCTCCTAAGCGCTGGGATTACAGGTGTGCCACCATGGCAGCATGGGCTTGGACCCCTGCTTTCTAAGGCAGAAGCCACATGGTTTTTTCACTCCTGCACATCCCCCTGTCCCTAGCCCAGGGGCCTGGCGCAGACGGTGCTTAAGAAATCTATTCATGGATTAGGTCCTTTCCAGGTCCTTGTTAAAGAACCTCCTGGTCTCCACAACTCTCCCTTTTAGTCAGCTAAAATATTCTTTCAGCTGACACACAATGGTGCTGGCCCCAGGTGGAGCCCTGAGGTGGGTCCAGCTTTGGAGCTGGGGAGCCCCCTCCCCTCAGGCAAAGTGGCTGTCCCTCCCAGCTGTCACCGCTGAGCCCTAATGAGGGCCGTACCAGCCGATCTCCGGGGCTCCTTCCAGCCTGCGGCATGAGCTCCAGCCCACCCCCTCATTTCACGGATGAGGGGCCAAGTCGAGTGTAATTTTGTCAGCTGCTTCAGAAACCCACCGGGAAGGGGGGCTTCGAGGCACATGGAGGGTTGCCGCCTTGTACTGAGGACCAACTGTGTCAGACACCCTGCCAGATGAGTGCTTTATGTGACAGAACACATCACCAGCAAGGAAACCGAGGTCCAGAGAGGGTGAGGGACCTGCCCAGGGTTGCAGGTCACTGAGGTTTCCGCTCGAGTCTGCAGGATCCCAGAGGGGAAGATTCGCACCTCAAAGTCAGTCAGAGACTGATTTGCACTGGACTTTTCCCCCACCTTCAGGGTGCCACCTTCCTCTTCTCCCAGGCAGCCAGACTTCTGCAACTAAGGCATATGGCGGCACGCTGGAATATTGGCCAGGGAAGTCTTTGACTTGCAGAATGGATGGGCAAGGGCTGAGGCGCCAGAGGCTTCCTTCTGATAAGTATCCTTTGCCCAGCCCCTTCCCTGCCTCTGCCGTAGCCAGCTTCTGGGGCTGGGGTGGGCCCATCTGTATCACCCCCCACCCCCACTCCGGTTCCCACCTGGGATTGGGCTCCTGGGGTTAAAGTCTAGACAGACAAGAGCATCCTACTGAGACCAAAGGCAGCTCTGACAAGGGGCTGAAGGTTCCCATAGCAACAGCATCCCACCCCCCTCCGCTGACAGCCACCCGATAAATAAATAATCAGGGTTTGGGGGTAGGGAGCTAAGGGCCAGGGGAGGGGCAGCCAGGCAGACTAGGTCTTCACTCTAGAGAGGAGATGGGGGGAGGGGGCACGCAGGTGTCAGTCGTCTAGAAGTCAGAAAGAAGAGAGGATTGAAATGGCCAGGTGAGAGGAAAGATGGATGTTGAAAAGCCAGATGGGAAGTTTATCCCATTAGTGACCCCTAGACTTGGGGATATTAGCAAGCAGGAGGAAGGCTTGAAGTTAGAACTGAGGTTTCTAGCTCTTGCATCTGGACACATCTGAGGAGTGGGCTCTGGAAAAATGGACCAGGTTTAACAGACTAAGTTTACAGTAAATTCAGTAAATGCTATGCATGGTGGCATAGGTTTGTAAGCAGAGCACTCTGGAAACTGAGGCAGGAGGATCTCAAATTCCAGAACAGCCTGGGCTCCATAGCAAGACCTTGTCCTCCCCCTCCCCCCCAGCTCCTGGAAAAAATAGAAAAGCAAAATTGTTTTCAGAGATGGGGCAGGCTCTGGAGACCAGTGGGTGACATGCCAGCAGAGAAGGTGGTGAGGTAGTCTCAGGGCAGCATGAGGATCCAAAGACAGTCAGCCCCTTGTGGGGCCTTAGGCACATGGGAGGAAGAGAGACATAGATTTCCTCCTGAAGAAGAAAGGGTAATGTGTGG
>NW_022196900.1:86843151-86869567 GCF_008632895.1 Mastomys coucha
GCAGGAGACGGGAGTGGCCTTGTCAGGAGGCACACGTGACCCCATGGGCTCAAGGATTGGGAAGATGAGGTTTTGGAGCTAGGATGTCCTTACCACTCTGGGCCTAATATCAGGGCACTTATCCTCTGTGGCTGGACTCCTGTGTGGCTTTGGTGACATTAGGTAGAGGAGGTTGTATAGAGGCGTCACCCCAGGGACCTGCCTTCTGCTTCTGTAGGAAAGGCTTAAAAGGCTCTTCCACTAGCTAGTAGGCTGGGCTGACCCCATTAGAAACACCCTCGGCTAGGTGTGGTGGTGCACGCCGCCGTTAGTCCCAGCACTCATGAGGTAAAGGCGGGTGGATCTCTGGGAGTCTGAGGCCCAGCCTGGTCTACAGAGTGAGTTCCAGGACTCCAAGAAAAAGAGATACCCTCAAGGCTGGCTTTTCTCCCTGCACTCGCTCATGGGGGTCTTTAGTAAGGGAGCAGGTTGCAAAGTGACAGACACAGGAAAATGGCGTAAGACTTCTGGCCCAGCAGCCTTCCCTGTCTTCCATGGTCAGCTGCATAAAACAACTGGTGGCACCGACCAAGACAGGAGGTGGCTACACGGGGTGAGCCCAGAGTGGCCTACATGAGATCCCGTCACCAAACAAATAAGCGGCTGGGAAGATGGTTCAGTGGTTAAAGCCCTTGCCACCAAACTTCTCTGAATTTGATCACTGAAGCCACCGACCCCCAAAAGTCACATGTTCACTGTAGCACAATCTCTCTCTCTCTCTCTCTCTCTGTCTCTCTCTCTCTCTCTCTCTCTCTCACACACACACACACACACACACAAAATAATAGTAATGTAACAATTATTTTATGAAACAGGGTGGCAGTACATACACAGGAGGCTCTGAGTTGGGAGACAGAGGTCAGGAAGTTGTTGCAGGTTCAAGGTCAGCTCTCACCAGAGTTACTCACTGCATCCTGGGAGATGGACTTGAGCTCTGATTCTTAGGTTTCTACTCCCCAGGCTGGGGTTATGGTTGTCCACAACACTTCCAGCAAATTTTTTAGAACTCAAGATGTTTGTTTGGGTTGGGTTTTGGGTTTTGTTTTTTTTGTTTTGTTTTGTTTTGTTTGTTTGTTTGAGGTAGGATTTCTTTGTATAGCCCTCTAGCTGTCCTGGAACTCACTCTGTAGACCAGGCTGGCTTCAAACTCACAGAGATCTGCCTGCTTCTGCCTCCTGAGTGCTGGGATTAAAGGTGTGCACTACCCCTGACAGAACTCATATGGTTTTTGGGGAATGATTCCCACTTGCCTTGAGTCAAGGTGCATTTAGCTGACAAATTAGAATAATAGAATTAGAATTAGAAAATAGTGCCGGGCGGTGGTGGTGTATGCCTTTAATCCCAGCACTTGGGAGGCAGAGACAGGCGGATTTCTGAGTTCCAAGCTAGCCTGGTCTACAGAGCAAATTCCAGGACAGCCAGAGCTACACAGAGAAACCCTATCTCGAAAAACAAAAAAGAAGAGAAAATAGTATAGATTTCTCTTTATTTTTCTCCATTTATGAATTGTGTGTGTCTGTCTGTGTGTGTGTGTACAAGCCCACTTGTGCCAATATATCCATGTGGAGATCAGCACTTGGGAGGCAGAGGCAGGTGTATTTCTGAGTTCAAGGCTAGCCTGGTCTACAGAGTAAGTTCTAGGACAGCCAGGGCTATAAATAGAAACCCTATCTTGAAAAAACAAAACAAAAAAAAAAAGAAAAAGAGAAAAAAAATGTCTTTTGTTTGTGTTGTTTTAAGACAGGGCGTTGGGGCTAGAAAGATGGCTCAGCCATTAAGAACACTGACTGCTCTTCCATAGGTCCTGAGTTCAATTCCCAGCAACCACAGGGAGGCTCACAACCATCTGTAAGGGGTCTAAAGCCCTCTTATGGTGTGTCTGAAGGGAGCAATGGTGGTATACTCATATGCATAAAAAAAATAAATAAATAAATCTTAAAAAAAAAAAAAAGACAGGGTGTTACTGTGTAACCCCAGCGGGCCTCTGACTTGGAATCCCTTTGTCTCAGCCTCCTGAGTTGGGATTATGGGGTGTGTACTAACACACTTAGGTACAAAGCCGTCTATACACGTGACTTACTCAGCCTTGGTTTTGTGACTGGTGATGTGGGCTTGTGCTGTCAGGTTTCTATCCCTCTTCATAACATTTCCACAAAGTAGGGGACCTTGGAGTCTGCACAGAGGTATACGAACTGTTCTGAGATGCAGAGATGCTGGCAGACAGAACTCACTGATATCAGGCCAATGGTGAACTGGTCAGAGCTGAATGCTGAGACGGATAGGTGGTGGCCCTGTGGAGTAGGAACAGCCAGGATCTAGAGGTAGGGATGGAGCTACTGGGGGCCTCCGACCTACAGAGGGTGAGAGTTGAGGGGCACCCAGGAGGGCTTGAGGAGAGGAGAGGAACTGGAGGCTCCAGTTCCAATTTCAGTTGCTCAAAGAATAATCAGGGGACAGCAAGATGACTCTGAACAAAGTCACCTGAGACCAAGCCTGACAGACACACTGAGTCTTATCCCTGGGACTGACAATGTTGTCCTCTGACCTAAACACACACACACACATGCATACACACACATAAACATATACATACACCACACACATGTGCAGTTATACATGCATACATACATATACATATACCACACACACAATGCATACACACATAAACATATACCACACACACGTGCAGATATACATGCATACACACATATACATATGCCATACACACACATGAATATACATATACCACACACATGCATATACACTTACAAACATACACATACATGCATTCAAACACACAATTTTCTTTTTTGTTTGTTTGTTTGTTTGTTTTTTTGTTTTTGGTGTTTCAAGACAGGGTTTCTGTGTAGCCCTGGCTGTCCTGGAACTCACTCTGTAGACCAGGCTGGCCTCGAACTCAGAAATCTGCCTGCCTCTGCCTCCCAAGTGCTGGGATTAAAGGCATATAGCACCACTGTCTGGCTCACAATTTTCTTTAAAAGGCAAAGAGTACAGTAAGGACGAGGACAGAGAGTTCTTTCCCCAAGGTCAGCTAACCAACCAAGTCAGGACTGGATTGTGGAGTCCTCTGATCATTATGTATACCTGAGGGAGCCTGAAGCCCAACAGGGCAGTGACCCTTCCAAAGTCCCCCAGCAGACAGAGCCACACTCCCGACTCCACCTGTGCTCCTTGACTCCTGAGCCAATGCCCGCTGGGAAACATGGCACCTTGGTACATAGATGAGGCAGGTGGCAGAGAAAGGTCTGTTCTGCCACTTGCCTGCTGCGTGACCTTGGGCAAGTCATTTGTCCTCTCTGAACTTCATGTTCTCGTTCCTTAAGAAGACAGAACAGTGCCAGGTCTGCCTTTCTGCCAAGGCATGTGCAGGGAGAGCAGGGAGAGATGAACGTGGGAAACCTCTGACCATCTGCAGGGCCCTGCGAGGGCTGTCACCAGCAGGACAGATGGGAAGGTGCCAGGCTTGAGCTGGCACTACCAGACTCCACTCGTGTCCTGCCCAAGCCTGCAGCTTCCTTGGTCTCTGCCCAAGCTGTGCCATCTGTGTGGTGGCATCAGCTTGTATCTTCCTGCTGCCCTGATAGGAAGAGACTCTGGGATCTCTCATTTGACCCCAATCTTCCCATAGCCATTGCAGAGCAGACTCTCTGCTCCCCTCTGTGGGGGTGGGGGTGTGTTTTCAGTGCTGGGGATCAAACCCAGAGTCTTTCTCATGTTAGACAAGTGCTCTTGCACTGACCTCTATTCCAAGCCCCATTATAAAATAATGAATTACGTTTATTTATTTTGGGGTTACACTTGGGCTGATCAGAGGGCACATTGTGGGAACCCGTTCTCTTACCATCTGGGTCCTGGGGATCAACCTCAGGGAGTCAGGCTTGGTGACAGGTGCCTTTATCCTCACCCATGACTATTTATTTTGAGAGATGGGTGTCACTGAGTTACCTAGGAGGGGCTGGGCTGCCCAGCAGGAAGGAGAGGGCAGGACCCTGACTCAAATTCTCACCCCTCCCCCAAAGCCACAACCAGGCTTAGAAGCCTTGGTGCCCTCCTTGCTGTTACCTATCCCTTCGGGGCTGAGGGAGTGGGTGGCTTCAGGTCAATGTGTCCTCTTCCGTCTGCCGTCTTCGGTCTGCGGCATGAAGGATGAGTCTCTACCCTGTGGGGGGGCAGTTGTCTCAGCCTGTCTCTTTTACAGGTGGCTGCACTCCAGCGGCAGATCTTCGATTTCCTGGGCTACCAGTGGGCTCCCATCCTGGCCAACTTCCTGCATATCATGGCTGTCATCCTGGGCATCTTTGGCACCGTGCAGTATCGGTCCCGGTATCTCATCCTGGTATGTCCCTTTTCTTGCCCCTGCCTCTCTAGACATAACTGTTTTCTACCCATAAAGCCCCAAGGGACACAAATACCCAAACGCTGTAAGTGTGCACTCCAAACAAACCAGGGTACTGCTTTTCATTAGAGAATGTTCCCAGAGGATAATGTAAACATCAGCTGGCCAGGGCAGGCCGGACAGAGGGCGCAGTGCTATATCTGTGTCGCACCATTACAACAGGCCCCCCTCCCCCCATGTCCCCTGTGCAGTGAGGAAGCAAGGCTCGGCATGGTTAAGCCTTCCTAAGGACACACAATGAAGAAAGGCAGAGCCAGACCTGGAGTGAGGGCTCCTACACTGTCGCCATCCTGCTATGGGGACAAAGAAGGGATCCTACAGCTATGTTCCCCAGGGAGGCAAGGAAGCATCAGGAGGTCTTGGCTTCTGTCCCTACTGCCTGTCCTTTGCTGAGGACATGGTCTGCCTGGGTTCTGTCCCTACTGCCTGTCCTTTGCTGAGGACATGGTCTGCCAGGTGTGGCGATGCATATCTGTAATCCTAGAACTTGGCAGACAGAAACAGGATCATTGTGAGTTTAAGGATATCCTGGGCTACACCGTGAGACGCTCCCTATATTTAAAAAAGAAAAAAAGACAACATGGTCTGAAGGGACTCTTAGCATGGCTCCCTGCCCACTGCTAGTGGTCTTCTGGACCTCTAGTCTCCGACATCCTCGGATGCTGCTGCTCCCTGCTGGTCCTCAGTGCCTCTTCAGGGAGCCATATCCAGGGAAAAGGCTTTTCAGTAGATTAGCCTGCATCCATACTTGGTGACTGCAGTAGCTCGGACATGCAGTGCCGTGTGATGGATGATCCACCGAGCTCATTTCCCGTCATCTCTCCGCTCCTAAAGGCTCGTCTCCACCTTGCTGGCTTTGCTGACAGGTGTCCTCACCTGCTGAGCCCCTGCAATTCGCATTTTTAAGATTTTATTTATTCATGCTTAATTAAGGACACTTGAGTGTGGTTAAGTGAGGAAGCCAGAATAGGGCATTGGATCCCCTGGACCTGAAGTTACAGGTGGGTGTGAGCCCTGTATTTGTGTGGATGCTGAGAACGTTCCATTGCTGAGCCATTTCTCCAGCCCCAATTTGTAAATATGCAGGGTGGAGGTTGGAGTCAAGATAGGATTTCGGCCAGGTGGTGGCGGCGCACACCTTTAATCCCAGCACTTGGGAGGCAGAGGCAGGTGGATTTCTGAGTTCGAGGCCAGCCTGGTCTACAGAGTGATTTCCAGGACAGCAAGGGCTACACAGAGAAACCCTGTCTCAAAAAAACCAAAAAGAAAAAGAAAAGACAGGATTTCTCTGTCTGTCTCTGAGAGCTCTGGCTGTCCCGCAACTTGCTCTGCAGACCAGGCTGGCCTCAAACTCAGAGATCTGTCTGCCTCTGCCTCTGCCTCCTCCTGTGCTGGGATTAAAGGCATTCACCACCACTGCCCAGCCCCAATTTGTATTTTTAACAAACTCCTCAAAGTAATTGGAATATATGTAGAGGAAGTCTCTCCCTCTCTAAGGACAGCTCTGCCTCCTAGCTGTGTGATCCAGAGAAGCTTAGCCTGCCTGTGTCTTTGTGGAGGGGAGAAGTCACGCCCGTCTGCTCTGCAGGGCTGTGAAGTCTGTCTCCATTGACTGTCCCATCCCCCGTACTTTTCACCCCCCCTTACTCAACTCTGCTTTCTGCAGTACGCAGCCTGGCTCGTACTCTGGGTTGGTTGGAACGCCTTCATCATCTGCTTCTACCTGGAAGTTGGACAGCTATCCCAGGTAAGCCTCAGGCCTGGTGGTGTGCAGAGCACAACCTGACCTTTGCCATCCCTACTGGGGGGCTGGGACCCAATCTCTTCCGCACCCCTATCTCCTTCCACACACTCCAATAATCTGTGCAACCCGCTTGACCCCCATTTTCGTTTCTGGCTTCTACCGTGCTTCTTAAAAACAAGGATGGCCCGGATGAGGCTAAAGGGCAGCTGCTGTGAAGATGAGCCGAGGGGTCTATTGACCACAAGCACAGTGAAAACTGAAGGTCTGTGCTGGCACATGATGAAATGCTCAGAGGAAGGTGAAAATGTCACACACGCACTTCTTATTGCTTAGACACAGAGAGGCGGTGGGTCCAGGGCAGATCGATATTTTTTTTTGCAGAAAGGAAAGAGACTAGGGTGGCATTTGTTCAGGGAAAATTGAACAAACCGTGTCATGTGGAGAAGAAACTAAAGAAAGCAGGGGTGTGTGCCTGGAAGAGGAGCAAGCCCAGAGAGGTGCAACTTCTATTTTTAGATATAAAGGAGGACAAATACAGGAATAAAAACTTTGGCTTCATGGCTTGACTCTGCTCCATTTACATCTCTGCTATAACACTGCCCAGCAAGTTTGACACTGGGCAGATGGTCTGTTCTCCCTAAGCTTCAGTTCGCTCTTTCTTTAGATGTGTTTATTATTTATTTTACGTGTATGCATGTGTGGTAGTTACTTTTTTATCGCTGTGATAAAATACTACAACCAAGGCAGTTTCTAAAAGAAAATATCTAACTATGGTGTCAGTGGTTTAGTTAGAGCCCATGCTGGTGGAGCATGTGCCTGGCGGCAGAGAGAGCTGAGAGCTCACATCTTGAGCCACAACCCTGAGGAAAAGAGAGAGATCACTGGGCTTTTAGGACCCCAAAGCCTGCCCCCCATGACACATCATCTCCAGTAAGATCACACCTCCTTTTTTGTTTCTTTGTTTTGGTTTTGGTTTTGGTTTTGGTTTTTGAGATAGAATTTATCTGTGCAGCCCTGGCTATGCTGACACTTGCTCTGTAGACCAGGCTGGCCTCGAACTCAGAGATCCACCTGCCTCTGCCACTTGAGTGCTGGGATTAAAGGTATGAGCCACCACCGGGAAACACCACACCTTCTCTCCTCCCCAAATGGTCCCGCCAAATGGTCCCACCAACTGGGGACCAAATATTCAAACACATGAGCCCATGGGGCTGGGGATGACAGGGAATCCTCATCCAAACCACCACAGGGTGCATGGTCTGCATGCATCTCCCTGCATCATGTGTGTGCAGTGCTGGCCGAGACCAGAAGAGGGCAAGTGAACCCAAGGAACTGGAATTACAGACAGTTGTGAGCTGCCATGTGGGTGCTGGGAATGGAACCCTGCCCCTCTGGAAGAGCAGCCAGTGGTCTTAACCACTGAGCCATCCCTCTAGTCCCACCTCTTTCCTCTTTCCTCCTTCTCCTCCTCCTCCTCCTCCTCCTCCTCCTCCTCCTCCTTCTTCTTCTTCTTCCTCTTCTTCTTCTTCTTTTTGAGACAGGGTTTCTCTGTGTAGCCCTGGCTGTCCCGGAACTCACTCTGTAGACCAGGCTGGCCTTGAACTCAGAAATCCACCTGCTTCTTCCTCCCAAGTGCTGGGATTAAAGGCATGTACCACCACTGCCTGGCCCACCTCTTTCTTCTTCTCCTCCTCCTCCTGCTCCTCCTCTTCAAGACAGGATCTCTTGTAGCCCAGACAGGCCCCAAACACTCTGTAGCTAAGGATGACTTTGAACTCCTGATCTTCACAAATGCTGGGATTACAGTTATATAGCACATGCAGTCCTGGGGAGGGAATGCAAGGTAGACATTCTACCATATTCCCAACTTCTTCAAACCAGCCTGGAGAGATGGTTCAGTTGGTCAGAGTGCATGGTATGCAAGCATGAAGCCCTGAGTTCAAGTCCCCAGCACCCACATAACATCTTCCAGTGGCATGTATCTGTAACCCCAGAACTAGGAGGTAGTGGGGTATGGCTAAGAAAGAGATTTCCTAAAGGTTTTCAAGCCAGCCAGTCTAACCAAACATGTGAACTCCAGGAATGTGAGAGACCCTGTCTCAAAAAATAGGGCAGGGCCAGAGAGATAGCTCAGTGTTTACTTTGTAAGCCTGATGACCCAAGCTCAATCCCAGATCCTATGGTGGAAGGAGAAAAGAGATCCAACTCCCAAAACTTGTGTTTAGACATCTGGACGTGTTCTATGGCACATGCATACACACCAGCACACACATCACCACTACCAACAATAATAATTAAATTGAAAAGAAAAAAGGTGGAAGGGCAATTGAAGAAGTCATCCAATGTGTGTGTGTGCGCACACACACACACACACATACACACACACACACAAAGCAGAAGCTTTAATCTCAGCATTTGTGAGGCAGAGGCAGGCAGATCTCTAAGTTTGAAGCCAGCTTGGTTTATAGAGGATATCCAGTATATCCAGGGCTACACACAGAAGCCCTGTTGGGAGTAGGGGTTGGAGGATGGGCCATAGCAACTCCGTATGGTTACATAGATGAAGCTTGATCACAGGCCTGTGTGTTTGATGTCTGGTCAGTGTGGTGAGTCTCAGTCTGACTGAAGGAGTGTAGGCATTGATGATAGGCACAGGGCTGCATACCCTTGAAACAGCTGACCTAGCCTAGCCCCTTCTCCATCTAACAAATGGGAGAGTACGGATCAAGGAGAGGGGAAATTTGTCCAGAGTCACATACAGAACAATGGGAACCCACTGGGTTGTAAGGGAGCTTATATTGCAGATTTCACAGATGCCTGGGGAGTCAGATCCTTGTCTCTGTTAGTGTTCTTTCTTCTAAGTCTGAATGAAATTCAGAGGTTCCAATATGCCTCAACTGGCTTCCCGTTCAGTGAGAGCAATGTGAAGTCTATGTGATTGTCTACTGCCACCTGCTGGCCATGTTTAGAATTGCAGGAGCAGGTTATGCGCATCCACATGGTAGGGGCACCTGGGGAGCATCCTCCTATCCCTCCCCACCGCTGAGTATCCCAGGCCCCTCTGCCCCCCAGGACCGGGACTTCATCATGACCTTCAACACATCCCTGCATCGCTCCTGGTGGATGGAGAATGGTCCAGGCTGCCTGGTGACTCCTGTTCTGAACTCCCGCCTGGCCCTGGAGGACCACCATGTCATCTCGGTCACTGGCTGCCTGCTTGATTATCCTTACATTGAAGCCCTCAGTAGTGCCCTGCAGATCTTCCTAGCTGTGAGTCCTATTCATCACCCAACCCCGTATCCCCAGGAAGTGCAGATTCCAGCCCATCCATTCCTTATCCCCATTTAAGAGATGGCAGGCCAGATATGGTGGCATAGACCTGCAATTCCAGCAGCCAAGAGGCAGAGGCAGGAGGATCAGGATTACAAGTTTGAGATCAGCCTAGATTACATAGTGAGCTTCATACCCTACCCCTGCCCAAAAAAGAAAAAGAAAAGGAATCCTGTGTATTCCAGCCTCCATTTGCTCCTGTGTCCTGTGACACCTCCCTCCTTCCACTCATCTCCCATCCCCCAAGAAGAGTATGGGCAGATATCATGATTGGGATGAGCTGTCAGGCCAAGTCCTGCTGGGCCTAGAAATCTAATCTAATACACCCCCGGGGACCTGGGATAAGTCATTTGCTCTTTCTAAGCTCCCTTGCTACTTGCATAGAAGGGACAGTGTCAACCTTACAGAGCTTTGAGAATAAGAAAGGAGCTCCAGCCAGGCATTGGTGGCACATGATATTTATCCCAGCCCTCAGGAGACAGAGATAAGCAGATCTCTGAGTTCCAGGCTAGCCTGATCTACAGAGCAAGTTCCAGGACAACCAGGGCTACACAGAGAAACCTTGTCTCGAAAAAACAATCAAACAAAAAAAAAAGCAAACAAACCAAAGAAGGGGGTTCCAAGTAGGGATCACAACCAAGCATGGTGGTACACCTGTAACCCCAGCACTTGAAAGGTCAAGGCAGGAGGATTCAGAGCTCTAGGTCAGCCTGGGCTACTTGAGACCATTAATGGGAAGGACCAGCCCTGACTTAGGGACTTTACACAGGCATAATCCTTTCACAGTCCAGTGACATGACCCAGGCCTAACTGGAAAGACTGGGGCACAAAGAACTGCTTATCAGCCACAGCCTTGTCTTTTTTTCTTTTGGTTTTTCGAGACAGGGTTTCTCTGTGTAGCCCTGGCTGTCCCGGAACTCACTCTATAGACCAGGCTGGCCTCGAACTCAGAAATCCACCTGCCTCTGCGCCTCCCAAGTGCTGGGATTAAAGGCGTGCGCCACCACTGCCCGGCAAGTCACAGCCTTTTCAAGCACAGGCATTTACTTAAATGTTTGCTTTGGACATTGAGTCGGGTGGGTATAGAGGGGACAGGGACAACTTCTCTTTCTCTTCCTGACTGTTATCGCCTCTCTCAGCTGTTCGGATTCGTGTTTGCCTGTTATGTGAGCAAAGTATTCCTGGAAGAGGAGGACAGCTGTAAGTGTGTCTGCCCCCTCCCCTAGGTGTGTGTGTGGGGGGGAGTCTTTTCAACACCGTGGACAGGGCCTCCTCACTTCCTGGTTACCCAGGGTCTGCATAACCTTTCTGGGTTAAGACCCAAATGTCGAAACACTCAGTCTAAGGCCCCAGAACCACTTTTTCCCATACTGGATCTAACGGTATAAAAGGGCTCAGAGTCTTTCCTTTAAGCCTCTCTTCACTTCCTGGGGGAGGCGCAACACTTGACCCTCCCCTCTCCCACTCCTACTACAGCCCGGTCCCCAGGTCCACGTCCTGGGCGTGGCCGTTCCCGGCCCCACCCACCCCTTCCCAGTCTGGGCTACCCAGGAGTAGGTTCCTGTCTCGGGGTCCTTCACCTTCAAGACCCAGCCTTCAGGACTCACCCCGCTTCTTCTCCTCAGTTGACTTCATCGGTGGCTTTGACTCCTATGGGTACCAGGCGCCGCAGAAGACGTCGCATTTACAGCTGCAGCCTCTGTACACGTGGGTCCCTGGCGGGGGCTGGGTTAGAGGGACAGAGTCATTAGTGTTGGTGGGGAAAAAAAAGGGCACAGAAAAGGCGTGGGCATCCGGGTCTCTCTGCCTGCCTACACGCAGGTCGGCAAATGCACTTCTAACCTGCTTTTGTTTCCTGTAGGTCCGGGTAGCCTCTGTCCCGCACCCACCCGCGTACAGCTTCCTGGACCACTGGAGCCTGAAGCAGCGCTCTCCGGAGGCGCGGATCACGATGGGCTGGCGCGCCCCCTGGCGGCGCTTAGGCTTACTGTGGCTTGTGCAGCCTCCTGGATCTGCAGCCCCTGGAAGCAAATGCGGACTCAGACTTGAACTTGGACCTGACCCTAACTCTAGCCGGACTTTAGGGTTGGGGCAGGACGGGGCGGGGGGGAGGGGGAATCACTGGGTTTGTATTTTTTTTAATCTCAGCCTTGGTACGTGCCGGGATCTTCCTCTTTCTTCAGCTCTCTACTCTTTCCCTAGTATCTTGCCCTCAGTCCAAACAGCAAGACAGACACACTCACCCCATCTCACCTCTCATTCATCTGCCCTGGGGAAAGATACTGTGGACTAGAAGCAGGAGTCCTAGGCTCCAGCTGCAGCACCGTCACTGACATCCTGTGTGACATCGGCCGAGTCTTTGCTCTCTCTCGGGCCTCAGTTTCCCTACATCAAATAATTAAAATAATCCCTTAGCCAATGATGCTCCTAGCACTCTCTTTTGACTTTCAACTCCCTGGGCTACGCTGAAGATCTGGAAACTAAGGCCCAGAGATGTGAGGTGACTTGCTTGAAGCCACACAGTAAGGTTTTAGCAGAGGCAGGCTTTGAATCTGGTGTACTCTAGTTTGAGACTCTCCAATCCAACATCTGGCCTCTGGACTTGGTTTACAAGCCCCTCCTTCTAGCTTGGGCATTTCCCCACACACTCACATATCACCGCCACCACAAACCAGCTCCACTCTTAAAGCAATATACCAGTTCGTTCTCTTAGGAACCAGACAGACAGAGCCTAAAGCCTTGAGTTCAGCCTAACCCACAGAAAGCCTTTGTAGACTCAACCTGCTCCCTCTTTGGCAAGCTTTTAAACCTCCTCTTCCAAGAGAGCAGGACCTCCATTCACCCATCAGGTTTCTAAGCCTGGGTCCCTATCCCATGATCCTCTCCCCCAAGCAATCCCAGTAATCCTCGATTCTTCCACCTACTTCACCATCGTGGTCTCAGAGGGAAAGAGGATAGTGTTCAGAAGCAAGCCTGGGGATACAAAAGGGCAGAATGAGGGTGGGTGACCTATGGCCAGGAGGACCAGAAACCCCCTCCCCCACCCTTCCTGAGGACAAACAGACAGGAGGGCTCTTCATCTTCTTCCACAGATGCCCTGAGGACCCCATGTTCTCAATAGTGCTTGGTGACTTATGTACACAGAGAACAGCTATCGGTGCCTCCCATCTGTAAAAGCGGGAGCAATAGGAAAGGCAGCTGAGAAGCAGAGGGACTTGCTCAGGGGAGACAGTTCACAGCACACTGTGGTGAACACGTCACCCTCCCGGCTTTTCTGAGCTAGAACGGCAAACCCACTCCACGACTCCATCCAGTGTGCCACACAGAACAGCCAGGCTCAGGAGCTCCTGTGACCATCCCAGGTCCCTGGGTGGTAAGCCTAATCAGTGAACACGTTTCCTTTAGGCCAGGCTACCTCTGGCCACTGGGCCGCCTCCCACCAGCAACACTCCCTTCTCCCCATCCCCTCCCACGGGGCTCTTTCTACTCAAGGGTTTAGCCACGGATGCTTCGAAGCCTTTCGGTTTTATAAGCTGGGTTTTGCAGGGGGTCTGGGTTTGCTTCTCGTTGAGACCTTGTGGGCTGAGACCTCCCTGGTATCCATGCAGGTCGGTTGATTAAAAAGAACAGAAATGTGATTTCTTCACTGTGTACCTGTCTTGCCCTCCTGGCTGGAAAGATCTCCAGAGGGAAAAAGACCCTGCCCCCCCCACACCCCCAAAATGGGCAAAACTGGGTCCTCATTTCACTTTTAACATATATACATACATTGAGTGTGCTTGTTTGAGAGTCTCGCTCTGTAGACCTGGCTGATCCAGAACTCACCATGTAGACCAGGGTGGCCTTGAACTCATAGAAATCTACTTGCCCAGCACTCTGAAGTGCTGGGATTAAAGTTGTGAGCTACCGTACTTTCCTCTCCTTTTAAAGCTATCTTATTTATAATCACTTGTTTTGGGAGCAGGTATGCCACAGTGTTTCATTGGAGGGTGGAGGACAACTTTGTGAAATTTGCTCTCAGTATTCACCTTTCTTTTCTTTTCCTTCTTTTCTTTCTTTCTGTTTATTTTTTGGTTTTTTGAGACAGGGTTTCTCTGTGTAGCCCTGGCTGTCCTGGAACTCCCTCTGTAGACCAGGCTGGCCTTGAACTCAGAAATCTGCCTGCCTCTGCCTCCCAAGTGCTAGGATTAAAGGTGTGTGCCATGACTGCCCGGCTACTTTTTTTTTCTTTACTGTATTTATTTGTGTGTGGTGTGGGGATAGGGATTGAACACACATGCCAATTCACACCTGTGAATTCAGAGAACCATTTGCTGGGATCAGTTTTCTTCTACCATGTGAGTCCTGGGTATTGAACTCAGGTCCCAAGGCTTACTAAGCAAGTGCCTTTATCACTGAGCCAAGTTGCACATGCATGTGCCTCTGTGTGTGTGTGTGTGTGTGTGTGTGTGTGTGTGTGTGTGTGTGAGTGTGTGTGTGACTATGTGTGTGTGTGTGTTGAAACTAGGTTTTGCTCTGTAGCCCAGTCTGTGATTGAATTCATAATCTTCCTGCTTTAGCCCCCTCAGTGTTGGACTGCGAGTGGGCACCACCATGCCTACCTGGCCTTTATCATATATTCTGGAAGCTCTGGCTGGTGCCTTAGACTGGTTTTATGGCTTTGGGCAAGCCACTATCTTTTCTTTCCTCAAAACAGCACAGAAGCTGCTGTGTAGTAATGGTGCACACATGTAGTCCCAGGACCCAGGAGGCACATAAAGGTAGATCTTGTGAGTTTGAGGCCTACAGAGTGAGTATCAGAACAGCTACCCAGAGAAACCTGGGGGTGGGGGTGGGGCAGAAATGCAAAATGCTGGCCTCGAACTCAGAAATCCGACTGCCTCTGCCTCCCAAGCGCTGGGATTAAAGGCGGGCGCCACCACTGCCGGGCCTCTTCTCTCTTCTTGACAACTGAGTTCCTGGCTTTGAATGATCTATGTCTTAGTTACTGTTCTATTGCAGTGAAGAGACACCATGACCACAGGAACTTATAATAGAAAGCATTTATTTGGGGGCTTGTTTGCAGATTCAGAGGGTGAGATCATGGCCATCCCATCACAGCCAGGAGCGTGGTGGCAGACAGGCAGGCAGGTATAACCCTGGATCTGGTAGCTGAGAGCTTACATCTGATCTAAAAGTTGCAGGAAGAGAGAGTGAGAGTGAAACCTCAAAACCCATCCCTAGGACCACACCTCCGAATCCTTCCCAAACAGTCCACCCAGCTGGGAACCAAGCACCCAAATAAAAGAGGCTTTGGGGGCTGTTCTCATTCAGAGCACAAGCTAGCAGACAGTGCTTTCTGCATGCATTCCTCCCTCCTACCCTTGACATTCTGGATCATTCTGTTGACATTGCTCAAGAACCAGTATCTCCACTTGACTTTGAATCTTGGAATGCACTTAATGCACTTAATTAATTGAGTTAAATGAATAAAGTCAAAGAGGGCTGGAGAGATAGCTCAGTGGTTAAGAGCACTGACTGCTCTTCCAGAGGTCCTGAGTTCAATTCCCAGCCAACCACATGGTGGCTCACAACCATCTGCAATGGGGACCGTTGCCCTCTACTGGTGTGTCCGAGGACAGAGACAGTGTATGTCTGTAGAAAGCTAACCTGTGCTGGAGATGCTTATATGTGATGGCAGCTCCTTATGCATAAACAGGGGAGCCACTAGCACAATGGTGGCTGGCATGACAAGCGGGCAGGTCCCGTTTGTACGTTAAACACGGTGTGCACCAGGCACACCTAGCACTTGTCTGTTATCCCAGCACTCAGGAGGCAGAGACGGAAGAATCAAAGTTCAAGCCCAGCCTGGGCTACACGAGACGCTGTCTCAAAAGGAGAGGGGTGCTGCTGAGGTAGCTCAGTGGATAGAGATGCCTGCTACTGAACCTGACAATGTGAGTTTGATCCCACAGGGTGGGAGGAGAGACCTGACTCATTCAAGTTTATCCTCTGACCTGCACATGCACTCTGGGGCACACAGAGTATAAATAAAACATATTTTTTTGAAAAAGCATTAAAAAAAAAAAAGCAGCGGGGCCCCAGCCCCTCCCCCTCTAACCTATATCCACTCACTGTTCCCTGTGACCTTAAGATTTGAAAGCTCAAGACCTGTGCATGGTGATGGTGCATGCTGTAATTACATGCTGTAATCCCCAGAGGTAAAGCCAAGAAGATGACAGTTCAAGACTATCCTCAGCTATATAGTTTGCTTGAGGCTAGCCTGGGCTACATAAAACCCTGTCTCAAAAAAATAAAAAAAAAAGATAGAAAGAAAGGAAGAAAAAGAAAGGGAGGAAGGAAGGGAGAAAGAAAGGGATGGAGGGAGGGAGAAAGAGAGAACCTGAAGCATATTCCTGGTGAATGTGGTTCCTACATGGAGGGTGGGGTGAAGTGACATGCTATCCCTTAATAAATGCTTAGGGAAGAAACTGCTGGAGGGATTCCTGTAGCCAGGCTCCCAGGTTCATCCTGTAGATGTTTATTGAAGTCTTTGTCCTCTAAGCAAGGATAGAGAGGCTGTATGTAGGGTCTTCCACACTGCTCCCAGGTCTGGAAAAGCCAGCAGCTCAGTAAAGCAGGGGGCAATCAGAACACAGACAAGCAGTCTGTGTCTCCAGCAAGGACACATGTTCAACACTCAGTCCATCCCACTGGAGAACATCCCACTGAGGCAGCATAGTCCTCACCCTGCCAGCAGGGTGGCAGCCGGCCCCAGACATGCATAGGTTCAGAGGGGCCTCTCGGGCAAACCATAGGAAAAGGCATAGATTTCCCTTGATCAGAGTTTTGCAGACTCAGCACTGACGTTTATGCTGGGTGACCGTTAGCTGTGATCAGCTGATCTCTACACCAAGGATGCTTAGAATCATCCCAGGGTACCACACACAAGATATGCCTCCCCAGTTATGACAACCAACATTATCTATGGACATTGCTAGATGACCCTGGAAGGCAATATCACTCCCAATCAACACAGAGTCAAGCAAGTCAAGTCATTACAGGGAAGGAGTAAGACTAGATAAATAAACCTTAAAAGTAAAACAATTTTATTTTATGTGCACCTGTGACAGCCACAAGAGGGAGTCAGATCTCTTGGAACTGAAACGTGGGTGCTGGAAATCAAACTCTGGTCCTCTGGAAGAGCAGCCACTGCTCTTTACCACTGAGCCACCATACTGGCTGGTTTTGTGTGTCCACTTGACACAAGCTAGAGTCACCGGTGAGGAAGGAACCTCAGTTGAGGAAATGCCCCCATGAGACCCATCTGTAAGGCATTTTCTCAATTAGTGATAAATGGGGGGAAACCCAGCCCATTTTGTGGGTGGGGCCATCCCTAGGCTGATGGTCCTGGGTTCTATAAGAAAGCAAGTTGCGCAAGTCATGGAGAGCAAGCCAGTAAGCAGCACTCCTCCACAGCCTTTGCATCAGCCCCTATCTCCAGGATCCTGCCCTGTGTGAGCTCCTGTCCTGATTCCTTCAGTGGTGAACACTCTAGGACTCATTTGCCTGGGTTTCTTTTCCTTCCTATATGAGGGGAAGTATGTATACGCAGCAGTTGCTACACAAAGTAGCAACTTGTTAAATGTTTCATTGCTGTAAAGACTAACCATGAGCACTGCAACTCTTATAAAAGAAAACACTCTACATGAGACTCAGGACCCTAGTGCGGCCTGCAGAGCCGCAGGGCTGTAGTGCTTGCCACCAGACTCTTCCAGGCCCTAGGCTTGGTCTGTCTTCCCTCCCGTCCTTCCCCCACCTAGAGAGCCTGACCGCTCCCACCCTCAGGCCCATCCCGCCAATTTTCTTCCCTCCAAGTCCATGCCTCCTTACATGCCTCCTTAGGGCAGAGGTCTAAACTCCCATCCATCTCTCCCTCCCAAGACAGAACACCACCCTCCAAAAACCTCTCCCGACCTCTCGTGGGACCCTACCCTAATTCCGCTCCAAGAAAGGAGGACATAGACCCCCACTGCTTTCTGACCCCGTCCCATCTGTTTATCACCGCCCCAGACGTGCCCCACTACCCAATGCACTCGCTAGTTCCCTAGGCTCCGCCCCTTGACCCCGCCCCACAACCGACTCCTCATGGCCTCACCCTCTGTGCTGCTCCGGCACCCCCAGGCTCGGCCCCGCCTATGCCCCACCCCGCTTCTTCTTTGTTCCCGCTGGGAGCGGCGCCTTTTCGCGGAAATGTGGATTTCTCTCCGCTTGGCCGGTCTGAAGTCCAGTTCTCGCTGCTTCCCGGACGCCCAGGCATGCTCTGTGTAAGAGGTGTGAGAGCGCTGGGCCCGCCCTTCCTTTGTTCCCGACTATATTCTATTGCTCAGCCCTCCTACCTGTGGATTATGCAGCACGGAAACTGATCGCCTTGTGTCCCCTGGCCTGAGCCACCTGCTTCCAGCTGCAGGCGGGGGCAGAGAACCCTGTCCCGGTACGGATCGGAAGGCTACCCAGAGTGCTGGCTGCCGGCTCCCGCCTTCACAAGATCTCCTCGGAAAAAACGAACTCACGCCCCCACGCTCCCACCATGTCCCTCATTCCACCTCTTCTCTCACCCCACAATTTATGTCCTGTCTTGGTCTTATCTCCTATCCTTGATTTCTCAGACACATCCACATCCTTACTCAGTTACCCTAAGGTTCGCTTCTGAAATAATCCCTTACCGGATTTTTCCAATTACTGTTTTAACAATCGAGCCATAATTGGACTGGGAAAAAAAAAGGCTCTGCGATTAAAACCACTTGCTACTCTGGCAAACAAGCCTGGTTCGGTTCCCAGTACTCATGTTACAGACTTAGAACGTGGTTATATGAGTTTTCCCCTCCCAGGGCTTTGTAACTTAGTTTCTCTTATTTTTATTCCTAATGTCTGAGGTGTTGGGGTTCATACTCAGGGATTTATGGATGGGGGCAAGGACTCCCATCACTGAGGTACATCCTAGCCCCATTTTTCCTCACTTTGTGCATTCTTTATCAGGGGTAGGGAGGAAGCCAGAAGACGTGTCAGGTTCCCTAAAACAAATTACAGACACTATGTGGATGCTGAAAACCAAACCCTGGTCTTCTGCAAGAGCAATAAGTGTTCCTTTTATCATTGTTGTTGTTGTTATTATTATTATTATTATTATTATTATTATATTGCTCTTGTTGTTATTGTTATTATTATTGTTATTATTATGTGTATGTGAGTACACTGTAGCTGTCTTCAGACACTCCAGAAGAGGGCATTGGAACCCATTACAGATGATTGTGAACCACCGTGTGGTTGCTGGGAATTGAGCTCACGACCTCTGGAAGAGCAGTCAGTGCTCTTAACCACTGAGCCATCTCTCTAGCCCACAGTGAGTGTTAATTGTTCAGCCATGTCTCCAGCCTCTACTCCTGTTTTTAAAGTTTAATCAGTGCATTGTGCGCACCTGTTTGTGGGGTGCAGCGATATCTCAGTACACATGTATAATATATCATGTGTTTTATGAATTTTTACAAGTGGAACTTCCTATAATTCATGCCCTTATAAAAATACAGGAAAATGTCCCCAAAATTAAAGTAAATAAATAAATTACTGGGGGCTGAAGAGATGGTTCAGTGGATAAGAGCACTGGCTGTTCTTCCAGAGGACTGGAGTTTGATTCTCAGCTGCCCACATGGTAGTTCATGCTACTGTCTTTAGTTCCAGTTCCAGGGAATTTGATATTCTCTTCTGGCCTTCCGGGGTACTCCATGTATGTTGCACACACACATAAACACCCATCCACATAAATAAAATGAACCTTTGGGGTCCCTTTCAAGGGACTCTGCACCTCCTTCCCCAGCTACTCCTCCAATATCTGTCCCCATAGGGTAAGTTGTTTTTATTTTATTTTATTTTATTTTTACATTTTTGAGACAGAGTCTCTCTGCATAACCCTAGCTGGCCTGGAACTCACCATGTATGTAGTTCAAAGTGGCCTTAAACTCATAGAGCCTGCCTCTAGAATGCTGTGTCTAAAGTGTATATCACCACACCCAGCAAGGTTGTTTTTTGTTTTGTTTTGTTTTTAGGGTTTGGTTTTCTTTTGGGGGGGGCAGGGGTTGGGGTTCGAGACAGGGTTTCTCTGTGTAGCCCTGGCTGTCCTGGAACTCACTCTGTAGACCAGGCTGGCCTTGAACTCAGAAATCTGCCTGCCTCTGCCTCCCAAGTGCTGGTATTAAAGGCGTGAGCCACCACTGCCTGGTGGGTTTGTTTTTGTTTTTGTTTTTTGTTTTTTGTCTTTTTTGTTGTTGGTTTTTTTTGAGACAGGGTTTCTCTGTGTAGCCCTGGCTGTCCTGGAACTCAATGTGTATGTAGACCAGGCTGGCCTCCTGAGTTCTGAGTGCTGGGTTTAAAGATGTTCACCACCATAGTCCCTCTTCGAGTTGTATATTAATATAAATGAAAAGGCAAATGTCTTAGGTTGGCATGATAGTGTATGCCTGGAATCTCCCAACACTTCGGTAGCCAAAGCAAGAAGATTTTTGGTTTAAGAACAATCTAGTCTACATAGAAGGATTGCTTAAAGAAGGAGAGGGGAAGTTGGGATGGGAAAGCTGGAGAGATGGCTCCAGGGTTAAGTGTTCTTAGTGCCCTTCCAGAGCCAACTGACAAGCATCTATAATTCCAGTTCCAAGAGGTACAACACCCTTTTCTTGTCCTTCAAGGGAATCTGCACCGCTGTGTGACATTTTCTCACATGGACACACACACACACACAGTTTTGTTTTGTTTGTTGTTTGTCTGTCTTAAATAGGGCTGGAGAGGTGGCTTGTAGATTAAGAGAATGTAGTCCACTTGCAGAAGGCTCACCGTTGGTTCTCAGCACCCACCTCAGGCAGCTCACAACTTCCTGTAACTCCAGCTCCAGGGGATCCAACACCTCTGGTCCCCATTCACACCAGGGCTCACTGGCACAAAGCCACAGACAGATGGACTGACAGACAGACAGACAGACAGACAATATAGATAGATGCATATCTAAAAATAGTAAAACTAAATCTTTTAGGGGCTAGAGAGATGGCTCAGCGAATGCTCTTCCGGAGGTCCTAAGTTCGATTCCCAGCAACCACATGGTGGCTCACAACCATCTGTAATGGGAATCTGACAGCCTCTTCTGGTGTGTCTGAACACAGCTACAGTGAACTCATATATATAAAATAAATAAATCTTAAAAAAAAACTTAAATCTTTTATTTAAAAATTGCTTTTTATTTCTCTTGCATAAAAGCAGAAAGGCTGGGTCCTGGGGTAACTGTGTGGTTTTGTCAGAAGCTGCCAAACAGCTGTCTGGCATGATTATACCTTTTCCCAGGCTCACCAGCAGTGCCTGACTATTCCTTTTGCCAACACCCTTGTGAACAGTTGGCACTGCCAATCTTCTTTCAGCGGTTATCCTGGGTGTAGTTAACTCTTGAAGGCATTGGCTCTCTCTCCCTCTTTCTTTCTGCCTGTCTGTCTTTCTGTGTATGTGCAGTGAGTATATATGTTCACTGGGTATGTGGACATGTGTGCATATGAAGGCCAGGGATCAATGTCAGCATCTTCCTTGCTCCCTGCCTTTTCTTCCTTCCTTCCTTCCTTTCTTTCTTTCTTTCTTTCTTTCTTTCTTTCTTTCTTTCTTTCTTTTTTTTTTATGACACTTATTTATTTGTGTGCAGGGATGGGACCTGTGCCAGAGCATACATGTGGAGGTCTACTTTGTGAGTCTCAGACATGCAATCAAGTCATTAGGGCAGGATTGTCCACTGAAGGACCCTGCTACCCCATCTTATTTCTTTGCATCTTTGTTTGTTGTTTGTTTGTTTGTTTTCGAGACAGGGTTTCTCTGTGTAACCCTGGCTGTCCTGGACTCATTTTGTAGACCAGGCTGGCCTTAAACTCAGAGATACACCTGCCTCTGCCTCCCAAGTGCTGGGATTAAAGGCGTGCGCCACCACTGCCCTGCTGTTTGTTGTTTTTTTGAGACAGGGTTTTTCTGTGTAACCCTGGCTGTCCTGGACTCATTTTGTAGATCAGGCTGGCCTTAAGCTCATAGAGATCTGCCTGCCTCTGCCTCCTGAGTGCTGCAATTAAAGGCATGTGCCACCCTGCCCAACCCCACCATATTTCTTGAGACTGAATCTCAAGAATCTGTGGAACCTAGAGTTTTGGACTAGACTGACTAGCCAATGAGCTCCTGGGATCCTCCTTTCTCAGCTTCCTCAGTTCTGAGGTTATGAATGTCCACGACATATGTGTGGGTTGGAGGATTAGAACTCATGTTTGTGTGGCGGACACTTTACCAACTGAGCCATCTCCCCAACCCTGGCATTATTTTTTAGAAGATGATTAATAATACAGACATGCAACTGAAAAAAAAAAACTACTCTGAAAATGGCCCCTAGCTATCCACTACCCCAAAAAAGGTGAGTTTCAGGAGACCTCCATTTCATTTGAACCCAGCTTTGTGTTTGGCTGTCAGTCCTACTAGAGCCCTAGGAGGAGAGAGACTCCCTTGGGTGTTCACAGCTCCTCTTTTCCATAGCTAGTGAAAGCTAATAAATGTTGTTGAAATAATGTTAGGTGCCATTCAGAAAGTCTCAACTCCTAGTCTTTATTTTTATTATTTTTATTTTTTTTTTTAGGTAGGATCTCACTGTGTAGCCCTGGCTGGAATTTACTATAAGTGGGCCAGGCTGGTCTTGAACTCACAGAGATCAGATCTGCCTGTCTCTGCCTCCCAAGTGCTGGGATTAAAGGCATTCACCAGTACATGGGGACTTTCCCCAAAACTTTTATTTATCTGTCTGTCTGTCTGTCTGTCTGTCTATCTATCTATCTACCTACCTACCTACCTACCTACCTACCTACCTACCTGCCTATCGACTTAGAGACAGGGTCTCCTGTAGCTAAGCCTGGCTTTGAACTCCTGATTCTCCTGCTTCTATCCCCTGAGTTCTGGGATTACATACAGCACTTTATTACATTTTAATTCAAGAGAGCAGCAGATCCCTTTGGATAAAGCCAGTAAATGGATGATATCAATAAAAATTTGTTAAATGAATAAACGACTGTGAAGGAAGGTCCCCGGGGGCTCCCACAGGCAATGCACGCTGATTTATTTCTGCTTTTTTTTTTTTTAACACTTCCTGTCTGTCAGCTGCTGGGCAAACACTGAAGATGCTCATCTGTTATTCTTGTTGAGCAGCATTACCTCACCCTTCTGGTAACAGAATCCCTGACTTTCTCAAGGGGATTGTCTTTCTCCACTCAACCCACACTTCCATCAGCTCCAGGGCAGATGACTCAGGCCAAACCAGTCAGAATGTGTCGGGCCCTTAGCAACAGGGACTGGTTGTTCCGGGAGTGGCTCGCCAGGGTAGACCAATGAAAGCCAGCCCTGGACTTGTGTGGCCAGAGAACTCTGTGAGGATGGCTGCTTCCAGAGCAACTGAGTTGTCAATGAAGGGGAGGAGTTAGCCACCAGTAATGGAGGGAGTCCCCGTCACACTGGAGTGAAGACAGTATAGGGAGGAGAAGACCGGAGGAGAAGCCAGGGAGGGCTTTGGATATTACAACAAGAAGCTATTCGAATGTTTTGAGCAGGGGAAGGGTAGAGACCCAGAGATTCCCTAGTTCAAAGCCAGTCTGGACGTCATAGCCATAGGTGAATTCCAGGCTGCCCAACACGATTAGCAGTGAACTGGTAGCAAAACAAAAACAAATAGCAAAAGAAATGCAAACAAAGGAAAAGTGAGCTCTACCTGTAATCCCAGCACTTGAATCAGAAATTCAAAACCATCCATCCCCCGGCTTTGCAGCAAGTTTTCTAAGGCAGTTTAGGATATTCAAGATCCTGCCTTTTAGAAATAAAATAATGTGTGTGTGTGTGTGTGTGTGTGTGTGTGTGTGTGTGTGTGTGTGTGTGTGTTTGGGGTAGTGTTGTCCTAAGATCTGATTCTCTTTGTTAGATCTCTTTGGGAGGGTGTCATTATGACTCAGCAGCTAAAGGGGCTTTCGGCCAAGTCTGATGATGACCTGTGTGTGATCCCTGGGACCTTCGGCACACAGTATAAGGAGAGTACTGACTCCCTAAAATTGTCCTCTGTCTTCCATACTTGCCCCCTAAATAATACATGTTTAAAAATTGTAAAATAGATCACAGTTTGAAGATGAGATTGAGAATAAGGAGAATGGGGACAAAGGCCATGTGTGCCCATGTGTATATCTGTGTGTATGTGCCCATGTGCATGTCTGTGTTGTGTGTGTGTGTGTGTGTGCCTATGTGTGTGTGTGTGTGTGTGTCTATGTGTCTGTCTGTGTGTATGTCCATGTGTGTGTCTCTGTGTGTGCCCATGTGTGTGTCTGCATGTGTACCCATGTGTGTGTTTCTCTGTGTGTGTCTGTGTGTGTCGGGGCATGTGTGTATGTGCTTGAGTATGTGTGTGTGTGCCCATGTGTGTGTCTGTATGTGTGTGTTCATGTGTGTGTCTGTGTTGTGTGTGTGTGTGTGTGTGTGTCTGTGTACAGACCTGTGAGTGAGTGCAGGATCCAGAGGCATAGACTCCTTGGAGGTAAATGGACAGACAGTTGTGAGCTGCCTTGCAAGGATATTAAGATGCAAAGCTGGGGCCTCTGCAAGAGCAGGACCTACTCAGCTCTCAGCCGCTGAGCCAGCTCTCCAGCTTCATCCTCCCACTTTATTTGTATTTATT
Source organism: Mastomys coucha (assembly GCF_008632895.1). NCBI lineage: Eukaryota > Metazoa > Chordata > Mammalia > Rodentia > Muridae > Mastomys > Mastomys coucha. The sequence continues at coordinate 86,867,428 of NW_022196900.1, forward strand.
ATTATTATATTGGTGTGTTTGTGTGTGTGAAACTTGGATGTATGGTCCACAGTTCCAGCTTGGAGGTCAAAACCGTCGATTTTCTCCTTCTACAGTGGGATGTGGGAATCCAATTCCAGTTGTCGGCCAGGTATTGTGGCCCATGCCTTTAATCCCAGAACTCAGAGGACAGGCAAGCATTGCTCTGGAAGCTTGAAGCCAGCTTGGTAGGATAGCCATGGTAGATAGACCATGTCTAAAGAGAGAGAGAGAGAGAGAGAGAGAGAGAGAGAGAGAGAGAGAGAGAAAGAGAGAGAGAGAGAAATGGAAAGAAAAAAAGAGAAAGAAAAATTTCAGCTGTCAGGTTTGTGCAGCAAGAATTTTTACTCTCTGAGCAGACTTGCAAGGCCCCTTTAAATAATTAATTAATTTTATTTCTCCTCTTGCTGATTTTACTTTATTGTCTGGGCTCAAGTGATCTTCCACCTCGTCCTTTGAAAGCTAGGATCACAGGCTGCACCCTCAGGATGGACTTCTCCCCTCCTGTTTTTTTTTTTTTTTAGGTTTTTCAAGGGTCTTCTCCCTTTTTAAGAGTTATTTATTTTATCCTGGATGTTTTGTCTGTATGCATGCACACCATATGTGTCCTGGTGGTCAGAAGAAAGGACCAGATGCCCTGAAAGTGAAGTTATGATGGTCATGAGCCACCACATAGGTACTTGAAGCACAGCAGCCTGTGCTCTCTCATCCTTCAATCACCTCACCCCTCCAGCTGGCTCCTCCATTCTCAGGGCTTTCACTCTGGCTTTGTATCACTCAGTCCTTTCTTTCCTACTCTTCTTCCTTTTTTTTTTTTTTTTTTTTTTTTTTTTTTTTTTGGTTTTTCAAGACAGGGTTTCTCTGTGTAGTCCTGGCTGTCCTGGAACTCACTCTGTAGACCAGGCTGGCCTCAAACTCAGAAATCAGCCTGCCTCTGCCTCCTAAGTGCTGGGATTAAAGGCATGGGCCACCACTGCCTGACCATTTTTTTTAAGTTTTATTTATGAATTTTATGTACAAGAGTACACTGTATCTCTCTTCAGGCACATCAAAAGAGGTTGTGAACCACCATGTGGTTGCTGGGAATTGAACATAAGACCTCTGGAAGAGCAGCCAGGGCTCTTAACCCTTGAGCCATCTCTCCAACCCCCCTCTTCTTTTCTTTGTCTTTACCTTCAAAACCAGCTCTGGATGTTATCTAAGAACGGATGCCTCTTCCCTGCTGTCTAACTGCTTGGCTTTGGGGGTCCAACAATGGTTCAGACAGAAGAATACTTCGCAATACATTTGAAAATCACAGAATAGAAACATTAAAGTGTAGCAACAGTGGCCGGAGAGGCGGCTCCTCAGCAGCAAAAAGCGCTGGCTGCTCTTGCAAAGGACCTGGGTTTGGTTCCCAGCACCCGCAGACTCCAAGTCCTTGTATCTCCAGGGCTTCTGATGTGTTTACCTGGCACTGGCACTTCCCATACACATACCCACAGACATACATAGAATTAAACATAAAGTAAAGGGGAGCTGGAGAGATAGCTCAGCAGTTGAGAGCACTTGTAGTGTTGCAAGGAGCTAGGTTCTGTTCTCAAATGAAATATGTTTTTAAAAAAATGTAGCCATGGCCAGTCCTGGGTATACCTATAATTCTAGCACTTGGGAAGCTGAGGACAGAGGAGAGTTTGAGGCCAGCCTGGTCCTGCTAAAAATAAAAGTAAAAGACAGGGCAACAAGATGGCTCAGTGAGTAAAGGTGCTGCCGCCAAGCCCCACAACCTGAGTTCGATCCCTGGAACCCACGTGGTAGAAGGCAAGAACTGATCCCTATAAGCTGTCCTTTGACCTCTGACCATGCACAGACACATACATGCGGGCCTACATACATAACTAAAAAAAAAAAAAAAAAAAAAAGTATTGCAAACAGAAAGGGTAAAATACTCACAGGCTTCTTTAGAAAGCTTTGTCTAATTTGGAAGATCAACATGGAAATTTCTCTTTTTTTACTATGGTAAGAAACTCATGCCGGACAGTGGTGGCACGTGTCTTTAATCCCAGCACTTGAGTGGCAGAGGCAGGCAGATTTCTGAGTTCCAGGCCAGCCTGGTCTACAGAGTGAGCTCCAGGACAGCCAG
>NW_022196900.1:86869691-86883835 GCF_008632895.1 Mastomys coucha
AAAAAAAAGAAAGAAAGAAAGAAGAAAAAAAGAAAAGGAATTCATACTTAGTCATGTATCTCAATGGTAGAGTGCTTGCCTCACATGCCCAAGACCCTGTATTAAAAAAAATACATATATCCAGTATTGAAAAAAGAAATAGCAGAGAGGTGGTGGCACCTGTCTTTAACCCCAGCACTCCAGAGGCAGGTGCACTCTGAGTTCGAGGACAGCCTGGTCTACAGAGAGAGTTCCAGGACAGCCAAGGTTACACAGAGAAATCTTGTCTTGCAAACAAAACAAAACAAAACCCACAAACAAACAATAAAACCAAAAGAATTTTACATAAAAAGAGTATTGCGCGCTGTCAGAGGTCAGTAATAATGTCTTCCATTGGGTATCAGTTTGGTTTTGCATAAGGTAGAATCCGAGTAAAAAGTGTTGCCTTACAAGAAGCCAAGTGACCCTGCCTCTCCAGTCTGAGCTCCTTGTCCTGTCTTGCCCATGATAACCACCTTCCCTTCACCTCAGAGGAATGTGAGCACCATAAAGATTACCAGAAGACACGCAGTGGCCTGTGATCCTGAGGCAGGATGCTACCGTAGGGGTAGCTGCCTCTGGCTGCGAAGAAGGTGCACATCACCTGTGTTGCTTGCCAAAGCTTCCTGCCTGCAGCGGCATACCACTGTTCTTTTTATTGTTCTTCACTAATGATGACGACTTGATGGTGGTGGATTTTACTCAAGATGTTTCTCTTTCTAATAAAAGAGAATATTTGTTGCACTCAGAGCCTGGATTATCTTCCGCTCATTTTATTGTACTTCGTGAGTCATAAAAACCATATTTGAACAGAAAGAACAAAACTGACTAGGAAAAGGATCACAACACATATGTATGTATGTATGTATGTATGTATGTATGTATGTATTACTTATTTCCAAGACAAGAGTTTTTCTGTGTAGCCCTGGAAGTCCTGGAACTCTGAATGTAGACTCAGGCTGCTTGAAAACTCAGTGATCTGCCTGCCTCTGCCTCCTGAGTGCTGGGATTAAAGCCACGCACCACTATTGCCTGGCTTTGAATTCTTATATAAATTAGAATGTTAAAACATATATCCATGTGCTCACTTCGGCAGCACATATACTAAAATTGGAACACATATATCCATTCAAAATAAAAATGCATGTGAGTCATTTAAAATATGCTTTCTGAAGTGTCACTTGACCGAATTTTATAGTAGGCTGAGTACTAGAAATTTCTTTACTTATTTATTCATGTGTTGTTATTGTGTCACAGGATTTTCCCTGTCCAATTACAGTAGTGCAGCGGGAGGCCTGTGATTGCACAGAGAAAAGGGAGGCAGAGCAGAGAGTTGCAGAGACAGGGAACATCTCAGGGGAGGGAGACAATATAATAAGCCCTTCCAGCCCATGTTCAGCTTGAAGAAGTTATGAAGAGTCGTCCCCCTAGTTCCCTGGACTTTGGGGCTGGAAGGGGTTATTATAAATTGTTTTTCTAGAGAATAGTCATAATTGGAACAGGGAGGAATAGCTAGAATTGATTGCATAGCCATAGTCTCATTTGGTAGAAATCTTTTTGTTACTAAGCTGAAGTCATAAATTTTGGTACAGAATTTATTTTGATGCAAAATCAAGGTTTCCATTGGTATAAATTTCTTCTATTGATACTAAAAATTTAAAAGTACAGGGCTTAGACCAGTCCTTCCATAACTGTTATCATAAACTGATCTGAGATGATTACGCCTGTGAGATAAGGGCCCAATAACAAATTCATGGCTCTGAGTCTATTGTTAGGGTGTTTTCAGAGATTTTAATTAGAAATGGCTGAAAGTAGTTAACAGAGAACAGCCTAGATTACTTTACATAGATAGTTGGTTTTCAAAGACATCAGAAATCCACAGGATGTGACATTTAATGTTATTTATTCACTTGTGGACACAAATCTGCTCCTAACAGCCTCCCGTTCGTGGATTTACAGAAGGAGCTGAGCATCTTACCTCCAGGTGAGGCTGTACATTGTGGTTAGGTGGCCACTGGGCAGAAAATTGCCAGTCTCTCCTGCAGACCTGCACTGTTCTTGAAAGGACACAATTTACAGGTTAGGACAGCTTGGTTCTACTGAGACAGAATAGTCTAGTCCTTAATTTCCTGTGTCTCTAAGATCTGTTGGATGATCCTGGGCCAGAAGGCTGAAGACGGATGGATGCTCCAACTCACTGACTTACTTGGGCTGTATAGGTAAGCAGCTGTCTCTACAATTCACCTCAGCTCTGGAAGCTGTTTTAGGCTTCCTATATATTTTCAGTTAATATTAGTTGCTCTTGGATTTCTGATGGGGTTGAAAAACTACATAGTCTCATAGCTAACCCAGGCTATTTACTTTGAGAGAATAGATTTGAGAGGATGTTTTCAGATGGCATATAATCTAAAGCCAGGACATAATTCAGGGGTAAAATTATAAGTCTTTTAAGTTAGGACAGATGACATTGTTCTATCTTGATGATAAAATTGATGGACTGGGCCAGGCAGTGGTGGCACACGCCTTTAATCCCAGCACTTGGGGAGTTAGAGGCCAGCCTGGTCTACAGAGTGAGTTCTAGGACAGCCAGGGATACACAGAGAAACTCTGTCTAGAAAAACAACAACAACAACAAGAAGCAAACCTCCTTCCACAGCCTTGAAGTTCGGAGGTTACAGGTGTAAGCCATCCCACTCAGCTCAGAACAATCTAAGCTCACGACACTCCACTCACCTATGTAGAATGAATAGCCCTCTTTTCCAGTTTGTTTCTGTCCTAGTAATTTTATTTGTTGTGTCCTATAGGAGGCTTTAACACACACACACACTCCCACATATACACAACACACACATACACACCACATTCATGCACAACACACACCCTCACATATACACACAAAAGACACACACATACCACATACATACAAATACACACACACACATACATACCATACGCACACATAATACATACATACAAACACACACACACACTCACACATACACATTGCACATGTACCACACATACACACACACACACACACACACACACACGACACACGCATTCATACGTACACATTACACGCACTCACAAATACACACCACACACTTGTACAACACACACACAACACACATACATACGAACACACCCACTTACACATACACACCACACATGCACCACATATATACACAAAACACACACACTCACATATACACATAAAAGATACACACACATACCCACACACAGAGCAGTAATAACTCCAGTCGAGTTAGCAAAGCTATACTGTCTTGGGTTTTTTGGGGGGGAGGGGTGGGCAGGTGTTGAGAATTGCAAGTAATCCAGGCTAGCCTCAAACTCCTTACACACCCAAGAATGACCTTAAACTTCTGACTCGCCTGCTTCCACATCTTACGCGCTGGAATCACACGTGTGTGCCACCACACCAAGCTCCTTTGTCCTTCTCTCTGCTGGCACATGCTCTGTCACGGCATTATAAATAAGAACAGAGTCTCACTCCTGTCCCTCTAGTTTCTCCAGGGCAGGAGTGAGGCTTTTGTAATACTGAGTCCTCGAGACCTGGAAAATGACAGGGGAGTGGTCCTGAAAGGACAGTCCTAGAAAGACAGGCAAACACCATACACTCTCTCATTCGGGGATCTCCGTAGTTAATTTTAATATGTGTGTGTATGAGTGTAAATATAGTCATGAAACTAGAGAGAAAACCATAAAAATGGAGAAAATAAAGTTTGTTAATGAATTCTTTCTCTTTAAGACAGGATCTTTACCAGGCGGTGGTGGCACATATCTTTCATCCTTGCAGAGGCAGAGGCAGGCAGAGCTCTGTGAGTTCAAGGCCAGCCTACTCTACAAAGGAAGTCCAGCACAGTCAAGGCTCTGCTTCACAGAGAAATTCTGTCTTGAAAAAACAATAAATAAACCAAAAACAAAAAGTCAGGGTCTCTGGCTGGAGAGATGGCTCCAAGGTGAAGAGCTCTTCCAGAGGTCCTGAGTTCAAATCCCAGAAACCACATGGTGGCTCACAACCATCCGTAATGAGATCTGATGCCCTCTTCCTGGGTGTCTGAAAACAGCTACAGTGTACTTATATACAATAAATAAACACATTTTAAAAAAAATTCAGGGTATCATTTTTTAAATTGGTCTCATTTTTAAAATTTTAAATAGGTATCCTATTTTTAAATTATTTTGAGACAGGGTTTCTCTATGTAGCCCTGGCTGTCCTGGAACTCTCTCTGTAGACCAGGCTGGCCTCGAACTCCGAAATCTACCCTCCTCTGCCTCCCAAATGCTGAGATTAAAGGCGTGTGCCACCACGCCCAGCTCTGGATGTAGGGTTAATGAAGATCTTTTCCCAATCTGCACATTGCCATTTGTCCTATTGATAGTGATCTTTGAGTTACAGAAGTCTTTCAGTTTCCTGAGGTCCCATTTGTAAATTGTTGATTTTAGAGCCCGAGCCATTGGTGTTCTGTTCAGGAAATTTTCCCCTGTGCCAATGCATTCGAGGCTATTTCTTACTTTCTTTTCTGTTAGATTCAGTGTATCTGGTTTTATGTGGAAGTCCTTGATCCACTTGGACTTGATCTTTGTAAAAGGTGATAAATATGAAACAATTTGTATTCTTACACATGCAGATTGCCATTTAGACCAGTACCATTTGTTGAAGATGCTTTCTTTTTTTCCACAGTATGGTTTTGGCTTCTTTGTCAAAGATCAAGTGTCTGTAAGTTTATTTCTGGGTCTTCAATTCTAATCCTTGATCAACCTACCTGTCTCTGTACCTATACCATGTAGTTTTTATTACTATTGCTCTGTAGTACAGCTTGAGGTCAGGGATGGTGGAAATGCAGGGACAAAAATGGACCAGACACTGAAGGAAAGGACATCTAGTGGCCCAATTTGGGATCCATCCCATGTGCAGGCACCAAACTCTGACACTGTCATAGATGCTAGCTTGTGTATGCATACAGGAGCCTAGCATGGCTGTCTTCTGATAGGCTCTACCAGCAGCTGACTGAGACAGATGCAGATGCTTACAGCCAACCGTTGACTGAGGTCAGAGACCCCTATTGTCTTAGTTAGTGTCTGTGAACAGACACATGGCCAAGGCAAGTCTTATAAAGGCAACATATATTTGGCTTACAGGTTCAGAGGTTCAGTCCATTATCATCAAGGTGGGAGCATGGCAGCATCCAGGCAGGCATGGTGCAGGCAGAGCTGAGTTCTACATCTTCATCTGAAGGCTGCTAATGGAAGACTGACTTCCAGGCAGCTAGGGTGAGGGTCTTAAGCCCATGCCCACAGTGATACACGTCCTCCAGCAAGGCCACACCCCCTAATAGGGCCACTCCCTGTGCTAAGCATATACCAACCATCACACCTATGGAAGAGTTAGGGAAAGGATTGAAAGAACTGAAGGGGATGGCAACTCCATGGGAAGAACAACAGTATGAACTAACATGGATCCCCCAGAACTCCCAGAGACTAAGCCACCAACCAAAAAGCATACATGGGCTGGTTTGTGACTCTCAGAACATAGTTAGCAGAGACTGCCTTGTCTGGCCTCAGTGGGAGAGAATGTGCCTAATCCTGTAGAAACGGATGCCCCAGAGAAGGAGAATGCTGGCCTGGGCAAGGTGAGGGGTGGGGAGCACCCTCTCAGACGTAAAGGGGGCTAGGGAATGGGGTGAAGAACTCAGAGGGGAGGGACTGAGAAGGGGGCAACATTTAGAATGTAAATAAATAAAATAATAATAATAATAACAAGTCAGAGTCTCAATATGTAGATCTGGTTGGCCTAAAACTTGCTATGTAGACCAGACCAGACTGGCCTGGAACTCACAGACACCCAACTGTGTCTGTCTCATGAATGCTGGAATTAAAGTCACGTGCCACCATAACTGGAAAAAAAAAAAACAAGTTTGAAAAGAAATGTATTTGGGGTGGCTGGAGAGATGTTTCTGTGACCAAGGGCACCTGTTGCTCTTCACGAGGGCCCAAGGTCTTTTCCCAGAACCCACTTTGGGTGGTCTGTGACTATAGCTGTGGGCATCCACTGGACTCTTGTGTCCTCAAGTATCCACATGCGTATAGATGCCTGCAGACCCACAATACACACATGTAAGTGAAAATTTTTAGTGGGGCAGGAGTGTGTGGGTGAGTGGTGGAGCACTCTCATACAGGCAAAAGGTAGGGGGCAGGGCAGATGTGGGATATCGAGTTGGTGGAGGTGGAGATACCATTTGAGATGTAAATGAATGGAATGACAAATTGTATTTTTTTAAAACATTTATTTTATTTATTTATTTATTTGGTTTTTCTTTTTTAAAAATATTTATTTATTTATTATATGTAAGTACACTGTAGCTATCTTCAGATATCCCAGAAGAGGGTGTCAGATTTCATTACAGATGGTTATGAGCCACCATGTGGGTGCTGGGATTTGAACTCATAACCTTCAGTAGAGCAGTCGGCACTCTTAACAACTGAGCCATCTCTCCAACCCAGAATGACAAATTTTAAAAAATTAAAAAAAAAAATTGCCGGACAGTGGTGGCACACGCTTTTAACCCTAGCTAGCACTTGGGAGGCAGAGACAGGCAGATTTCTGAGTTTGAGACCAGCCTGGTCTAGAGAGTGAGTTCCAGGACAGCCAGGGCTACAAAGAGAAACCCTGTCTTGAAAAAAACAAAAATAAATAAATAAGTAAATAAATAAATAAATAAACAGATAATTTTTTAAAAAAATTTAAAGTTTTTAAAATTTATATATATTTATATGTATGCATATATATGTGTGTGTGTGATGGGGGAGGGGTGCATGTTCACAGGACCTATCTGGAAGCCAGAGGACAGCTCTGAGGAGTTGGGTCTCTCCTTCCACCTTTATTTGATTCTGGGAATCAAACTCAGGTTGCCACGTTTGTGCGGCCAGCACCTTTACCTGCTGAGCCACCTTGACAGCCTAGAAAAAGAAGTTTGAAGGAAGAGGGGCAAGGTAATAAAAGCCACACCTGAAAATGGGACGGTGACTCATGGAAGCGGGAAGGATACAGGGTGAGGAGAAGTGAAATCTACCAACTTGTATACTAATTTGAAAAATAACATGAATAGGGCCAGAGAGATGACTCAGCAGTTGAACCAGCTGCTCTTACAGAGGTCTTGGCTTTGTTTCCCACTACCCACATGGCAGCTCACAACCACTTGTAAATCTAGTTCCAGGGGTTCTAACACTGTCTTCCAGCCTCTGTAGGCAACATACACATAAGGTACACAGACGTGCTTGAAGCAGAAACACCTTTGCACATAAAAAAAAAAAAAAAAAAGGAAACAATCTACCAGGCATAGAGGCACACACCTTTAATCCCAGCACTCAGGAGACAGAAGCAGGCAGATCCTTGAGTTCAAAGCCAGCCTGGTCTAGAGAGTGAGTTCCTGGGCAGCCAGGGCTACACAGAGAAACCTTGTCTTGAAAAAGACCAAAAAGCCAGGCAGTGGTTGTACTCCCCTTTAATCCTAGCACTTGGGAGGCAGGTGGGTTTCTGTGAGTTTGAGACCAGCCTGGTCTACAAATTGAGTTCCAGGACAATCAAGGCTACATACACAGAGAGACCAAAATCATAATAATAGTAGTAGTAGTAGTAATAATAATAATATTTAGATAAGTAAACAGTCAGATTTGGTGGCACACCTTAAAGTCCTAACTCCAGGGGCAGAGGCTTATGAATCAATCTCTCTCTGTCTCTCCCTACCTCTCTCTCTCTCTTTGGTTTTCGAGACAGGGTTTCTCTGTATAGCCCTGGCTGTCCTGGAACTCACTCTGTAGACCAGGCTGGCCTCGAACTCAGAAGAATTTCTGAGTTCCATCTGCCTCTGCCTCCTAAGTGCTGGGATTAAAGGCGTGTGCCACCACTGCCCGGCTTCTCTCTTTTAAAGATTTATTTATAGCCAGGCAACGGTGGCTCATGCCTTTAATCCCAGCACTTGGGTGACAGAGACAGGCGGATTTCTGAGTTCGAGGCCAGCCTGGTCTACAAAGTGAGTTCCAGGACAGCCAGGGCTATATAGAGAAACCCTGTCTGGAAAAACAAAAAAAAACCAAAAAATACAAAACAAACAAAAAAAATTATTTGTTATTATAAGTAAGTACACTGTAGCTATCATCAGATAGGCCAGATGAGTGTCAGGTCTCATTGAATAATCGTCCATGGAGAGTGCCAAAGCTGCTCCATGGTATCCATGCCCTGTGCGAGTTCCCCGTGAGATCCACTGGATGAAAAGAAGACATTTTCTCTGTGGGAATGGAGTGCTGTTGGGAGCAGATGACAGGGCCTACCATTCTCTAATTGTTAGGTAGCTGTGATGGGGACATGGGAGAAGGAGCGACCCTTGCTGTGAGTGAGGGCAGCTGCAAAGGTCCTTTCCCACAGCCAGCGGGGATATTCTGCAGGGTTATCAGGAACTCTCTGCTCCAACATGGCTCAGTCTATCAACCTCTGCAGCTGGAAAATCAGGGATGTCATGGGGTAAGAGACAGGGACAGGTGCTCTGCTGGTCTGATCCATGCCCTGAGGGAGTCCAGATTCCACACAGACAGGAACACTAAACCTTCAGGCATCAAAGTTCAAGAAGAAAATACGTTTATGACGTTTATGATGGGGGATCTGGGTGAGGTGGCACATGTTACTGGGAAGGCAGAGGCAAGAAGAAGGCTAAAGGTTCTAGAGTCATCTTGGCCTACGCAGTAAGTCCAAGCCAGCCAGGGCTACATGAGACCACATCTCAAAAACAAACAAACAAAAGGGGAAAGGTTGAAGGGTTCCTTATGATGGAAACCCAACTATATTGTAAAAGACTAACATGTTCCATAGAGAGGAAAAAAAACAACAACAACAAAACTAAAGTCACATGATGCAGGTTCAAAGACAGATGAAGGTTGTGGGAGACACAGCTTAGGTAAGTGATCTACCTCAAAGAAGCAGAGTATTTATTAATGTAAATGACTCAGAGCTGGGGCACAGGCTTGCAGTTCCAATACTCAGGCAGGAGGATGGCAAGTTCGAAGCTTGCATGGCCTAGACTAATCCTATGTCAAACACAAACAGAGCAGGTGAGGTGACTCAGCATCTAAAGGTGTTTCAGGTCAACCCTGAAGCCCTGGAAGCCACAGGGTGGAAGGAGAGAATGGAATCCTGCAAGTTCTATTTTGACCTACACAGTCAAGCCTGCATGGGAGCTCGCGCGTGCGCACATGCCTACACATGCACACACATCACAGAACAAGACTAAATAAATAAATAAATAAATAAATGTAATTTAAAAAACATAGTTCCGAAAACGAAACAAGCAAATGAAAACAAACTCCTGGGCTGGAGAGATGGCTCAGCAATTAAGAGCACTGACTGCTCTTCCACAGGTCCTGAGTTCAATTCCCAGCAAACACATGGTGGCTCACAACCATCTGTAATGGAATCTGATGCCCTCTTCTGGTGTGTCTGAAGAGAGCAATGGTGTACTCATATACATAAAATAAATAAATACATCTTTAAAAAAAAAAGAGGGCTGGAGAGATGGCTCAGCGGTTAAAGAGCACTGACTGCTCTTCCAAAGGTCCTGAGTTCAAATCCCAGCAACCACATGGTGGTTCACAACCATCTGTAATGAGATCTGGTGCCCTCTTCTGGTGTGTCTGAAGACAGCTACAGTGTACTTACATATAATAAATAAATAAATAAATAAATCTTTAAAAAAAAAAGAAAGAAAAAGAAAGAAAGAAAGAAAGAAAGAAAGAAAGAAGGAAGGAAGGAAGGAAAACAAACTCCCCAGATGAGAACTTGAGCTTCACTGGGTATCCTCTAGAGAGGCCTTGAGTTTGAGCCACAGCATCACACACAATAACAAGAACAACAAAAACAGCACAGAGCGGCTGGGCATGGTGGAATGCACTGGTCACTCTCAGGAAGCAGATGAGTCACTTGAGGCCAGGAATCTGAAGGCAGCCTGACCAGTATAGCCTGTCTCCAGGAAGGAAAACTAATCCCTGCATTCAGAAGGCAGAGGCAGGAGGATTACTACAATTTCAAGGCCAGCCAACTCTCCATATTGGCTTTGACTTCTGGCCTCCTTATATTCATGCATGAAACCTGCAAACTCATATGTGTATATTCATCACACCTCTCAATAAATAAATTAATTAATTATAAATTAAAAGCTGGGAATAGGAAGCATTTAATTCCATCACTGGGGAGTTGGTACAGAAGAATCAGAAATCCAGGGTCCTTTTAAAGTTGATTCCTGAATCACACATGGTGGAAGGAAAGAACACACTTCTGCTCATGTGCGCACACTCGAGCACGCACACACGCACACAGATCCCCACACATCACATATACACATCACACCACACACACACACAGATCCCCCCACACCACATATACACATCACACCACACACACACATAAAACACAGATCCCCCCACACCACACATACACATCATATCACACACACACACACACACACAGTGAAACAAAGTAAAACAATAAAAAACAAAAAACAAAACAAAACAGACTTCTCAGAAGTCTGAGAAGGAACGAGGCAAAGTCCAAGGCTGTTCCAGATGAACTGCCAATCCCCATAGTAGCCAAAATCCAGACAGGGCAGCAGGAAAGGTATGGCAGGGTCTGCCCTTAAGGCGAACCTGCATGTATGCATGTGAGTGTGTATGTGTGTGTGTGTGCAAGTGTGTGTGTGTATATGCATGTGTGCATGTGTGTGTCTTGGAAGACCTAGTTTTGGGCGGGCCTGGGGGAGGGTAGTGTGTGAAGTCTCTATGTTAGGAAAAGGTGTCCAGTGGGAGAAAAGAGAAGAACGGCATATAACAAGAACCCCTCACACAGACCGCTGGGCGAGCAAGCCTGTGCTATTCTGGCTTGGTTTTAAGAGTAATATCATAATGTGTGTATTGGAGTCAGCACCTGTGTGTGTGCTGGATCTGGCTTGCTTTCTCCCTTTCTTTCTTTCTTTCTTCCTTCCTTCCTTTCTTTCTTTCTTTCTTTCTTTCTTTCTTTCTTTCCTTCTTTCTTCTTTCTTTCTTTCTTTTTGTTTTGTTTTTTTTTTCGAGACAGGGTTTCTCTGTGTCGCCTTGGCTATCCTGGAACTCACTCTGTAGACCAGGCTGGCCTCGAACTCCGAAATCTGCCTGCCTCTGCCTCCCAAGTGCTGGGATTAAAGGTGTGTGCTACCACCACCAGGCCTCTTTCTTTCTTTCTTAAAAAGATTCTCTCTGGGGCTGGAGAGGTGGCACAGCGGTTAAGAGCACTGACTGCTCTTCTGAAGGTCTTGAGTTCAAATCCCAGCAACCACACGGTGGCTCACAACCATCTATATAGCTACAGTGTATTCATATACATAAAAATAAATAAATAAATCTTAAAAAAAAAACCAAAAAAGCAAAACAATGCTTATTAAAAAAAAAAAAAAGATTCTCTCTCCAGCCGGGCAGTGGTGGCACACACCTTTAATCCCAGCAACTACTATGTAGATCAAGCTGGCCATCAAACTTAAAGGTCTGCCTGTGCCTCCCAAGTGCTCAGACACTGGGAGGCTAAAGCCACCTGCCACCACACTGGGCTAAACCCAGGAATTTCATGATCATGGGGGCCGGGGGATCTACATACCTCTGCTGACAGTTTGTTCTTCCTCTGGGCTCCAGGACATATGGAATATTTGGCTTTAGGAAAAGACCCAAGTGTCACTGTGCATGTCCCTTGAGGCCCCTCATTCCCTTGGCCATTTATCACAGAGAGGGCATGGTACAGGGCGAGGCTCAGGGCCTGGCTCCCTTGCAAGTGTGGCTGGATCAGAGCACAGGACAGGAGCCGTCAATTTGTTTCAGTTTGTTCCTCAGCTGTTATGGGAAAGGACTTTGTGAACCACACTTTGGGCAGAAAGTCCACCTGGCCCCACGGAGGCCTTCTAGACTTGGCAGAAAGACTCCCAAGGACCTAGCTAGGGCTCTCACTTTCATCTCATGATGGGAGTTTGGATGGAGTACCTCAGAGGCCTAGCACTTGTTTGGCAGGTGTGAGGCCCAGTTTCATCTCCAGCAAAAGCGTTCACTCACTCACTGCCTGGATTAACTTCAAGAACTTGGCTGGGGGAGCTGGAGAGATGGCTCAGCAGTTAAGACAATTGACTGCTCTTCCAGAGGTCTTGAGTTCAAGTCCCAGCACCTACAGGGTGGCTTACAACCATCTCTAATGAGATCTAATGCCCTCTTCTGGTGTGTCTGAAGACAGCTACAGTGTACTTACATAGGAGAAGGGCATGGAAAGCGACGGCCTGGCCTAGAACTTGCTCTGTACACCAAGCTGCCTCTGCCTCTGGAGCTCTGGGGTTAAAGGCATGTGACATCACTCACCAACCCGCCAAGCTGATCTCCCACTGAACTTAGGTAAAGCAGGCTGGTTTTGAACTCAGATTTGACTGCCTGTGCCAACCAAATGCTGGTCTTTTTTTTTTTTATTATTATTATATGTAAGTATACTGTAGCTGTCTTCAGACACTCCAGAAGAGAGCATCAGATCTCATTATGGGTGGTTGTGAACCATCATGTGGTTACAGGGATTTGAACTCATGAGACCTTCCGAAGAGCAGTCGGTGCTCTTAACCGCTGAGCCATCTCTCCAGCCACCAAATGCTGGTCTTAAAGACAAGCCTATCTAGGCACATTAGCGGTGCACAGATAAGCACACAGGCAAGATATATGAACACATAAAATAAAGGTAAATAAGTGTTTAAAACAAATATGCCCATGAAGCTTGGCTCTATGTGTGTGTGTGTGTGTGTGTGTGTGTGTGTGTGTGTGTGTGTGTGTGTGTGCTTCTCATTTGGCCTAGCTTGTCCTCAGACTCTCTACTAGCCCAGGATGGTCTTGAACTTTTTCTTTCTTTTTTTTGTTTTTGTTTCTTGGAGACAGGGTTTCTCTGTGTATCTCTGGCTGTCCTGGAACTCACTCTGTAGATCAGGCTGGCTTCAAACTCAGAAATCCGCCTTCCTCTGCCTCCCAAGTGCTGGGATTAAAGGCATATGCCAGCATCACTGCCCAGCTGTTTTTTCTTTTTTGTTTTTTGTTTTTTTTTTTTTTGAAAGATTTATTTATTTATTGTTATATGTAAGTATACTGTAGCTGTTTTCAGATGCACCAGAAGAGGGCGTCAGATCTCATTACGCTGAGCCATCTCTCCAGCCCCCTGTTTTTTGATTTTTGAAACGGGGTCTTATGTAGCCAGGCTGACCTCCCACTGAACTGAGGATGACCTTGGGCTCTTGATCCTGCTACTGCCTCCTAAATGCTGGCATTACAGGCAGCGCTGCCTCTCCCCCTCAAGCCCCACCCTCACCACCCCCACCCTTGCATACTCTAACTTTGTTATTAATGAAGACAATGGCAGGAGGTGATCTTGGCCCTTGCAAGCATGTCACAAGTCTCTTCTGCTAAACTTGCAGGGAGTTTAAATAAGTCAGGGTGAGGGGAAAGGCAAGGGGGTGTGAAGAAGAGGGAGAGCAGGTGTCCTGGAGGTGGAAGAGGTCTGTTCTGATTAGGAGGCTGAGACTAAGCCTTGTGGGGCTCAAGCAGAGCTGCCACAACAGGAACTGGAAGAGAAACTGGGAGGCCCAGAGGTTGGTAGAGGTACAGAGCCAGGAGCCCAGGCTGAGCTTTCTGACCTGTGTCCCCCAGGGCAATGGGAAGGCAGGGAGGAGAGCTGGCTGAGTGAGGTTCTCTGGTTATATCAAAGGGCAAAATTGCAACAAACTTGGTCATAGATCCAACTGGCTCTTAGTCTGCAAGCTGGTCTGAGAGTTCAGACTGGGGAAACAGTAAGTTTTGTAAGATGGGAGCAAAGAAACAAAACAATAAAAATGCTGATTAGTTCATGCTATTTTTGGTAATGGTTAAACCTGGGACTTCCTTGCTGTGCTGACTCAAGTGGACTGGCATCTCCTGTTTTGAGGGACAAGCAGTCTATTTTGGAAAAATGTCTACTTCGTGAGAGTTTCCCTGTGATTTTGTGGCACAAGGCTTGAGTGACTCCATTTTTTTTTTTTTTT
>NW_022196900.1:86883979-86888549 GCF_008632895.1 Mastomys coucha
TCAGAAATCCACCTGCCTCTGCCTCCCAAGTGCTGGGATTAAAGGCGTGCGCCACCACTGCCAGGCGAGTGACTCCATTTTGGTCTGGCCTAGTCTGTCGGACCCTAGTGCAGATGCCATTCCAAAATGATGGCCTCCTGAGATTTTCTTAAAGATGAATTTTATTGTTAATTATGGGTATGCGTATGTGAGTACAGCTGCCCTTGGAGGCTAGACAGGGGGGTGGCAGATCCCCTGGAGCTGGAGTAACAGGCTGCTGTCAACTGCCTGATGTGGGTGCTAGGGACATAACTTAGGTCCTCTTTAAGAGCAGTGTATGCTTCCCTGTCTCCCTACTGTGTGCCCTTAACTGATGTGTAAACTCTCCAGTTCTCGCCTATCATCTTTGTTTAAACAGCAAACGACTCGGGCCTGGTGGTGCATACTTGTAATCCAAGTTATGACAGACTTGAGGCAGGAGAACTGCAAATTCCAGGCCAGCCTGGGGGAACTCAGCAAGACTGTCTTAAATAAAAGTGAAAAATGGGCTGGGGATGTAGCCCAGTGGTAGAATGCCTGTCTGGAGTACACAAGGCCTTGGCTTTGATCCTTAAAGAAAGTAGTGTGGCAGGGGACTACATGCCTGTAACCCTAGCAACAGAAAGCCTGAGGCAGGAGGATCACTTGAAAGTTGGAGGCCAGCCTGTGATAGAGAGTCTAAGATGGCCACATATTAAGACACAGTCTCCGAAGCAAAGCAAGGCTGGAGAGATGGCTCAGGGTTTAAGACTTGTTGCTTTCGTAGAGGACCTGAGTTCAGCTCCCAGCAACCACACGGTAGCTTACAATAGTCTGTAACTCCGGTTTCAGGGGATCTGATGCTCTCTTCTGGACTCTGTAGGCTCAAAACACATATGTTACATATACATATATGCAGGCAGAACACTCATGCACATAAAAAACATACATATACACAAGCAAACCAAGGAAAGGAGGGAAGGAAGGAAGGAAGGAAGGAAGGAAGGGAGGAAGAAAGAAAGAAAGAAACCAAACTCTTAAAATAGGCAGGGAGAGGCTGGGAGGAAGGAGGGAGGGGAAACTGTGGCTGAGATGTAATATATGAGAGAATAAAAACTAATAAATAGGGCTGGTGAAATGGCTCAGCGGGTAAGAACACCGACTGCTCTTCTGAAGGTCCTGAGTTCAGATCCCAGCAACCACCCGTAATGAGATCTGACGCCCTCTTCTAGTGCCTCTGAAGACAGCTACAGTGTACTTATATATAGTAATAAATAAATCTTTAGAAAAAATATCCAATAAAATAAAAGCCAATAAAAAGCCCTGTAGCAGTAGTATGTGCCTTTAATTCCAGCACTCAGGAGGCAGAGCCAGGTGGATCTTTGTGAGTTTGAGGCCAGTCTGGTCTACAGAGAGAGTTCCAGGACAGCCAGGACTACACAGAGAGACCATGTATCCAAAAAGAAGCCAAAAACCCAACAATCCCAAACAACAGCAACAAAACCAAAAATACCAAACAAAGGCTAAACAGAAACTCAAAATAAATAAATAATTCAACCAGATAACCAGTCATGAATTGAGTCAAGGAGCTGAATTTGCTGACCATGTTTCTGAGGATTAGGAAAAGTTGTACCTGATTTTGTTTTAATTTTTTTTTTTTTTTTTGGTTTTTTGGAGACAGGGTTTCTCTGTATAGCCCTGGCTGTCTTGTTTTAAATTTTTGCCTGTTTGTTTAAGATAATGTTTCCTTGTGTTGCCCAGAATGGTCTTGAGCTCCCAGGCTCAAGGAAGATCCTATTTAAATTTCCAAGAGTGGGAGGACAGGCTTGCTCCTGGTCACACAACATAAGAGACATTAAAAAGAACAAAAACAAAGACATAAGTTTTAGGTGTAGCCCTGGCTGTCCTGTAATTCACTCTATAGACCAGGCTGCTCTTGAACTCATAGAGATCCACCAGCTTCTGCTTCTAGAGTGCTGGGATTAAAAGTGGGCGCCACCATGCCCACTCAACATTTTGTATTAACTACTTCTCAGTCATAATAGTTATTTCAAGTGCAAGTATGTAAGAGTGTGCATTTGTGTGTGCAAGTGTGTATTTAAATGTGTGAGTGCGAGAGTGTATGTGTGCATATGTGTGTGCAAGTGTGTATTCAAATGTGTGAGTATGTGTATGTGTGTGAATGTGTGCATTTGTGTGTGCAAGTGTGTATTCAAATGTGTGAGTATGTGTATGTGTGTGAATGTGTGCATGTGTGTGTGCAAGTGTGTATTCAAATGTGTGAGTATGTGTATGTGTGTGAATGTGTGCACATGTGTGTGTGCAAGTGTGTATTTAATTGTGTGTATGTACACAGAACCCTTTCGAGGTGGATCCTTGATGGAGGAAGTATGTCTCTGGAGTGGGGCTTTGAGCTTTTACAGCCTCTGCCCACTTATTGCTCTCTCTTTGCTTCCTGTGTGTGGATGAAAATGTGACCAGCCAGCCGCCTGGTCCTATACCACTCTTTCACTCACTGTTGCCACATCTTCCCTGCCAGGACTGGCTCTATTTTTCTGGAACTATAAGTCAAAAACCAACCCTGTCTTTGGTTGCCTGTTAGTTTTGTCACAGCAACCAGAAAGTAATTAATACAGCATATTTGTGTGTATGTGGGTGCACGTGTGTATGTCTGTGGAAGTAAGAGGACAACTTTAGGTCAGGTCTTGCTCCTCAAGTCCTATCCACCGTGAATATGTGTGTGTGTGTGTGTGTGTGTGTGTGTGTGTGTGTGTGTGTGTATGGTGGTCTTATTCAGCATGCGTGTGCATGTATGTATGTATGTATGTGTATGTAGATAAGTCCTATTCAGTGTGTGTGTGTGTGTGTGTGTGTGTGTGTGTAAGTCCTATCAAGTGTGTGGTGTGTGGGCACACATGTTGCCAGGGTAACTGTGTGGTCAGAAGATGACCTCAGGTATTGATTTGTACTGTTTACCTTGTCTGGAGCAGGGTTCCTTGCTGCTTCCCACTGCATAGACCAGTGTTCCGTGAGCTGGGGATTCTCCTGTCTCTATCTGCCATCTCGCTGTAGGAAAACTAGGATGTGCCTGGCATTGCCTGAGTTCTGAGGATCCCAAGATAAGTCCTCCGCTTACCTATACCTTACACACTGAGCCGTCTCTCTAAGCTTGCCTACACCTTACACACTGAGCCATCTCTCTAACTCCCCTTGTTTTTCTTTGCTGTCTTGCACTGACCTGGGCCCGCTAATTAGGGAGGGATCTGTCTGTTTCGCCCCCCCCCCCAGCATTTGAGAATGTAGACACACACCATCAGGCTGGCTAGATGGCTCAGCTGCTGCCAGGGCTGATGACCTGAGTTCAGTTCCTGGAACACACACAGTGGAGGGAGCGTATGGACTTCTGCATATCTTGTTGGCTGTTTTGGTTTGGTTTTTGAGTCAGGGTTTCATTCCATAGCCTTGGTTGGCTTGGAACTCTCTATGTAGACTGAGCTGGCCTTGAACTCACAGAGATTTGTCTGCTTCTGCTGGGATCAAAGGCATGCGCCACCACACCTGTTTAGGTAAAGTAATTTTGAAATTTAGTTTTTTATCTTGGAAATCATAATCGAATGAGTCTTGTCTGCTCAAGGCTTCATGCCATATGCCTGTAAGCCTGAAGCAAGAGGATCTCCAGTTTAAGTTAACAACCTGAGTTCTCAGTTATGCACTGTGTCAGAAAACAAGGGGCTGGACACAGACCATAGCATGAAATACATGCCTAGCACCTAGCTGAGACTGAACAAACCTATGACCCTTAAGCATACTCCTGAGTTAAAACCCAGCCCTACAGATTGATGTTTTAAAAAGGTTTATTTTTTTAAATTTTTTTGGATTTTCAAGATAGGGTTTTTCTGTATAGCCCTGGCTGTCCTGGAACTCACTCTGTAGACCAGGCTGGCCTCCAACTCAGAAATCTGCCTGCCTCTGCCTCCCAAGTGCTGGGATTAAAGGAGTGCTCCACCACCCGGCTTAAAAAAGTTTATTTGTTTATTATATGTTAGTACACTGTAGCTGTCTTCAGATACTTTTTTTTTCTTCTCTTTCCAACCCTGCTCCCTCAGTCCCTGTTCGCTCCAGCCCAAAGATTTATTTATTATTATATGTAGGTATACTGTAGCTGTCTTCAGACACCCTAGAAGAGGGCATCAGATCTCATTATGGATGGTTGTGAGTCACCATGTGGTTGCTGGGACTTGAACTCAGGACCTTTGGAAGAGTAGTCAGTGCTCTTAACCGCTGAGCATCTCCCCAGCCCAAGAGAGACCCTGTCTTAAACACCATCAACAACAAAAGCAACTTGTGTGCGTATGCTGAGGCTCACACCAGAGCCCTTTGCATGCTAAGCATGCTCTACCACCGAACTGTTCTCCCAGACCCAGAGGAATTTACGGAGGAGATAAATATTCCTACAATTACTTTTCAAGGCTCCTCTGTTGCAATTTTTTATGGATCCCCTACTTCTTGGCTCCATCTTCATGCCCCTGGGCCATTACTTTATTTTTTATCTACATTCTTTTTTTTTTTTTTT
>NW_022196900.1:86888560-86896638 GCF_008632895.1 Mastomys coucha
TTTTTTTTTTGTAAGTATTCCTATGAGGATGCAGGATCTTTCCCTGGTTGAGTTGTCTGCAAAGTAAAATTCCCCAAAACATTTATATGTAAATGTATTTAGGAAAAAAAAACACATTTAAAATGACTGTTGTATTTTCTAGATAGCTTGATCCTGGAACCTTATATAAAGCAACTGAGAAAGGCAAGTGGCAAGGGCCAGGCCTGGAACCTCAGCATGTGGGGGGTGGGGATGGGATGGGTTTAGGTAAGAGGGTTGCTATTAGTGTCAACCTAGCTTAGGCTATCTGACTAGACCATGGCTCAGAAAAATAAGCAACAATAATGATGCTGTAAGACTCCGACAAGCTTTAGCTTACCACGGAACACCCCCCCCCCCCAATTGAACAACTTGGAGCCACAAAAGCAAGAGAAATTTATTGTTCTAATGTGTTGGAGTCATCCTGCATCCGAAGAAGAGGAGGTGACTTAGGGCAGTCTGTTCAGCCAGGTTTTTTGTTTGGTTGGTTTGGTTTGGTTTGGTTTTTCGAGACAGGGTCTCTCTGTGTAGCCCTGGCTGTCCTGGAACTCACTCTGTAGACCAGGCTGGCCTCTACCTCAAAAATCCGCCTGCCTCTGCTTCCCAAGTGCTGGGATTAAAGGCATGCGCCATCACAGCCCGGCCGTTCAGCCAGTTTTTAAACAGTTTTCAGGGGTAGAATAGAGCAACAGCCACCAGGCATGATGTGATTGACAGAACAGTGCAATTTATAAACTGATCAGTCCTTAGGGAAGGGAGTAGCAAGGAGTTCCACCCTGAGGAATGTGTCTACGTGCTCAGGGTTTCCCTCCTGTGCAGGTCAGTGCCCCCTGTGGTCTGAGGAGTGTGATTAGCCTCTTCCTTCTGGAGGGAAGGGGTGCCTATGTGCTCTATGACCTTTCTCTCCCTGGAGGGGAGGGATCTGGTGGAATTTTCCAAAGTTCCTGAGCTGACCTCTTCATTCCCCTCTTTTCTTTGTGCATGCTTCAATCCTGAAGCTATTGCTGGTGTTCTGATAGCTCATACTCCTGGTCTTCTGTATCTAGTTCTTTATATCTCTGCTTTAAGATCATTAGCTGCACTGTACCTATGTGTTCCTTAACAACAATGACCAAGCAGTTCAAAATGTAGGGGCCAAAAGTCAGAAGTAAAAACAAGATGATTAAGGGACGTAATAGGGAGGAGATCAGGGTGGTGAATCCAGGGGAATTGATTTTTGTTTGTTTTGTTTGTCTGTTTTGTTTTGTTTTTTTTTTTCAAGACAGGGTTTCTCTGTGTCTCCCTGGCTGTCCTGGAACTCTCTCTGTAGACCAGGCTAGCCTGGAACTCAGAAATCCACCTGCCTCTGCCTTCCAAGTGCTGGGATTAAAGGCATGTGCCACCACTGCCTGGCCCAAGGAGAATTGTTAAACAAGAACTCCAACCAGTCTTGGGCTTTCTCTCTTTCTCTCTTCCACTTGGCTAGCCCTTCTTTCCCCTTGGCCATTGAATCTTTAACAACCCCAGAATGGTCTATAGAAAAACAACACTCCTCAGCTAAGGCAGCACACAGCCCTCCTACTCTCCAGTATTACTCCTGATAATGAAGGCAATGATTCTTGAAGGTGACTGATGGAAGTTTCTACTCTTTCTACATCTAAATCAATGGCTGCCCCCAGACTGTCATAATTTTTCCCTTGTAAGAGCAAAGTGGAGGTCCCCGGTGGTTGCTCTAGCCACACCCAACCCCAACAGAAGGGAGACAGTGAGTGCTGTAACAAGTTTGGAGGACAGGCACATAGGAGGGTGGAAGGAATCCAAAGGTACCATGAGGCAGTCATGATCAAGGTCGAGTGATCTTGAGCTTGAGCAGATTGTCCATCTTCTGTACCATCCAGCAAGGGTCTCTCGGGGGCGGGGGAGTCTGCAGGTTTCACATGGGAAGTGTGTACCCAGGCCACAATACTGTCTACCTTGAGAGCTATGGGAATGGCTAGTAGCACCAGGAAGGGTCTCTTCCACCGGGGTCCCAGAGACTGTGCCCGATGCCTCCTTACATAGATCTAGTCAATAGTCTGGAAGTGGTGAGGAGTCTCTGGTATCCCTGGAGCATTTAAGGCAGACCGTTTGGGCCAAATCTCATGTTGTATTGACTGAAGAGCTTGGAGCCTCAAGAGGAGGTTCCTATCAGTGAGTTGGGATACCTCCAGGAGGGCCCAGTGGACACGAAGGGAGCTGGGGTACCAAACAGGATCTCAAAATGGGTTAGCTTAAAATGGTAGGGGGTATTCTGGGCTTGGAACAGGGCCAAGGGGAGGAGTACCACCCAGTCTGAGCCAGTCTCCAAGTTCAACTTAGTCAAGGTCTCTTTTAAGGTTCTATTTATTCTCTCTACCCACCTCTGAGCTTCTGGGGACAGTACACACAATGGAGCTTCCAATTAGTCCTCAATGTCTCTGCCAATCCCTGACTTACCTCAGAGACAAAAGCAGGGCCATTGTCTAATCCAATTACCTTGGGCACTCTGAACCTCTGGAATATTTCCTCTAATATCTTCTTAGCTACCATGGTAACTGTTTCCTGCTTGGTGGGGAAAGCCTCAACCCATCCAGAGAAAGTATCTACAAAAACTAGAAGGTATTTGTAACCATATTTTCCTGGCTTAACGTCTGTAAAATCGACCTACTAATCTACTCCAGGATGTTCTCCCCTAGGTCTTTTGCCTTGTTTTATTTTTTTAGACAAGGTCTCCCACTAATCATGAAGGTTGCCATTTCAGATCAACTAGCTGGCCAACAAGCTCCCAGGATCTGCCTGATTTTGCCTGGAAACACTGGGAGCAGAGTCACCTGCTTTTACATGGGTGCTGGGGATTTGAACCCAGTTCCTTAAGGATTATGCATCAAGTGCTCTTACCCACCGAACCACCTCCCCAGCTTCTGTACCTACATCTTTAACTTTGTCTTATTCTCCCCTAAACAATGTGTGATAATAAATTGTGCCAATATTTCCATTCTGCATAGACATCCTGCCATAACTGTGATTCTTGCCAAGGAAGAGAACTTCTCGTTATCACACTCATCAACTTTTTTGGATGACTCTAGACATTCCATCAGTAAAAATCTGAATCATAAGCATCATGTTTCAATAACAGCTCCCAAATTTCCCCTCATTTTTGCACGGATGCTTACATATATATATATATATATATCTTGGAGTCAGGTTTCAGTTTAGTTTGGTTTGTATGCCTTTCCTTTTCCTCATGTTTATTGGGAACGAGAGGCAGATGCTACCAATCTTTGTGTTCCTTCTCATTCTGGTGTTGGTGAAATATTTCCCAGCCCCACAGACCTTGTAGTACAGACAAAACAAAAAGATCCCTTTAACATGGAAGCAGGGCAGGAAAGTCATCCATCCTCAACATCTTCCTCCAAGGTGACTTGGATGAGATGTCTTCCACAAGCTCAAGCATTTGAGTACTTGGTCCTCAGCTGGCAGCACTGTTTGGGAGTCTTACAAATTGTGGCCTTGCTGGAGGAAGTCTGTCACTGAGGATGGGCTTGGAGAGTTGTTTCTTCTTCTTCTTCTTCTTCTTCTTCTTCTTCTTCTTCTTCTTCTTCTTCTTCTTCTTCTTCTTCTTCTTCTTCTTCTTCTTCTTCTCCTTCTCCTTCTCCTTCTCCTTCTCCTTCTCCTCCTCCTCCTTCTCCTTCTCCTTCTCTTCTCCTTCTCCTCTTCCTCCTCCTCCTCCTCCTTCTTTTAATACTAAATCTTTTTTAAAAAGATTTATTTACTTATTGTTATATGTAAGTACACTGTAGCTGTCTTCAGACACACCAGAAGAGGGCCTCAGATCTCATTACGGATGGTTGTGAGCCACCATGTGGTTTCTGGGATTTGAACTCAGGACCTTTGGAAGAGCAGTCAGTGCTCTTAACCACTGAGTCATCTCTCCAGCCTGAGTTGTTGCTTTTAAGATGCATTTTATTTTAAATTATGTGTATATGTGTCTGTGTCTGTGTGTGTGAATAAGCAGTTGTGCCTGCAGCTGCTCATGGAGGCCAAAAGAGGGTGGCTGAATCCTTGAAGCTGGGGTTACGGGTGGTCATGAACTGCCTGATGTGGGTGCTCTGCAGGGGTGGTGTAGAATCTCACCACTGGGCCGTCTCTCCAGCCTGGGCTTTCAGAGTTTAAAGACTTTGCCATTGTGAGTTTGATTTCTGCTTCTGGTTAGAAGTCTAAGGTCTGGGCTCTCGGCTGGTCTCCCTGCTAAGGCTGTTACCTGCTGTCACCATTCCCTGCTGTGATGAATTCCGAGCCCTCTGGAACCAGAAATTCAAACAAACCCTTCCTTTGACAATTTGCCTTGGTTGTCGTGTTTTTATTTAATTAATTAATTAATTAATTAACTTATTTTGTTTTTCAAGACAGTGTTTTTCTGTATAGCTTTGGTTGTCCTGGAATTCACTCAGAAGACCAGACTGGCCTCAAACTCACAGAGATCTGCCTGCCTCTGCCTCTCCTGTGCTGGGATTAAAGGCCTGGGCCACCACTGCCCAGTTGTCATAGTATTTTATCACAAAACCAACAAAATAACTAACATACATCTATAGTTGTCTTGTTTCCTTAAAATTTCTACTGGTGTCATTATTTAGAAACTGACAAATTCTTATTTGAAATATTTATTTGTTTGTTTGCTTGTTTTGAGACAGGGTCCCACTATGAAGCCTTACTCAGCTTGTTACTCACTACGTAGACCAGGCTGCCATCAAACTCATAGATTCCAGCCTCTGCCTCTTGAGTGTTGGGACTGAGGGTATGTGCCGCCACGCCTGGCTTGATTTAATGATTTTTGTCTTTTCTTTTTGAGCCTTCTATCTAACTCCATCAAAACCTCCAACAGGAGCCCTTTCGTTACAGTCTCACTGTATCTCCTGAAACTTTTGTTGAAACTCAACTGTTGCCAAAGCAACAGTATTAACAAACTGGTCTTTGTCAGTGGTTTTAGGTCCAGGATTCAGGAAGCAAAGGCAGGTGGATCTATGTGGTGTTCATACTGACAAGCCTGGTCTATATACTGAGTTCCAAGCCAGTAGGATTGCACAGTAAGAACCTGTCTCAAAAGAAGGAAAAGAAAAAGTGCCTGTGTGTCTGGCTGTTTTACCCATGCACAGGTTTGTTTGTACAGCGTGTTTGTGTCTGCTGCTTTCAGAGGCCTGAAGAACTTACTGGGGTCACTTCGGGGTGTGAGCCACCATATGGGTGCTAGGAATTTAGCTGGTTCTCTGCAAGAGCAGCCAAGGCTCTTAACTGCGGAGCCATCTCTCCAGCCTTGTTTGTTTAATGTTTTAAAAGAACTTAAGTTTCTCTGAGCCTGGAATCAGGATTAAACACACAGCTGCCCTTCTTACTGAAGTGGCTACAACTGTGGGCTGATGGCTTGCTCCCTATGTCCTTTCCCAAAGAAATTCCACCCAGAAACCAAAGTGGGTTCAGAAGCTAAGAAACCAAACTAAAGGATATAGGCTGCGACAGGGCTGGTGAGATGGCTCAGGGGGAAAGAGCACTGACTACTCTTCCGAAGGTCCTGAGTTCAATTCCCAGCAACCACATGGTGGCTCACAACCATCTGTAATGAGATCTGACGCCCTTTTCTGTTGTGTCTGAAGACAGCTACAGTGTACTTACATATAATAAATAAATAAATAAATCTTAAAAAAAAAAAAAGGATAGGCTGTGATGGAGGTAGATGAATGTGTGCCTCTGGGTTCCCATGCACACTGGGGGGCTTGCAGGACTAGAAATGCATAAATTAACAAAAATTAAAAGTTAATGCATTTAAAATTAAAATAAAAAAATAAATTTAAATTTAATATAATTTAGCAAATTATATAATCATTTATATAACATAGTAATACTTTTTTAAAGATTTATTTATTTTTTTATGTATATGAGTACACTGTGGCTGTCTTCAGACACATCAGAAGAGGGTATTGGATTTCATTACAGATGGTTGTGAGCCACCATATGGTTGCTGAGAATTGAACTCAGGACCTCTGGAAGAGCAGTCAGTGCTCTTAACCACTGAGCCATCTCACCAGCCCTAATAATACTTTTAAATTAATTAAAAAATAAAAATTAATTAAAATGTTATTTTATTTTATTTTGCTATTTTTGTTTGTTTGTTTGTTTGTTTGTTCAAGACAGGGTTTCTCTGTGTAGCCCTGGCTGTGCTGGAACTCACTCTGTAGACCAGACTGGCCTCAAACTCAGAAATCCACCTGCCTCTGCCTCCCAAGTGCTGGGATTAAAGGAGTGTGCCACCACTGCCCCGCAGGAATTTAATCTCAAGTCTAGAGTTTGATCCCCATCCAGGTGGTGTTCACAAAGAATCTACTCCAGTTGGTTGTCCTCTGATCTCCAAACCCAAGACACACCAACTAGAAATAATGTGAGACTGAAGATGTAGCTCAGTGATAGAACACTTGCACATGCTCAGCATGTAGAAGACTGCGAAGGACATTATAAATAGCATGATTGAATATAAATAGTTGAATTGCTAAGATTTAAGCTAGAAGCTATGGTTCATTCCTGTAATCCCAGCCTTTGGAGGCTGAGGCAGAAGGATTGATACAAATTGGAGGCCAGCCTGGGATACAAAGTAAGTTTGAGGCTCACCTGGGCCATAGTGTGAGATACTGTCAAAAACAAACAAGAAAACAATCAGTGGGGTTGAGGCTGCACACCCTCCATGAGTGTGGCTTGCACACAGTTCCAATGACTTATGCTGGAGATGGAGTCCAGGGCCTTTGAGTATTGCAGGTACACACTCTGTCGATAAGCTACACTCCAGCTGTGTAGCTAGCTAGGGCTGACCTCAAAGCTGTGATCCTTCTACCTCAGCCTCAAAACTGTGATCCTTTTGCCTCAGCCTCCAGAGCATGCTGGGAATAGCCAGCCTTCCCCACCAACTCCAGATACCTTCCAGTACAGACTATTCTTGTGGCCTGGGAGACAGTGGAGGTTCCAGGGAGCTGAAGAATTCGAGATCACAACCCCCACCCACACCCCCGCTAGAGCCCCAGGCACTAGCATGGGCCCTGACTTTACTAGTTCCTGCCTAGTCATCAAGACACAATGTCCCTTGGGTTCTTGTGGCCATCTGGCAGAATTTAGGAAAGTCTTTCAGTTGTACAGAATCTCCATGACCTGAAGGTGTTGAAAAGCTCATGGCAGATGCCCTCGTTTCATCTGGGACATGCTTATTTATTTATTTTTAATTTAATTTTTTGTTTTGAGACAGAGTTTCTTTGTGTAGCCTGGACTTTGCTTTATAGTCCAGGCTGGCCTCGAACTCACAGAGATGGGACACATTTATTAAAGCACGTACACTTCTCGGGAACTGGTGAAGCATTAAGCATAGAGCATAGTACCCTTCACCCCGTGGAACTTATATTTTCCCTGGAGAGCAGGGACCTGGGAGGAGATAAAGACATTTTTCCTTGTAGGTGTGCACGCACATAATTCTTTTTGTTTTTGTTTTTTTGTTTTTTTGTCTTTTTTTTGTATTTTTCGAGGCAGGGTTTCTCTGTATAGTCCTGGCTGTCCTGGAACTCACTCTGTAGACCAGGCTGGCCTCGAACTCAGAAATCCGCCTGCCTCTGCCTCCCAAGTGCTGGGATTAAAGGCGTGTGCCACCACTGCCTGGAGGTGTGCACATAATTCTGTGGCAAAGTTTCTCTCTAGCCTTTTTAAAGGTTGCAGTAATCTAGAAGTTAAGCTCCAAACCCAAGTTCTGGTGCCTTGACTATCCTGCAACAGCTCCTCCACCACTAAACCAAAACCAATCTTGTCTCAAGTCTGCATGGCCAGGAAACATTGTAGCCAGGGGCTTTGTATCAGTTTCTCCCCTTTGTCTCCAGGTTGTGCCTTTCTTGAACACACGTTGCGTTACCGAATGCAATGATCCAGGATGGGGTTGACCTGAAAATCAGAAAGCCCTTAGAAAGAACAGAAGGAGCCGGGCGGTGGTGGCGCATGCCTTTAATCCCAGCACTTGGGAGGCAGAGGCAGGCGGATCTCTG
>NW_022196900.1:86896658-86917232 GCF_008632895.1 Mastomys coucha
AAAAAAAAAAGAAAGAACAGAAGGATAAAATTATGGAGCAAAGAAAATGATGGGGCCAGGTGGTGGTGGTGCACGCCTTTAATCCCAGCTCTTGGGAGGCAGAGGCAGGAGGATTCCTGAGTTCGAGGCCAGCCTGGTCTACAGAGTGAGTTCCAGGACAGCCAGGGATACACAGAGAAACCTTGTCTCGGAAAAAACAAAAAACAAAAAACAAAAAAACCAAAAAACAAAAAACAAAAAACAGAAAAAAGACTAGCTCAGAGGTTAAGAGCACTGACTGCTCTTCCA
Organism: Mastomys coucha; assembly: GCF_008632895.1. Classification (NCBI taxonomy): domain Eukaryota; kingdom Metazoa; phylum Chordata; class Mammalia; order Rodentia; family Muridae; genus Mastomys; species Mastomys coucha. The sequence goes on from NW_022196900.1 coordinate 86,896,947, forward strand.
GTGGTCCTGAGCTCAAATCCCAGCAACCACATGGTGGCTCACAACCATCTGTAATGGGATCTGATGCCCTCTTCTATTCCAGAGTGTCTGAAGACAGCTACAGTGTGCTTATATAAATAAATAAATAAATCTTAAAAAAAAAAAAAAAAGAGAGAGCACTGATTGCTCTTCTGGAGGTCCTGAATTCAATTCCTAGCAACCACATGGTGGCTCACAACCATCTGTAATGAGATCTGATGCCTTCTTCTGGTGTGTCTGAAGACAGCTACAGTGTACTCATATACATAAAATAAATCTTTGGGGGAAAAAAGAAAGAAAATGACGTTACACAAGAAGCAAGAGACCAGGAGGCAGAGGCAGGAGGATTTCTGAGTTCAAGGCCAGCCTGGTCTACAGAGTGAGTTCCAGGACAGCCAGGGCTACACAGAGAAACCCTGTCTGGAAAAACAAAAAGAAAGAAAGAAAGAAAGAAGGAAAGAAAGGAAGAAGGAAAGAAGCAAGAAGACATGCTCAAAGTTGTTGAGGGCTTTTGGGGGGTAGGAAGTGGGGGGTGTTATGAGAGAGGATTTCTCTGTGTAGCTCTAGCTATCCTCGAACTCACTTTGTAGACCAGGCTAGCTTTAAACTCAAAGAGATCCTTTTGCCTCTGCCTCCTGGGTGCTGGGATTAAGGGCATGTGCCACCACCACTCATCAAGTTGTATCTTAAAAACAGAGAAGAGGGCAAGCAAGATGGCTCAGCAGACAGGGAGGAGCTTCCTAACAAGCTTGAGTGTGATGCAGAAGAGCCACACACAGCTCCATGTTGGAAAGCTTGCCCAGCACACAGGACATCCTGGGTTTGATCATCAGAACTACTCATAATTAACAGTAAATGAAAACAAGCTTCCCATTCACTTAGAAAATACAAACATGCAGGGCAGTGGTGGTGCACACCTTTAATTCTAGGGCTTGGGAGGCAGAGGTAGGCAGATTTCTGAGTTCAAGGCCAGCCTGGTCTACAGAGTGAGTTCTAGGACAGCCAGGGCTATACAGAGAAACCCTGTCTCGAAAAAACAAAAAAATTCTTAAAAGGGTATTTTTAATTATAAGATGACACAAAACAGACCAAAAAGACTGCTCAGTGGGTAAAAGTGTTTGTCACCAACACTGGTGACATGAGTTCAGTTCTCAGAAGTCACATGATGGAAGGAGAGAACAGACTCCTGTAAGCTGTCTTCTGCCTTTTGTATCTCACTGTGGTATGCAGGTGCACCCTTGAAACTTTAATTTTTTATACCTTTTTCATGATCCCGCTGCCTACATCTCTGCTCTGGAGTAGATGGAATTATACATGTGCAATGGTGAGACCTTACTCAGGCTGCAGCAGAATTACTCAGAATTTAAAAAAAAAATCTATAGAAACAGAAAAAATGTAAAGGGGTTAGGGAGACAGCTCACTTGGTAAAGTTCTTGCCAGGGAAGCATAAAACTTGACTTTGATTCCCAGAGCCCGTGGGAAAAGCCTAGGTATGGTGGTGTATGAATTTGTAACCCCAGAGCTGTGGATGAGACACATAGATCCCTCGGACTCCCTGGTCACTTGCTCTCCTACATGGTGAGCTCCAAGTCCATGAGAAACTTTGTCTTAAAATGACAATGGGGGTCTGGGGTTGGAGAGATGACTTAGCACTTAGGATCACGTGCTGCTTGCTCTTCCAGAGAACAGGTATTCAAATCCTAGCATCCACATGGCAGCTCACTCACATCTGTAACTCTAGTTCCAGGGGAACTGATAACCTCGTCTAGCCTCCCAGGGCACTGCAGAACGCCAAAGCAGAAGGAGAAGGATAAGGATAAAGAAGGTGGTGAGCAGCTCAGTGTCAGTGCTGGAAACCAAAAGTGGGTCCTTTGCCAGAGAAGCGAGCGTTCTTAACCACTGAGCTACCTTCCAAACCCTGACTTCATTTTGTGGAAAAAGTACAGTAGACTTAAATTTTTCTCAACCCTAATTTTAATAGTGGTTCTTAACCTCCCTTCTAGCCCTCCATCTACCAGAGGTAGTGGAAAAGAAAGGTTATTAGGATACAGGGGAAGTGGACCTGTTTAGAAATTGTTCTTTGGAGCAACTTCCATCTGTGTTGTCAGGAAATCAGTGGTTCAGTTTCCAAGTTAGCAGAGGCAGCTTGATTCACTTGCAAATACTTCAGGAATATACAAGTAGTACAGTTTGGTAGTGTTGGGATAGCAAATAGGAATCAGCAGTGGTGACACTACCTAGCAGAGACAGCCAGGCCTCCACTGAATCAACATGAGTCAGCAGGAGCGACCAAGACCACCAGGGATGCCAGGAGAAGTTTTTTGCCATGCCTCTCTCAACGAAGTGGAGATCAGTCAAGATGTGAGACCAAGAAGCATTGCAAAGCTAGCTATACAAGCTAACCAAGCCTCTGTGGCTGTCCTTTGAGGCCTATTTGTACGCCCCTCAAACATCAATTGTCCTCTACAGGTCTTGCTTCGCTATGTGCCTTGCTTCAGCACTTGAGTCTGTCTTAGCAAAACTCCACAGGAGTTTGTATCAGGTGACATATCCAGAAACTGTCCAATACATGCATGCCATAATCGAAGAATCCTTGTCATGAGTCCTTTCAAGTATCTGCAAAACATCCTTTTACCTGTGTCTGCTTCACCAAAACATTCCTTCACATATTTGCCCCAGCAAAACACCATCAGACACAACTGACTTTCCAAAGAAACCAGAAGTTTCCACTTCCTGTACATATAAGTAAGTACAGGTGCCCATGAAGGTCAGGGGCATCCTAACCCCCTAGGGCTAAAGTTATAGGGAGTTATGAGTCCTCTGCCATTGGTGCTGGGGATCAAATTCAGGTACTCTGAAAGCTTAGTATGTGCTCTTAACTCCTGAGCCATCTTTCCAGTTCTTGCTGGTGTCTGAATACACCAAAAGTGTTATGTTATACAGTTTAAACAAATGAATTAGCTCTTGAGCTCTCGCTCTCACTCTCACCTCTCGCTTTCCCCACTCTCCACGTGGCCATGGCCGGCCTCTATGTTTTCTACCTTCTCTCTCTGTCTCTCTGTTTTCTACAGTAAAGCCCTAAAACCACAAAAAAATGAATTAAAGGCAGAGACAGGTGGATTTCTGAGTTCGAAGCCAGCCTGGTCTACAGAGTGAGTTCCAGGACAGCCAGGGCTACACAGAGAAACCCTGCCTCAAAAAAAAAAAAAAAAAAAAAAAAAAAAAAAAAAAAAAAAAAAAAAAAAAAAAAGAATTAAAAACGTTATGAGGAGGGCTGGAGAGATGGCTCAGCTGTTAAGAGCACTGACTGCTCTTCCAGAGGTCCTGAGTTCAAATCCCAGTAACCACATGGTAGCTCACAACCATCTCTAATGAGATCTGATGCCCTCTTCTGGTGTGTCTAAAGACAGCTACAATGTACTTACATATAATGAATAAATAAATCTCTTTAAAAAATAAAAATAAAAATGATATGAGACCAGCTAGATGAAGACCCCTCCAAGTTGTTGTCTGACTTCTGCAGGTGCATTCTGCCCCCCAGTAAGTACAATAAAAATGATATGTAAACGAGGTGTAGTGGTACATCTGTGATCCTAGTTCTTAGAAGGGTGAGGCAGGAGGATTACAATTTGGAGATTAGACTAGCTAGGGCTATATAAAGAGAAACTGCCTCCAAAACAAAACTAGGAATTCAAGGCCAGCCAGGGCAGTATGAGGTCTCAGTGGTGGCGCATGCCTTTAATCCCAGCACTTGAGAGGCAGAGGTAGGTAGGTTTCTGAGTTCAAAGCCAGCCTGGTCTACAGAGTGAGTTCCAGGACAGCCAGGCTACACAGAGAAACACTGTCTCGAAAAACCAAACCAAACCAAGCCAAGCCAAACCAAACCAAACCAAACCAAACCAAACCAAACCAAAAAACTAGACAGGGCCTTTTGTGAAGCCTCTTGGGTAAAGGTGCTTGTTACCAGGCCTGATGGCTTTTATTCCAGAACCCACATGTCTTCAGGGCAGCTAGGATGAGGGTCTTAAAGCCCACACCCACAATGACACACCTACTCCAACAAGGCTACACCTCCTAATAGTGCCACTCCCTGAACCAAGCATGTACAAACCACCACATTCCACTCCCTGGTCCCCATAGGCTTGTTCAAACACATGAGTCTCTGGAGGCCATACCTAGACATAGCATAATACAAATTCCATTTAGTCCAAGTTCCAGAGTCCCTATAGTCAATAGCACTCTCAACAATGTTAGAAGTTCAAAGTTCAAGGTCTCTTCTGAGAGCCATCCAATCACTTAAATGTAATCTCCAAAGCAAGACAGGAAACCAGCTGGGCAAACTCCAAACTCTGCATCTCCATGTCTGATGTCAAAGGGGTCTTTAGGTCTCCAACTCCCTTTTGATTTTTGTTGACTGAAACAAACTTCTTTCTGCTGGGCTGGTTCCACTCCTTGTTAGCAGTTTTCCTTAACAGATAGCCCACGGCACTGGTCTCTCAAACATCTTTGGGTCTCCAAGGCGAGCTCAAAGTTACAGCTTCTTGTTTCAATATCTGGGATCCACATATGATCTTCTAGGCTCCTCCAAAGAGCTCCTCCAGCTCTGCCCTCTGTAGCACTCTAAGCTCAGGTTGATCCACTCCACTGCTGCTGCTGTTCTTGGTGATCATCTCATGGTTCTGGCATCTCCAATATGCTGGGGTCTTCAGCTCCAACTAAACTTCACCAATAGCCTCTCATAGGCTCTCTTCATGGTGCCAAGCCTCAGATCTTTTGCATGACCCTTTCAGTCCTGGGCTGTCATCTGCAACTGTGGCTGCACCTTTCACAATGCCAAGCCTCAGCTACTCTTCATGATCCCTTCATGCCTTCAAAACCAGTACCACCTGGGTGACTTCTACATACTACCAAGTTCAGCTGCAGTACAGTTTCTTCACTTTAGCCTCTGGCAGACCGTTGAGACAAGGGCAAAAAGCAGCCACATTCTTCACCAAATATCACAAAACCAGTTTCTAGGCCACATACTGAAATCCTTTTCCACTGAACCCTCTTGGGCCAGGTCTGCACAGCTCAAATCATACTCAGCGACAAAGTCTTCCATGTTCCCACCAGGATAGCCCATTAAGCCCCATTTAAAACATTCCACTGCTTTCTAAATCCAAAGTCCCAAAATCCACATTCATCTAAACAAAAGCATGGTCAGGCCTATCAAAGCAATACCCCAGTCTCGGGCTGGTGAGATGGGTCAGTGGGGAAGAGCACCAACTGCTCTTCGGAAGGTCATGAGTTCAAATCCCAGCAACCACATGGTGGCTCACAACCACCTGTAATGAGATCTGATGCCCTCTTCTGGTGCATCTGAAGACAGCTACAGTGTACTTACATATAATAAATAAATAAATCTTTAAAAAAAAAATCCCAGTCTCTGGTACCAACTTCTGTTCACAGCTGTGAGCAGACATCATGAGCAAGGCAAGTCTTATAAAGGACAACATTTAATTGGGGCTTGCTTACAGGTTCAGAGGTCCATTGTCATTGAGGTGGGAGCCTGGATACCGTGCAGCATCTACTCCAACAAGGCCACACCTTCTAATAGTACTGCTCTCTGGGCCAATCATATACAAATCATCACACCCCTTCTCCCCCTCCCCCCATTCTCTAGTTTCTCAGTGTAACCCTGGCTATCTTGGAACTCTGTAGATGAGGCTGGCCTCAAACTCAGACATCTACCTGTCTCCTCCTGGGATTAAAAGCATGTACCACCATGCCTGACAGTTTCAATGTTTTGACAAGGCAGTTCTTAAAAAGAAGCTTTAACAGTAAGGTATACATTATAATAAAACAAAACAAAAATAGAAGTCACATTGTTTACCTTAAAGATATTTTCTAGCAAGGCGAATGATAGCTCACACTTGTAATTCCAGTACTTGGGAGGTAGAGGCAAGAAAATGTTCAAAGCTAGCCTAGTCTGCACAGTGAGTTCCAGGCAAACCAGGGCTATATCATGAAATCCTGTTTCGAAAACCCTATAGACAAACAGCCCCCTGTCCCCAGCAAAACAAACACCCAAGCAACCAAGCCACAACAAAACCAATAAAAACCAAACCCAAAAAACCCCCAGACATCCCCCTTCCTCTCAGCCATCTATCAAAAAACCAATCCTCACCAGGGAAGTAGTTCCAAGGAGAAGGTTCCTCGGCACCTTCAGACCCTGGCTTAGTAGTTAACTCTTCACTTCCTCCTTAGCTTTCCAGTGCTGTCAAACAGAGCTTTTTAAGGGTTCCTGGTGCCACCTCCCCATCCCCAGTTTTTTAGTTTTCCCACTATGGGAGGATTGCTTAGAGCCAAACCTAGGTGTGGGTGGTGGGTGTGGTTGTAGGAGAGGGTTAGTCTGCTGAGATGTGCAAAGAAACAAAATGCTTGTTGGAATGGTAACGATGTAGCAAAGAAAACAAGGGAAGCCTTCCCAGGGAGAGTCTGCAACTAAGTTAGCGGATGGACACGTGTAACACAGCTGGAAACCAATGTTTATAACAAAGTGTCTTTTCAGCAAATTAGAAGACATTTAGGCTGTCTCAGAGTCTTTACAAACATGACTTTTTAGTTGTTGTTGTTGTTGTTGTTGTTATTGTTATTATTATTATTATTATTATTATTATTATTATTATTATTATTATTATTATTTAGACACATTTATCAGCCAGGGGGGCTAATAATAGTACAGAGGGAACTGAAAATGTCTCTGGAGTCATTGTCAGTAGCCAGGTTGCCCCTGCCCACACTTTGAAAACTGTCATGTCCAATGAAAGCAGACACCTACTTGGAAGGCCTGTCTGTCTATCTGCCTGCTTGCCTGCCTGCCTACCTACTTACCTACCTACCTACCTACCTATCTATCTCTCCATCCAGTCAATCCATCCATCCAGGTATCTGTCTATCCTTGTTGGTCTTCTTATGATGCCTGGCTAGTCTGGAACTCAAGGTCCTCTTGCCTCTGTCTCTCAAGTACTGGGATCATATACACAGTTTCCAAGGTTTCCTTGAGTAATCCTGACTAGAAGTTTCTGCCCAGAGACTTCTTGAGGTTTTTCAGTTCCATTGTAACATTCAGTTTCAATGACATGGATTAAGTTTCTGCTGATTGGATTAAAAATACCTTTCTCAAATCCACTCTAATTCTCCTCCTATATCAGCTTGACTAGATTTTCCCCCTTTCTTTCTGAGACTGGGTCTTACTATGTAGCCTTGGCCAGTGAGGAACTGTCTGTGTAGTTCAGGCTGGCTTCAAACTCACAGAGATCTGCTTGTTTCTGACTCTGGAGTGTTCAGATTAAAAAGGAGTACCACTTCATCTGTCCTTGATTAGATTTTTTTAAATTTTATGAACTGAGGATTGATATTATATTATATATAAGTTTGGCTATATGAATGAGAGAGTCCCACATTTTTAATTTTTATTTTGGTCTTGGTTTGAGACAGGGTTTCTCTGTGTAGTTCTGGGCATCCTGGAACTCATTCTGTAGATCAAGCTAGTCTCAAACACAAGAGATTTGCCAGCATTTGCCTCCAAAGTGCTGGGTTTAAAGGTGTGTGCCACCTCTGCCCACCAAGAGGAATCCGAAATTTTAGACAGACTTTCAACAGTTTTGGGCAGTGCTCAGCAAATAGTCTCAATCAGACATGTTTGGCTGGATAAATGTCCATTTGACTTTTTCTCTTTGTTTCTTTGTTTCTTTCTCTTTTTTTCGAGACAGGGTTTCTCTGTGTAGCCCTGGCTGTCCTGGAAGTCACTCTGTAAACCAGGCTGGCCTCGAACTCAGATATCCACCTGCCTCTGCCTCCCAAGTGCTGGGACTAAAGGCATGGGCCACCACTGCCTGGCCATGTTTTCTCATTTTAAAACAGGAATACTGGTGTTGTGTGTGTCTACTATGATTACTATTTCGTAGTGTGACAGCTTTATTTATTGCTTATTTTAGTTTGGAAAAACAATTTTTTTTTTTCGAGACAGGGTTTCTTTGTATAGCCCTGGCTGTCCTGGAACTCACTCTGTCGACCAGGCTAGCCTCGAACTCAGAAATCCACCTGCTTCTGCCTCCCAAGTGCTGGGATTAAAGGCGTGTGCCACCACCACCGGGCTTGAAAATCTTTTTAAAGATATATTTATTTATTTTATGTATATGAGTACACTATAGCTGTCTTCAGACATCCTAGAAGAGGGCACTGGAGATGGTTGTGAGCCACTATGCGGTTGCTGGGAATTGAACTCAGGACTTCTGGAAGAGCAGTCAGAGCTCTTAACCACTGAGCTATCTCTCTAGCCCTAGTTTGGAAATTTTAAGTTGGATAATGAATAAGAGTCTGAGGGTGGCATATGTCACACTGGTAAACACTTGATAACAGCAGTCTCAAGAGTCTGCTGGAGGCTGTGTTCTGATAAGGTTATTCTGGGGCTGGGTTTGCGTCTTAGAGCTTTTGAAAGTAATTTCTTTAACGAGATCAGAGATGGGTGATGTTTACTTGGCTGGGATTGCCTCACCTGATTGAACAGAGAGAGTCCTTAAGACTGATATCTTCTGACTGTGGCTAAACCAGCATTAAAATCTCACCAAAACAATGACCAAAGCTGAAGTTAAATCTAAGGACATTAAGCTGGACAGTGGTGGCACCATCTTTAATCTTAATACTCAGAAGGCAGAGGCAGTTGGACCTCTGAGTTTGAGGCCAGCCTGGTCTACAGAGCAAGTTCTAGGACAGCCTAGAGAGAAACCCTGTCTTGAGGAAAAAAAAAAACCAAACAAACCAAATCACCCAACCAGACAAACAAACAAACAAAAAACCTAAAGATTTACCTATGGCTCTCAGGATGAATGTATGGAGCCCAGAGTCTGGTCAGAAGCTGAAAGGTATAATTTTCTCATATCTGTCATCTTTCTTCCTCCTGTGTGCTTTCATACTACAGCTATTCAGTACTGTTCAGGTCCCTGGCCTGATGAAGCTAAATGTATTATCTACTTGATTTCACAAAGTATTGTTAGCAGTGTGGGAAATGAAAGCTCCGTTAAGTAACTTCAGGTCTGGTTTCAAGCTGGCTTTCTGAATACAGTGTGTTCTTGAATTTGAATATTGAGACCTGGGGATGTAGCTCAGTTGTTTGGTAGGGTGTTGCCTACCATGCCTGAAGTCCTAATTTTGGTATCCAGCACTGCATAAACTGGATATGGCTGAACATGTCTGTGATAACAGAAGTAGGGAGGTATGGTAGTAGCTCAGGGTTTCAAGGCAATCCTCAGCTACACAGGGAGTTTGAGGGCAGCCTGGGCTACATGACAGACTGTCTCACAGAAAGGGGAGGGGGGGAGGAAGGCAAGGTGGTGGTGGCAGAGGCCTTTAATCCCTATACTCAGGAGCCAGAGGTGGTAATATCTCTGTGAGTTCTGAGGCCAGCCTGGTCTACAGAGTGAGTTCCAAGACAGGTAGGGCTATACAGAGAAACTCTTGTCTTGAAAAATCAAAAAGAATAATAATAAAAAAAAAACTTAAAAAAATTGGATGGTTCTTGAAGGCAGAGGCAGGTGGATGTCAGTAGGTTAGAGACCAGCCGGGAATACAACAAAAGACCCTGCTACAATAAAAAACAAACCAGGGCTGGAGAGATGGCTCTGCAGTTAAGAGCACTGACTGCTCTTCCAGTGGTCCTGAGTTCAATTCCCAGCAACCACATGGTAGCTCACAACCACCTATAATGGGATCTGAGACCCACTTCTGGTGAGTCTGAAGACAGTGGCAGTGTATTCATATATAAATACATCTTAAAAACAAAACAAAACAAAACAAAAAGCCAAACCAACCAACCAAAATGGAGTGCTTGCAAACACCTCTGGTTTCTAGTTCTCAGCTTAATTTGCTTAGTTTCCATCTTGATATTTCTAATGACCCTTGAACAAGGGTCCTGGCACTGTCATTGTGCTCTGAATCCTGAAAATTAGGTTGAAGTCCTGCCCTCCATCAGCATGGTCATTGTGCTGCTCTTCTCTTTTGTATGTTACACTGGGGAAACGGAGGCAGGAGGAAGATTGTAATAAGGCCAGGAGCCAGAAGGCTGGGGAAGGGGTTCGAAGCCAGCCTCGGGCCGGGCTGTGCCAAGGTCCATGCACAGCCCCATGTTGGCATCTCCTAAGCCCCCCACTTCTTCCCCGCCCCCTGGGCCCCCCCTCCCGGCAGCCTGGTCACTCCGTGCGCGCTCCCGCGCCTTTCGCCCGGCGCTCCCTACGCGGCAGCGCGCGCTCGCCCCAGCGGGCGGGCACAGCGGTTGTGTGGCCTGCGAGTTTCCCCGAGTTCACACAGGCCCTGCTGTTGGCATGGCAACCGGGCAACCTGTTCCAGAGCCGCCGGCCCGCCCGCTCCGCACACGCCGCTGCCACCGCCGGAGCCGGGGCCGGCGCCGCTCCCATGATGCACCGCGTCAGCCCAGTCCCCAGTGGGCCGCCATGTTGTCGGAGTGAAAGGTAAGGGGGAGCGAGAGCGCCGGCGAGCGAAGATCGGGGGGCCGGAATCCATCTTCATCCTACCGCTCCGCCCGTGAGTATCCGCGCCCCGGTGGCCCTAAACCGTGCTCCGAACCCCCAGCGAGCCGATGCGCCCCTCGTATTGGCGTTTGGCAGCGGTTGGCGGGGCGAGAAGGGCTTAGAGACGCCGCCGGGCCTGGCGGAGGCTCCGCGCTCGCTCCGCTCGTACGTGTTTGGGAGGCGGCAGCGAGGCCCTATTGTTATCCGCGAGGAGGGGGTGGGGAGCGGGCCGCGGCCGGAGCCCGGCCCGCAGCTGGCGGCAGCTCCGTGCCTCCGTTCGGCCCTGCTTGGGAGTCCCTGGAGGTTGGTGTTGCCGTTCGGCTCGGCTTTTTTTTTTTTTTTGTATTTATTTATTTATTTTTGGATGGGTCTGAGAAGCCCCAGGTCCTCTCCTGTGGCCGTGGAGTGGGAGATTCTGTGCTCCCCGCGGGCTCCTTCGACTTCTAGAGCTTCCGTGGCTGCGCCGAGGGAGGAACAATACATCGCTTTAGAAAGCAGAGGTGGGCCCCAGTCCTCGGGCGAGCCCCCGCCGGTGGTGGGGGAGTGGGCGATTTTGCAAGCCTTTAATGTGGAGAGGTGACCATCAGGAAGTTTCGGATCGCTTTTTAAGCTCCTGGGTTTCTTGTGGCCTTTTGTTTCTGTGAGAGCTTGTGGTTTTTTTTTTTTCCCCCTTGAGGAGGGGGGTGTTCTTCCTCTCTGAGCCTCTCTCCGTGTTGGTGTGCTTTCCTCTCCAAGGGGCTTTCAGTAGGTAGTACTAGGAAAAACATGTAGTTAGTTACACAGTGCTACAGCTTCGGTCCTCACAAACGCGGTGGGTAAACATGGGTCATTTGTTTTACTCATCAGTACCACTCCCACGTTAAGTGAAGAACACTCCTGTAACTTTTCTCCGGTGACGTTTCCCCACTCTTCCCAAGAGCTCCCCTCCCACATCGCGAAGAACTCCCACACAGATGACCAGAGAAGGCTTTATCCTCACCATAACTTTGAAAGGATTGTTCGTTTTTATTGTGCAAATTACGATAACGCTTCGTTACACTTGATCATTTCGCTCACCCCATTAATTACTGGGATTATTAAGATGATTTATGAGGGCTTTTGGGCGTTCAGTTTTTAAAGCCAGTTACTTCTGAAGGTAGGATTGTAGCTTTTTAGCTTTTTGTTTTGGTGTAAAAGTTACTAATGTGGTTCTCCCTTTAAGATAAGCAGCTTCCTTTGGGGTTTTTTAGCAAACATTTTTGACCCTTCACTCATTGTAACTTTGTAACACACTTGGGGCTGCGGATCTTTGGCTGAAGGTTTGGAAGTACTGGGTTCTGAACTTTTAGTAGTTTGCCTTTCCACGCCTGAATTCATCTTGTCCAAGGCCACAGCTTTTTGAAGTAGGGGTTTGTTTAGTTTGGGTCTGTGAACTGCTTTAAGATAAATTTATGTCCACAGAGGGCTTGTTCAGTGTAGTAAAAATAAACACCTTTTAAACCTGAGCCCCTTAGTAACAGGGGATAGATTAAACCATGCTGCTTTGTTTAAAGAAAACTCCTATTAGTGATATTTAAAAAAAAACTAAAAACAAAGTACAGTGTGATTTTTACAGTTTGAAAGCTAGGAAGTACCTAGACTTGCTACTTCATTGTATTTGTTTTTAAATGGTAATATCATTGCTTAAAAACCCCACATTTTAAATACGGAACATAACTTTTTGGTGAGCGTTGAGAGTCCCCTAAAAGGCATCGCCAGTTTCTGGTTTTCTGGTACTTAGGTGACAGATTATTATTTTTGTTCTGTCATTGCCAAGATGTTACAAAATCCTCTTGGACACACGCACTTGTTTAGGTGTTTGCTCAGTTTTAAGTGCCCCTCTTGCCAGGCTTTCTCTTGTTTGAGAAGCTGCCTTGCCTCATTAGGTAAAGCAGGAAGTCTCAGAACTTCCAGACAGCCTTACACAGGCCAGTTGTTTTGTTCTAATATTTTTGTAAGTGACCCCTCCCCAGTTATATTTTAGAATGAGATTGCTTTCAGGGACAATCTTTTATTACTTGTTTGTTTACTTACTGGTTTTTGAGGCAGGATTTCTCTGTATAGCTCTGCCTATCTTGGAACTCACTCTGTAGACTAGGCTGACCTCGAACTCAGAGATCCATCTGACTCAGCCTCAGATTCCTGAGTGTACAATCACCGGCCAACTAAATTTTTTCTTAATATGAAAATTCATAGGTAACTTTGCAGCTCTTTTATGTTAGAAAATACTGCATTTACTATTTTATGAATCCGCTTGGTGATTGAGGCTCTGTTGACTTGACTGGTGTGGGTAACTGAATTGTGGACTCTTAAGCATAGTGATTTGAGAAAATTTAGAACTTTCTGCATACCTTTCAACTTAGTGATTAAAAGCTATCAAAAACCAAGGCATGGGGGGAAAACTTTCTTTGGAAGCTGACATTGTTAGTTTGGTGATAAAACTTGATTTTTGCATCATTTGGCCTGAAGTAAAGATAAAGAGATGGAGATTTTCTTGTAGAAGCAAATGTACTATGTGGTATGAGTGGACTGAGGTTCTTAGAGAACCAAGTGAAGAGAGTTAGGCTGGTGTGTACTTTGCAGAGGCTGATAATGAAACAGCTGTACTTTTCTGAGTTTGTACTTGAGCCTAGACAGCATTTTATTCATGAGAGCTTAGAAGGCTAAAACTATTGCAGTGTAAGGTTTAATTGATGTGTGTGTGTAGGTAGGTAGAAGGGTATTGGAATTTTTGACTTACATTAGGCATTTCCAAAGTAGAGGTTTGGTTTTTGTCTTTTGTTTTTTTGAGAGAATTTTACTGTTCTCCATGTTTGCCTTAAACTCACAGTGTAACTCCCTTGGCCTTAGAATATTAGCAGCCCTCTTGTTTTAGTCTCCCAGAGTGCTGGGGTTACAGACTAGGTTTTACAGATTGCATATTCCATGTGACCTCTACTAGCTTTATAACCTGAATCAGTTGTGAGATGCTAGGATTACTTTTCTGGGAGGTTACTTGCCTAGTGAGAGAAGATAGTTGGAGGCTGCAGAGATGCTCAATGCTTTTAAAAGCGACTTGTGCTTTTGTGTTTGGTTCCCAGCACTCACATGCTTCAGTCATTCTTGACTCCAGTTTTAGAGGATATTATACCTCTGGTCTTCACAGACACTGCATGTACATGATACACACACACACACACACACACACACACGTAAAACATGCAAAATAAGACTAAATATTTTAAAAAAGACAGAAAACAGGTTTCTCATTTGTTTGAACAGTGTTACCAACCTTGGAAGTTCTCTGGTGGTTGCAGGCAGACTACCCTAATTGGTAACCAGATTACTTTGTTCATACAAATGTAATTATTTGGTTTTATGGAACTTAAGTAGCAGTGGTTCCTAGTAGCATTTGATTTCTTTGTTGTATTTCCAGAGTTTAATCTACTACAGTTACTCATAGGGGTCGTCGTGGCTTACATCTTTAATCCCATACTTCAGACTGGCAGATCTCAGTGAGTTCAAGGCCAGCCTGCTCTACATACCAAGTTGTAGACCAGCCAGGACTGCATGAGGAGATCAAAACCAAAACAAATGAAAAAAATAGTGATACTGTTGCTAGGATTCTAGAAGGAACCAGGGTTTGTTTCAAAATAGCTTGAGATCTCTGTTGCTAGCTGGATGGCTATGGGCTCCTCCTAACTTCTGTAATGTTTTACTTGTAAAAACAGGGCTAATAATGCTTCCCTTTCAGTGTTTCTGTGGTGAGATAATGTCTGCCATGTATTTGCTACCTTGTGACTGGTGAGACAGACCTGTTTTTTACAGTGAGGTTTAGAACCAGCAAAGTGAGTTGGGTTTGTCTTGTCCTCTTTCTAGTTAATCAATAACGCACATGATAGCATTGTATTTGTAAGGTATTGGTAAAAGTCTTGATTTTTCCTATGTTATAAAAACACAGCTGATCTTCGTATTGTCTCACAAACATGTTAGATATTTTAAAGGGTCCTTTTAAGTTACAGAGTCTAAGCCATAGGCCTTTGTTTGGTTATTAACATGTTTGTTACAGCTGTAAATTCTTTTAAAGCTAATTAGGGCTGGAGGCCGGGAGGATCCATGGGATTGAATCTGCTGAGGCTGGGATGGAGTCCAGGGGATTGAATCTAGGGCCTGTTCAGGCTAGGCCAGCACTCCATTGAGTTACACCTCCACCCTATAAACTTAAGGATGCTTTCAAAAGTTTCTGGTCACAGTCCTGTTGATGCATGTCTGTAATCCCAGCACCCGGGAGATGGGAGTAGGATCAGTAGTTCTTGGCCAGCTTTGGCTACCTTTTAATTTCAAAGTCAGCCTGGGTTACATGAAATCTCACCTCAGGGGAAAAAAAGCTGTATATTTTTAACACAGTTGACTTAAGAAGAAAGTCAGTTGAGTAGGGAATCTGTTGGTTACATTTTGATTCCATATTGCTATTTTGCTTGTTTGTTTACTTTTTTACTTATGTGGTTCTAGGGCTCCAACCTAGGTCCTAGCATATTAGGCAAGTTCCTTGTCTGTCTGTCTGTCTGTCTGTCTGTCTTTCTTTTTTTTTGTGACAGGGTTTCTCTGTGTAGCCCTGGCTGTCCTGGAACTCACTCTGTAGACCAGGCTGGCCTTGAACTCAGAAATCTGTCTGCTTCTGCCTCCCAAGTGCTGGGATTAAAGGCATGTGCCACCCCCTCCAGGTTTGAAAATTTTTTTAAAGATATATTTATTTGTTTTATGTATATGAGTACACTGTAGCTATCTTCAGACATCCTAGAAGAGGTCACTGGATTCCCTTATGGATGGTTGTGAGCCACCAGGTGGTTGCTGGGACTTGAACTCAGGACCTTTGGAAGAGCAGTCAGTGCTCTTAGCCGCCGAGCCGTCTCCAGCCTGCTCCTTGTCTTTCTGTGATTACTTTTTAGCAAAGCTCTGGTTACTGTAGTGGGCCCTCACCCAGCACTGTTGGAGCACCTGCTGCTGTTGACCTTTATTTCTGTACACACAGGCCCAGCAGCTTCAAAGCAGGTTCAGTTCAGGAAACTATTACAAGACACTTGACTTCTTGGTAGAGACAGTATTGACTTGCAGAAGAGAGGGAATTGTTTAGCATTTTGTACGCGAATGTATGGAGTTGTTTTTTACAAATGCAAGCATTTAACA
Organism: Mastomys coucha; assembly: GCF_008632895.1. Lineage (NCBI taxonomy): Eukaryota > Metazoa > Chordata > Mammalia > Rodentia > Muridae > Mastomys > Mastomys coucha. Next base: position 86,912,717 of record NW_022196900.1, read on the forward strand.
TTTGTTAACTTTGTTCTCAGGTGTTGGTGGAATGAGCGTTGCATGTGTCTTGAAGAGAAAAGCAGTGCTTTGGCAGGACTCTTTCAGCCCCCACCTGAAACATCACCCTCAAGAACCAGCTAATCCCAACATGCCTGTTGTTTTGACATCTGGAACAGGGTCGCAAGCGCAGCCACAGCCAGCTGCAAATCAGGCTCTTGCAGCTGGGACACACTCCAGCCCTGTGCCAGGATCCATAGGAGTTGCAGGCCGCTCCCAGGACGACGCTATGGTGGACTACTTCTTTCAGAGGCAGCATGGTGAGCAGCTTGGGGGAGGAGGCAGTGGTGGAGGCGGCTATAACACTAGCAAACACCGATGGCCTACAGGGGATAACATTCATGCAGAGCACCAGGTAAAAAGTTCCCTATTTCAGCTTTGAACCTTGTCACCACTGTCTGCTTTCAGTGACTGTCTTATTTAGTTTGTTGTAAACAAGAGTCATTTGCTTTAAAGAATGGTTGGTTATGGCAACTGCCACTGGCTTGTTCACCATTCTGGTGTTATATAGTAAATTCACTAAAGAAATCTCAACAGTGTTTCAATGTTCACAAGGTATTTCTAGGAATATCTTTTAACAGAATATTTTCACCATTGACATGCTCTTAAGAATTGTTTGGGTTTACAGGACAATGTAAAGCAAAGGTTTTTTGTTCTGTTTGGGTGACTTATCTTTAAGATCCTGTTATTTGGAAACAATGTGAGAATGTTTAAATTCCCAGGAAGAACTAAACTTGACAGATGTTGTAAGTTGAAAATTAAAAGAATTACTGAAATAGAAAGATATTATGGTTGAAAGTGGGGGGCAATTAAGAAATCAGTAGCTCATTTGAGATTTGTCATTCAAAATGAGGTTGATTGTACCTTTTAGGTTTCAACCATCTTTCTTTTGTTCTAAGAATTTAGTTGATATTCATTAAATTTTTTTATTAATTTTTTTCATTAACTTTTTTTTTGAGAGACAGGGTCTTATGTAGGTCATGTAGAGCAGGCTGGCCTTGAATCCACAGGGGTTGGCCAGTACTGGGATTAAAGACTTGAGCTCTATTTATGTTTTAAAACATAAATCTATTTTACTGACAAAATTTAGCCTGGTCTGTTTCCTGAGGATTAGACTTAATCAAATGATTAAGTCTACTTTTGGCAAGTGGGTATGGTGCCATTTGTAAAGATTCATTTAATACTGTCAGTTCAGTGCTTATTAGAAAAAGGAAACGGTTAACTTTTCTAGGGTGTCTAGTTTTTTTTTTCTATTCTATTTCAAAGACATAAGCAAGCACAGTTGCAAGTCTAATTTTTCAGTTACATGCTTCTTGAACTCGCCAGGAAGGATAGTAGTTATTTTTGTTATTTGTGTGTGTATGCATGTGTGGTGTATTTGTTTTATGTGTGTGTGTGTATTTGTGTGTTTGTAGGTGTGTGTGTATCTTTGTATTTGTGTGCGTTTGTAGGTGTGTGTATTTGTGTGTGTTTGTAGGTGTGTGTGTGTGTATCTGTGTGTGTTTGTAGGTGTGCACATGCCTGAGAGCCAGACAAGGCTGTCAGGTGTCTTTCTCTACTGTTTTCTACCTTAACCACCTCCCCCCCCCACAACCACAAGGTTTCTCCATATAACCCTGGCTGTCCTGGAACTCACTCTGTAGATCAAGTTGGCCTCAAACTCAGAAATCCACCTGCCTCTGCCTCCCAAGTGCTGGGATTAAAGGCGTGCACCACCACTGCCCAGCTTATTTCTGTTTTTTTCAAGACAGGGTTTCTCTGTGTAACAGCCCTGGCTATCCTGAAACTCTGTAGGTCAGGCTGGCCTCAAACTCAACAAAGAAATCCTCTTGCCTCTGCCTAAAGTGCTGGGATTAAAGGCTTGTGCTTAGGTTTTGAGACTGATTGCTTACTGAATTTAGAGTTGTGTGCGTTGGCTAGATTGGCTGGCATTGAGTCCCTGGGTTCACATGGCTTGCTATCCCACCAAGGCTGGGTTATAGATACATGCTCTTTTTTTTTTTTAAAAAGATTCATTTATTTATTATATGAAAGTATACTGTAGCTGTCTTCAGACACACCAGAGGGCATCAGATCTCATCAGAGATGTGAGTTACCATGTGGTTGCTGGGATTTGAACTCAGGACCTTCAGAAGAGCAGTCAGTGCTCCTAACTGCTGAGCCATCTCTCCAGCCCCCCAGATACATGCTCTTACATTTAGCTTTTATGTTAGTGCTGGGGATCTCGAGGCTTCATGGCTTAGTGGCAAATACTTTATTTACCCAATGATCCATCTGTCCAGCTCTTATATCATTCTTTTTTTTTTTAAAGATTCTATTTACTTTATGTATGTGAGTACACTAGTTATCTTCAGACATACTATAAGAGGACATCAGATCCCATTACAGATGGTTGTGAGTCACCATGTGGGAATTGAACTCAGGACCTCTTGAAGAGCAGTAAGTACTCATACCCACTGAGCCATCTATCCAGCCCTCATTCATTTTTTTAAAAATAATTTTTATTATATTTTATTTGTATGTGTAGGTGTGTGTAGACACAATGTGTCCAGATCAGAGGACAGGTTGTAATCAGGCTTACTGCTGAGCACCATCACTCGTCCAGCCATCTTGGCAGCCCAGCCCCTGATTGTTGATTGTTTCTTTTTTCTTTTCTTTTCTTTTTTTTGTTTCTGTTTTTTTGGAGGTGGGGATTGAAACAGGGATTCTCTGTGTAGCCCTGGCTGTTCTTGAACACTCTCTGTAGACCAGGCTGGCCTTGAACTCACATAGATCCACCTGCCTCTGCCTCCTGACTACTGGGATTACAGATGTGCCACTTGAGTAGATCACAAATCTTTGTTTTACTGGCAATGGCATATGTAGAGTCCACTAATGATAAGGAAATGTCTTGTGTTCCTCAGTTTTAGTTCTTATTCTGTGCTTAAAGCATGGCACTGTATTTTTTTACTGTTAGAGCATGGTTACCCCTTTTTTCTTGGCTGAAGATAGAATTCAGGCTTGAGCTTCGTAGGCAAGACCTCTCTGTCTGATTCACCACATCCTAAGAAGGTATTGATGAAATGTCCTCATCTCAGTATCAGTCTATCCACTTTAGCATGGGAGAAAGGCTTGGGTGCTGGATGTAGTGTCACATACCAGCACTGAGGGAGAGAGTGGCGGGTGGTGGTGGAAAGGCAGGCAGATCTCCCAAGTTGGAGGCCAGTCTGCTCTATGGAGCGAGTTCCAGGATAGCCTGGACTGTACAGAGGAACCCTGTCTTGAAAAAGCAAGTAAAAAAAAAAAGTTGGAAGAAATTTTTGATTTCATGATTCCCTAACTTTGTGGCTTTTCAATAAGATTGTAGAAAAAGAAGGTAGTAGAGGAAAAGTTGAATGCCAGGCTAAGATACTGAATAGTGTGTTGGGAGGTAGGGGCACAGTGGTAGAGACCTCTGGGTGGCTCATGTAGTTATGGGGGGTATCCATACAAATAATTTCTTGCACAGTAGTATAGTATAATGCCCCGCCCCCCCCCTTTTTTTGTTTGTGGGTAATTGAGGCAGAAACTTTCTCTGCATCCCTGCCTTGCCTGGCATTTGAAGTGTTCCTCTTTCCTTTTCCTGAGTGCTGGGATGACAGCTATGTCTGGTTTGGTTTTAGTATTTGTCTCACCTTTTGGAACGAGCTGTACTGTAGGGAGGAGGTTTTGGTGTCTTTTCCCCTGGAAGTATTCTGTGATTTTATGTTAACTTAGGACACAACAGTTTAGTTTTGTCCTAAGACAGATGAGTGGGTCTTGTAGCTCAGCTATCTTGGAAATGCAAGGCTTGTGACAAGGAGTGGAGAGAATACTGGGGAGGGCTGTGCAGGTTTGTTTGTGTTTTGTTTTGTTTAAAGCCAGCCAAGGTGGCTAACTTCCTGTTTACCTAGCACTCAGCAGGAGGAGCACCAGAACAAAAGGGACATAACTAAGTGGGGATTCTGCCCTTCTGCCCTTCTCAGCCGAGGTTACTAGAGACACAAGAGGCTGTGGGATCTATGGGAGCCAGACAGGGTGGGTCTAGGTACTGAGCTGCTTAGTTTCTGAATTGAATCCTTTCAGTTCTGTGGGGTAGCTAAGACTCTTGTGCTTTTGTACGGGACAAGAAACTGAAGTATAGTTATGAGGCAGACCTTAGTGCTGGCACGACAGGAGTGCTCCACCACCATGCCCAGTCAATGTAGTTTTGAAGTAAGCCTGGCTTCACTGTGGAATCTCTGGGTAGACTTTTGCCATCCCGGGAAGACATGCTGAACCCCAGAGAATCATTGTAGCAAAAGTAGCATATTTTTAGGGGAACGAGTTCCTTTACTGGAAAGGTAGAGATCCTAGACTTAGTAGTAGATAAATATAAATGATGTAGACTCATGGTACTGCACTCATGGTACGGCAGTTCTGTCCCATGAACTGTATGTGCTTATTGTGTGTTCTGTTTTTATGAGGTTTTTTTTTTTTT
>NW_022196900.1:86917457-86928658 GCF_008632895.1 Mastomys coucha
TTTTAGTTTTTTTGTTTTTTGAAATGTATATGAGTACACTGTAGCTGTCTTCAGACACACCAGAAGAGGCCATCCGATCCTATTACAGATGGTTGTGAGCTACCATGTGGTTACTGGGAATTGAACTTAGGACCTCTGGAAGAACAGTCAGTGTTTTTAACCACTGAGCCATCTCTTTAGCCTGTCTGTTTTTTTTTTTTTTCCAAGACAGGGTTTCTCTGTGTAGCCCTGGCTGTCCTGGAACTCACTCTGTAGACCAGGCTGGCCTCAGAAATCCACATGTCTCTGCCTCCCAAGTGCTGGGATTAAAGGCGTGCACCACCACCACCCAGCTTCTAGCCTATCTTTTAATGCCCCTCCCCCTTTTATTATTTGTTCTGTTTTGGAGACTGTCGCTGCAGCCCTGGCTGGACTGAACTGGCTGTGTAAATCAGACTGTCTTTGAATTAACAGACACTTGCCTCCCTCTGCCTCCTTAGTGTTGGGATTAAAGGCACTTCCATGTTCTGTTATGATGGAACAAAAGTTATGATCAAACACTTTTGGTAAAACACTCATCATCTAGATGCTCAGGGTGTGGTAGGATTCATATATACTTTGTCAAGATATTTTAGGTTTATGTTCTTCTCTATTGTGAAAAACTACTTTTTGGGGACTGGAGAGATGGCTCAGTGGTTAAGAGCACTGACTGCTCTTCCAAGGGTCCTGAGTTCAAATCCCAGCAACCACATGATGGGTCACAACCATCTGTAATGGGATCCAATGCCCTCCTCTGGTGTGTCTGAAGACAGTGACAGTTTACTTATATAAATTAAATAAATAAATCATTAAAAACTTTACTTTTTAAAAAGTTTATTTATGTGTGTTTTGTCTGCATGTCAGTGAACCACAAGCATGTAGTACTCAGAATGCTCACAGAGGCCAGAAGAGGGCATCAGGCTGGGCAGTGGTGGTGCACGCCTTTATTCCCAGCACTTGGGAGGCAGAGGCAGGTGGATTTCTGAGTTCGAGAACAGCCTGGTCTACAGAGTGAGTTCCAGGACAGCCAAGGCTATACAGAGAAACCCTGTCTTGAAACCCCACCCCACCACCACCACAAAAAACAAAAAAAACGAGGGCATCTGTAGCTGCCTGCAGCCACATGTACGAATGGGTCATCTGGAATGGGAGTCATGGCCTGAAAAAATTAAGGGTACCAGAAAGGCAGGAAGGGGTTTGAAAAAATGAGACTGACACACGGTGTGCTTTCAGTCTGTCATCATTAATGAATTCTCCTTGTTACAAGCCAACAGGTAGATAAAGCAAAACCCCTCCCCCAAGTCTGTCTGCAATTTGGCCCAATCAGCAGCTTCATCCTCAGTCTCTGGAGGTGGGACTTCCGGTGTAACAGGAACTTGTAGAGAGGTGTGGCTATTAGCAGGAGATTGGAGAAAGGCGTGGCTGTATGTGGCAAGGGGGGCGGTCCTGACAGAATCAGCCCTCAGCTGTAGGAAGGTCACAGTTCCTCTTTATTTATTAAAAATTAGCTGGACTGGGGCATAGTTATGCACCGTAGTCCTGCCTGGGAATTTTTCAGTGCCTTGGCAATCTCTCCAGTAGTTAAATAACTACTGGCAACTCTCTTACCTGTCTTTGGAAATCATGTACAGCTAGTTTGAATTCTACAAACCGAGCTATTTCCGTGTTTAAAAAAAAACACAGCCACTTGGCACATGATCCTGCCTTAGGTTGAGAGTACCAGAGACCTATCTTTTTAGGTTTTCAGGTTGCACTTTATTTCTGTATAGCCAATGCCACGACAAGCCTTTATCTCCTGTGTTGTCAAAACTGTCACAGTCTCTTTGGAGTCCACTCTCTCTGAAGTCCACATGAAGCAGCACATGGGCAAGTGGGCGTAGATACTTAATTGAGTTGCAAAATGGGGGTTCCCAAGCTAGGAATCTTTTCCAACAGCTTTGCCACGAGAATATGCCTTTAATTTAGTTGTAAAATAGTAACTTTTAGGCTAGAAGCTCCAGGATTGAGCTCTGAATGCTCCTGGGGTGAGCAAGCTTTCAGATGAAGGGGGGAGGTGCTCAGGGAGTGAGCGAGCTTTGATTGTCTATAATGAACCTGCTTGAGATAGAAACTCAAAAGTTTAAAAGTAACAAGTTTAACATTATCTTGAGGATGTCTCAGGCACTTTAGTTGCAAATAAGCAACGTTTAGGCCCAAGTCTTGGCCTCTAGGTGTAGAGGAAAGCCATTGTTAACTCTTAGAAAAAGGTGGAGGCTATTTCAGCCAAGTGAACTTTGTTGGCTAATAAAATGTTTTTTTTTTTTTTAAATCAGGGGATTCTTTTTTGTTGTTTTTTTTTAAAGATGTATTTATTTTGTGTATGTGAGTACACTGTAGCTGTCTTAGATTTCATTACAGATGGTTGTGAGCCACCATGTGGTTACTGGGATTTGACATCAGTACCTTTGGAAGAGCAGTCGGTGCTCTTACCCTCTGAGCCATCTCACCAGTCCCTAATAAAATGTTTAGCCATTATTTTGGTAGAAAATATGTTTATTAAAAAGATTCTGGATCTGTATCCACTTGACAAGTCATGTTTCAGGCAGCCATTGTGTTCCAACACAAATGGAACCTCTTCCCCAGATTAAAGTAGGGTTAAGATCGTACCACGTCTTAGTAAGTGGAGTGACACACCATTTTACCATGGCATAAGAACTGGAAATGTGTGGATGCCAATGGCGATCTGTGCTGGACTGATCTTTAGCATGAGAGTGCAAAAAATATATATGTATTTTTAAAAACAAGCAAAAAGCAAGATATGCCTTTTAAAATAAGCAAAAAGCAAGATATACTTTTTAAAACAAGCATAAAGTGAAATATCCTTTTTAAATAAAAAAGGAGATATGCTTTTGAAGGTAACTTTGGAGTGGAGGGCATATTCCCCCTCCTTTTATTATTAAAAAATCAAATTCTCAAAGTGCAAAGTGCACATTAAGTAATTTATTGTCTCTGAGAATTATAAATTATCTCAGTAATATGGATAACATTAAATTATTGACAAAATGTCTTAAATGCTTGACTATAATAGTCAGTTCCATAATCTATTTTAATCTGATTAGGAACATTAAATATAGAACTATAATATAGGCAATAACCAATTTATATTTTGTTGTTTTTTATGTAATGGCAATTGTAACTTTTTTTTTTTTTTTTTTTTTTTTTTTTTTTTTTTTTTTGGTTTTTCGAGACAGGGTTTCTCTGTGTAGCCCTAGCTGTCCTGGAACTCACTCTATAGACCAGGCTGGCCTCGAACTCAGAAATCCGCCTGCCTCTGCCTCCCAAGTGCTGGGAATAAAGGTGTGCGCCACCACTGCCCAGCAGCAATTGTAACTTGAAAGCCTGAGAAGGAATTAATAGTCACATGTGTTGTATATTCTACTTTTAATTTTGAAATCAAAATTGTATTTTAAAAATGTCCAAATATCATAAGTAATTGAAAGCTCTTATACATGTATGTACCCATATATCAATATACAAATTAAGGCTTAATTTTAGTACTTGATAGTGACTACAGCATACAATTTATTTGTGTTGAGGTAGGGGGAAAATCATGAGATTAAAAATGTGACTTATATATAATTTCTTCTCATGAAAGGACCGTAGAAGTATGTTACGGGGTGTATACATAAGTTCATAGGAAATATAAAAGTATGTATACAAGCGAATTTTAATAATTAGTTTACTTTGGATAAATACCAATTTTTGTCCAAGAATCTTTACTAAGTAATAGGCCAAATATCAATTAATAGTTTGTAATAGCCAATTTAATTGCTGTTAGAAGTAAGAAATAGCTGTTTTCTAAAATATATTTATGATTTTATTATATCACCACAACTTTATGGTAAGATATTAAACTTTACCTTGCATATGAGAAGAGATGAATTTATATTAATGTTCTCTTTTTGTCAAAGAGTTGTTGAGGGCATATTTAAAACCCCAAACATTTGATTATAATAAATGGAAATTGTTTACAGAAACTTTGTTTACCTTCTGTAAAAAGCTTTTTGTCTTTTACTAGACAATATCTAACAAAGGCTTAAGTCTTGTGGTGAACTTAAGATGTGATCTTACTCATTTTTTTTAACTTAAAATAATTTTTTGATATAACTGAGGCTTAAATATTGAAAAAGATAGCCAGGCGTTGGTGATGCACGCCTTTAGACCCAGCACTTGGGAGGCAGAGGCAGGTGGATTTCTGAGTTCGAGGCCAGCCTGGTCTACAGAGTGAGTTTCAGGACAGCCAGGGCTACACAGAGAAACCCTGTCTCGAACCCCCCCCCCCCCGAAAAAAATTCTGAAAAAGATATTGCCTCTGGAACTTTCTCTAGAGTAATTAATACTCGTTTGTAAAGGTATTGAGATTTCTTATCAGAATAGATCAATTTACATTGAAAAATTCAAAGTCTTAGCCTCTTGCACTGAAGCAGAGGCAAAAATTATAAAGGCAAAATTTAAGCAAAATCTTTAACATTACCATAGCCCTATATGAAGTAACCAGGCTGGACTGCAATGTCCCAATGAATTACATAAGGCTTATCGCCTCACTAACTTTTTATCAATTTAAAAATCAGTTACTTTAGATCCATGATAATCAATAAACTTTAGCCAATGGAACTCTTAATTTTCCTGGATATTGACTTGGAATTAAGTCCGTATTAAGCGGCTGTGAAAATTATTATTAGCCTGTAATTTACTTTCATGGCCACTAGATGGCACTAAGCAGTTGCAAAACTTTAGCTTGCACCGCACTCCAAGGAGAGACTCTGTGCGACCATGGCGGTAAGCGGCAAGCGGCGGGCAATGAAAGGCATAGTGCCGCAAAGAGTGTATTTGTCCTTGGTGGCCGCGGACCACCACTGCCGCCACCGTAGCAGCCCCCACGGGGTCTTAGCACCCTTGCCAGGCCAAGCTGGACTGGCTGCGCGTGCGAGTTTGTGCTTGGTGGCTAAGCAAACAAAATGGCGCTGTAGCCGCCTCGATGCGGGACTTTACACCGCTGCCACTCGCACCACTTGGCACAACTCTAGTCCCTGCCATCCTGCGAATGGCTCTTTAGCAGCGCCCCAAATAGCGATGGCCACAGGCCATTTAAACGGGATGGGATGGGATGGGGCTTGCACCGCTTGGGCTGCACTCTGCATAGAACTCCCAGACACCCACACACAGCCTCTCTGTTGAGCATGCTGTGGGGCTCGTTTTACCACGGAAACAGTGGGCCCTCTCTGCCTCTCAGGAGTCGCCCTGTGTCCTTCTCAGTGTAGAGCAGCTCAGGGAGCTGAGATTGGCCGCACCGCCTCCCCGCAGTGTTTTTTTCCAGGGCTGGGCTCTTGCCCCCTGGCTACTGCCTCCTTCAGCAGATCCTACCAGCGTGTGCCATCACAACCGGCCCACGAGCTTTGTCCCTGGGTGCGTCCCTGTTCTGGATCTCCCACCTGCTGCCCGCTGCAGCAATCTCTGTGTCTCTACTCTGGGATGGCAGGGCTGCCATCCCTGTGTACCAAGAGGATGAACGCAGACAACCTGTCTGCTGAGCTTGGCCAGGGTGGGAAGCCGAGTGTGCGCAGACCCGCGCTGTGGGCGCGCAGGCCACCCAACCACTGTGTTGACTAACACAGACCATGTGTAACACAAGACACAGACCTGCAATCACTAATCAAGACAAAGACAGACACAAACCTACACGTAACACAGAGTTGAAGACTAGGAATTTCTCTTGAATAAGCTATAGAGAAAGCGAGATGTCTCTCGGTTTCTCTGTGTCTCTGGGATATCTCTGAAATCCATTTTCTTTCTCTTTTTGATCTTTCTATACATATATTTTGTTTTGTTTTTATATTTTGCTATTTTAATGTATCTTTTATTATTTATTATGCCCTACCCTACCCACCTGAGGCTACGGGACTACCAACTATTTCCGGTCTGTCTGTGGCTACCGAACCCCTAAAGTGAGATTACCACCGGGTCAGCGTAATCTCAATTTACCTTGGCAAACCTGCTGTTCATCTTTATTTCTTGAGAAGCTTCTCTGAGGTAGCAATGCTCCTTTCCTCCTCGTTTCCAGCCCCACTTTGGGGGCCTCCTGTAGCTGCCTGCAGCCACATATATGAATGGGTCGTCTGGAGTGGGAGTCAGGGCCTGAAAAATTAAGGGTACGGGAAAGGCGGGAAGGGGTTTGAAAAAATGAGACCGACACATAGTGTGCTTTCAGTCTGCCATTATTAATGAATTCTTGTTACAAGCCAACAGATAAAGTAAAACCCCTCCCCTAAGTCTGTCAGCAACTTGGCCCAATCAGCAGCTTCATCTTCAGTCTCTGGAGGCAGGACTTCCAGTGTAACAGGAACTTGTCGAGAGGCTTGGTTATTAGCAGGAGGTTGGAGAAAGGCGTGGCTATATGTAGCATGGTGGGGTCTGACAGAATCAGCTCTCAGCTGTAGGAGGGTCACAGGCATCAGATCCCCAGGAACTGGAGTTAACACAAGGTTTGAGCTGCCATGTAGTTGCTGGGAACCAAACCTAGACCCTCTTTAAGAGCAACAAGTGCTCTTAACTGATTAGTCATTGCTCCAGGCCACCTTTTTTTTTTTTTTTTAAAGTTTTTGGAGACAGTAGTATTTGTAGACAATAGTTTTTCTGTGAAGTCCCAGCTCTCCTGAAACTTGCTCTGGTAGACCAGGCTGGCCTCAAACTTGAAGATCCACATGCTTCTGCCTCCTAAGTGCAGGGATTAAAAGCATACACCACCACTGCCCAACTTTTATTTTATTTTATTTTTTTAAAGTGAACTGATTTTATTTTTGAGATGATGGTCTTGCTATATTGCCCAGGTTTGGCACAAGCTCAAGATCTTGCCTTAGCTTCTCTAAAGAGCTGGGATTACTAGCACATACTATAAATACCATACTTGGCTTTTCCACTTTGTAATGCTGAGCTTTTTAAGGACAGGATCTGTATATGTAGCCCTGCCTTGTCTGGAACTTGCTTTGTAGACCCAGAGATCCTCTAAACTGTCTTGTCTTCTGAGTGCTGGGATTCAGGCCATGCACCGTCAGACCTGGCTGTACTGTGCCATATTCTTAGGAAGAAGGAGACATGGGAGGTACTCCCCCAACAAGTAAGGTGAGCATGGTGAGTCTAGGTTCTAATTCTAGTATTCAGTAGGCTAAGACAGAGTTGGAGGGTAGCCTGGGCTTCATAGTGAATCCATGTGTTAATGCATGCCCCCATATGAACAGTAAAAGCATATATAACTTTCTACATAGTTTGTTTTAATATGTACCATTGCTATACATAGTTTGAAATGTCAAAGCCCCCATTTTTGGACTCAGTGGAGGTCTATGGGAGAGGAGGGAAAGTTAACTTGGGTTAGGTGGGTTGAAAAGTAAGTAAGCCATTGGAGAACAGATAGACACTGATGCAGAAATAGAGCTGTGTGGCACACATTACAGCACATAGAGCAAGCCACTAAGACCAGGAATGTGGTGAGGGTGCTAGAGAAGAGCTAGGAGACCTGTTTCACATGTAAATACTTAAATAGTCATTCTTGTGATTTAAGTTTTCTATCATTAAAACTTCATCTTGCAAAACTAAAACTTTGAGATGTGATTGTTGTACTTTTATTGTGAAATCTGTTTTCTCTGTAAAATGCTGGGAGATAAAGTAGGTGATGAAATAGGGGAAACGTGTTAAGGTCCGTGACTGAACTTTATAGTGGCTTATCCAGGGCAGACGTGAGCAGCTGTATCCTGGCCATGGAGCTGTGGAGCATACAGGTGGCAGGGTGGCATCACAGAGGTGCAAGCAGAGCACAGTGGATCACATGTCTCACTGGTGTTGTACTGGTGTTTGTCTCATCTGGTGAGGGTGTCTAAGTGTGTATGTTTCCTCTCCAGTGCTATCAGGTAATAGACAGCTTGTAACTAGTCACCTGGTGTAGATTGCTTAAGGTGTTCCTCAGCATTTGAACCCGTAGCACTTAACTAAATACTTCATCTTTCTTTTTTTTTTTTTTTTTTTTTTTTTTTTGTTTTTTGAGACAGGGTTTCTCTGTGCAGCCCTGGCTGTCCTGGAACTCACTCTGTAGACCAGGCTGGCCTCGAACTTAGAAATCCCTCTGCCTCCCAAGTGCTAGGATTATAGGCGTATGCTAACACTGCTGGCATCTTTCATATTTTATATCCTATTATCTCTACACTTTTCATCCTTTTTCTCTGTTCTGTACTTCCAAGATTTCACATTAGTTAGGTATTTTGTTAAAAGGTTGATCATCAGTCTTTGACGGTATACTCTGAAGAATCATAGTTTCTCTTGAAGAAGTGGTCCAGTGGTCCTGGCATGTGTGTATGTCCAGTCAAACATCATTCAAGTGCTGAATAGAACTTGATGTGTATGCCTTCTAGGCAACACATTGCTTGTTCCAAAAAGCTTTTGATAAGGTATTAGGGTAAATGAAAATGGTAATGAGATGTTACAATGGAAAATGAAATTCAGAATTTATTGTCAGTTTCAGTGAACAAGATTGTGTCAGAATTAAAAACAAATAGAAAGCTCACAGAAATAATATATACCAGAATTACAGTTTGCGTTGAGCATCCACCTGGATGAAGAAAAGAGAATGGAATTAATTAAATTTTGTTGTTTTGGTTTTCCCATGTAACTCTGGCTGGCTTGGAACTTGTTATGTAGTTGTAGACCAGGGTGGCCTCAAACTCACAGAGATGAGATTAAAGGTGTACAACACCAAATCTGGCCATGAAAGTCTTAAGAAAAATACAGCAGTCAGGAGACATGTTTTAAATCTGAGTGAGGGATGCTGCCTTGGAGGATGTAAAGCAAAGAAGTGCTTCTGTTTCTAATGACACCTCTGTGTGGCAGAGACACATCCCGAATGTGGCCTTTTCTGAATGCTGCAGTTGGACAAGAGCCATTTGCTTCAAGAGTATTATGAAAAGGATAGCAGTTTTAGGAACCTTGATGCAAACTCCAAGGTGCTGCCACACACTGTCAAGAGAACAGGGGATGCCAGGAATATGTGTGTGGGGGTAGTTTTTCTTTTCCTTCCTTTCTTTTTGTTATTTTGATAGAGGGTTTGTCTGTAGACCAGGCTGACTCTGAACTCACAGAGATACATCTGCCTCCCAAGTGCTGGATTTGATTTTTTTAATAAAACTTCCTTTGCTGTGTTTTCCGTTCAGTTTCTTCTGGACTGAATGGGCTATATAATATAAGCTCAGTGTGTAGCTGTCCTGGTACTTTGTTCCCTGCTGATAATGTGCAAATAGTGCACAGATTGCAATAGATTGTCTGAGTTTGTTTATTGGTGATAATAAGGATTGAGTCCAGGACTTGGCTTTTGTTAGGTTAAGTGTGCTGCTGCTGCCCAGCTTCATTTCCAGCTCTGAAGTACTTTCCTTAGAATTAATAAGCTTCCAGGAACGTGATTTTAATGTGTAGAAACCAGGAGCCTTAAGGAAGTTTTCAGTAACTACTTTATTGATACATAGTTTGCTCAATTAAAGTTTTGCTTCAGGGCTTGTCAGCTGCTTACCCAGTTGCCTAGCCACACCACAGTGGGAGGATTATCATCACCTGTAGCTCTCACTTATGCTCCAGCCCTGGGTAACCACCAGCCTACTCTAGTCTGTGGGTAGCATGTACAGAACTTTAAGTTGGATACGGTCTCTGGTTCTCTGTGACTGTGTTCCGCCAGAGTCTGGGGATGAGGTTCTACAGTGGTGCTGCTTCCCGAGTAACCTGGGTTTGGACCCATCTTTGCAGGGGAGTTGGCAGTGCTGTCAGGATCACCAATTCTTTTTAAAGATATATTTATTTTAAAGATATATTTGCCTGTGTATCTGTATGAAAACTTTATGGGTGTCTGGTATCCATAGAAGTCAGTTCCCTGGAACTGGAATTACAGGTGGTTGTGAGCTGCTATGTAGGTGCTAGGAATTGAACTAGACTCCTGAAAGAACAGCCAGTGATTTTAACTGCTGAACCATCTCTTCAGCCCCTGCCAATAATTACAAAATGTTCTTAATTCAAATTTGTGTTTTCCCACAGTTGTAAATGTTAGGGAGACATTACTTTAGAGTCAGAAGTCTTGGAAAATGAAAATAATGAATTTGCTTATGTATTTCCTCTGAAGAAATGTGGCTTCATGAAGGAAAGAGGAAAGTACAAAATGGTTTTGAATAGCAACCTCATTGGGTCTGTGCCGAGTTGGGTAGGCCTGTGTATAGTTGGGTTTTCCAAAACTGTCCCAAGAGTAATTGGCAGATACATTTCCTTCACTTGTTAGTTTAATTCCCTAGAAAATAAGCTTTTAGTTGGACATGGTGGAGCCCACCTTTAATCCCAACAGAAGGCAGAGACAGGCAGATCTCATGAGTTCCAGGCAAGCCTGGTCTACATAGTGAGTAGACCGGACAGTCAGAGCTATATAGTGAGAGACCCTGTCTCAAAAAGAGACAGAGAGAGAGCTTTTTTTTTATTTTTTGAATATTTATTTATTGTTATATGTAAGTACAATGTAGCTGTTTTCAGAAGCACCAGAAGAGGAGGTCAGATCTCATTAAGGATGGTTGTGAGCCACCATGTGGTTGCTGGGGTTTGAACTCAGGACCTCTGGAAGAACAGTCAGTGCTCTTAACTGCTGAGCCATCTCACCAGCCCCGAGAGAGAGCTTTTAAACTCTGTATCTATTGAGTGCTGTACATGGACTAAGGACAAGGAGGAACTATCACAAAATTTGTTATATTTATGTAGGTGATAGAGGTTATTGATAATTTGGTCTTGCCATTTATTATTTTCAAATTATATCTAAGACAATTTATGTGTGTGTTGTGTGAATTTGGACTTGTCATGCAGTGGGGTGTGTGTGTGTAAGCCAGAGGATTCTTGGCTGTTAGTTCTCTCTTTCCATTTGTGAAGCTCTGTTGTTGTTGTTGTCAGGCTAGCTGGTCTGCAAGCTTGTTAGAAATTGTCTGCCTTCCAGCTTGTCCTAAAAAGATTGGGATTAGAACCCTGCACCAGCTTTACCTCGGTTCTTGTGATCAAACACAGGTCCATATCATGCCTGCCAGGGTAGTGCCTTTACCTACAATCTCCCCTCTCTAGTCGTGTCGTGTGTCATTCCCCCCTCC
>NW_022196900.1:86928671-86929346 GCF_008632895.1 Mastomys coucha
CCCCGTTTCTGGCTGTACTGGAATTCACTCTGTAGACCAGGTCAATCTCAAAACTCAGAGGTTTCCCCCTACCTCCCTAGTGCAGGTATTAAAGGTGTGCACCACCACCACCACTGGGATGAATGGCAGGTTTTTTTATTTTATTTTATTTTTCCCATTTTCCCCAGACAGGGTTTCTTTATGAAATCCCTGGGACTTGCCCTGTAGACCAGGCTGGCCTGGAATTCAGAGATCCGGCACCTTCTGTTTCTGAGTGCCAGGATTAAAGGCTGCTGCCACCCCTTCTCCCCTAGCTCTGCTGGTAGTTTTATTCTTATATGGTGAGAACCTCCAATAACTTCATATAGGTTATTTATTGAGTGATTGATTCATGGTGGTGGTATGGATAGAACCTGGCAGCCTCATGTATCCAGGCCAGTGTTATCACTGAATATAGCCTAGCCCTCTATGTAAGCTTTTATGAATGAGAGAAAACAGGGTGGAGAAATGTGGCTCTTATATAAAATCTCAGTTGACATACTTTCTAGAGGACTCACTTGTTACAGACCCATTGCAATTTATTGTGGGGCAGCTACTTTTCTAAAACATAATCCTATGTTAAATGACACACGATTTTAAGAAGTTGAGCTGAATATCTCTCTATCCCAGTCTCGTGTCACACTTTTTTTTTTTTTT
>NW_022196900.1:86929546-86934141 GCF_008632895.1 Mastomys coucha
ACTCAGAAATCCATCTGCCTCTGCCTCCCAAGTGCTAGGATTAAAGGTGTGCGCCACCACTGCCCGGCCTCTTTTTCCCCTTTTAAAGATTTATTATGTAGGTAATGTTTGCCTGTATATGTGTATGCATACCTTTCAAGGCTAGAAGAGTCTTGATTCTATGGAACTTGAACTACAGGTGGTGTGAGCAGTTGTGTGAGTGCTAGAACAGAACTTGGGTTCTCTGCAAGAGCATTAAGTGCTCTTAATTGCTGAGCCACTTCTACAATTTTATTGTTTGTATATGTGTTTTATGTGTGTGTCACATGCCTGCAGGTGCCTGAGGAGGCCAGAGAGGCCATTAGATCCCCTGGAGCTGGAGTCACAGATGAGCCACCTGATGTGGGTGCTGGCAACCAAATCCGGTCCTATAAAAGCCAGTTGCAAGTATTGTAGTCTGCCAAGCCAACTGCAGCCTCTGGCTATTTTTTTTTAAAGATTTAATTTTTTATTTTATGTATAAGTACACTGTAGCTGCAGATACACCAGAAGAGGATGCAGGATCCCATTACAGATGGTTGTGTTATCATGTGGTTGCTAGGAATTGAACTTAGGACCCCTGAGTTCAGTGCTCTTAACAGCTTAGCTATCTCTCCAGCCCTCACTTTTTTTTTTTTTTTTTTGAGACAGGGTATCTTGTATCCCCGGCTGGACTCCACCTCAAGGTGTAGCCAATGAGTGTTTGTTCCTTATGTTATCTTCTCTCAAGTGCTCAGGTAGAGGCATCCACCCCCAGTACTAGTTTGTGTGTTATTGAAGATTAGCCCCAGGACTTCCTTCCTACAACTTACTACAAAGTACTCTCTCAACTGAGCTTTGTTTTTAACCCTGTGGTTATTACCATTTTTTAAAGATAGGGTTTCGCTTTGTAGCCTCAGATGGTCAGGATCTTACTTACTATGTAGTCTAGGCTGGCTTCACACTGTGCCAGTTGTTCTTAGTGCTCGAATTGATTACAAGAGTGTGCCTCTTAGCTGGGCCAGTTTCTTCTTGTTTTCTCTTGAATTTAGAGTAACTTCAACTTCCCTTTGAAATAGTGTAACAGGTTCTGCTTGGTGAAGGTCACCTCTCTGCTTTTTTCATTGTGTCTACTGTAGCTGTACTGAATTTATAACTTTGCCAAAACATGCATTTTTAAATATCGTTTGTGCAGTACTTTCACATGATGCTATTTAATGAATGAATGAATGAGTTGAATCAATTCCTTATATTTTGAGATAGGGTCTAGTTGTAACCCAGGCTATCCTAGAACTCAAGAGTTCTGCCTGCCTCCCAGTTCTCAATGACACTGGATTCACAATGCATTACTATTTTTGTAGTTTTTCTCTTTTTAAGCTACCTTCTATTTTTATTCTTATATTTCCACACAATACATATCATTATACTTTGTTCTTTGCTCCCTGCCCCTCTTCCTCCTTTGTTTGCTTTCTTGTGACATAGGATCCATTATCCTCTTTCCTGTGCTATTAATCTTTCACAATCCTATTTTAAAGTTTTACATATATGTATACATAAAAATCAGCTGGGCAGTGGTGGCATACACTTTTAATCCCAGAGAGTCAGAGGCAGGTGGATTTACATGAGTCTTTGAGACCAGTCTGATCTACAGAGCAAGTTCCAGGTCAGATAGGGCAATACAGAAAACCTGTCTTGGAAAAAGAAAGTTAAATCCAGATGTTGCATGTGAAAGAAAACATATGTTTTCTTTCAGCTGATACGATATAGTTAAGTGTATGTCACCTTCCTATTCTTCCTCTTTCCCCAAAGGCTTGGCTTATAAATTAAATATATATATATCATTATACTTTGTTCTTTGTATGACAACTCAACACTGGCAGTTTTCTTTGTTCTTTGTACACATATATAAATATATATATATTATGTGTATGTGAGTATGTACGTACATATATAATTACCAAGTATGACATTAAATTGTGGTCCTTCTGCTTTTTTCTTATAAGTGCTTAGATCACAGTTATGCATAGTCACACCTAGCTTGTGCCATATACTCCTTTTCCACTCATCTGTCAGTTTACTTCTAGGCTTTTCTGTCTTGCCTATTGTGAGTAGTACAGCAATAAACATAAATTGTATAAGGATTTCTCTGGTATGTTGTGGTGGAGAATAATGTAGTAGTTATTTTCTATTGCTGTGGTAAAATACCAGGACCAAGCAACTTAATAGAAGTAAGGGTTTATTTGGGCTAGTGGTCCATCATCATCATCGCAGGCAGTCATGGCAATCAAAGCAGAAAGCTGAGAGATCATGTCTTGAACCACAGCCAGATAAAGTGAGCAAAGGGAATGGCATTAGACTTGAAACTACAAAGCCAGCCCCCTGTGACATTCTTCCTCTAGTAACACACCTCCTAGATTCCCAAACTGCCACCAACTGGGGGCCAACTGTTCAAATACATGAGTATTGGCAAACTAACCGTTATTCCAGTCTTTTCCAAATCCCCAATATTAGGTAGGAGAGAAAGAAGGTCAGAGAGGAAAAGAGGGATAAACCTCCTTAGACTATTCCTGCTGATAGGGCCGCTGGCTTCCTTGGGACAAGTCCAATCTCCATCAGGATATCTCCATTCACCAATAACTGATAATGGAGCAGCCTCCACTGCCTTATGCCATCTCAGGGCTCTCAGATTTATACCCTCTCAAGTCCCCAGAAATCTAAACATAAACTACCTGCAGTGGGCAAAGATGATGCCCCTTGTAGAGCAGGAGACAATCATAGATTGTCTCTGAACACTATGAACAATCATAGTGCCTCTGAACACTCTGAAGCAGCCCCATATCCCACACCTAGGATTAAAACAAAAACATATTTACTTAACATTACTAGGTTTTGAATTCTCACTACATATGAGCCTTCAAGCTTTTGTTGACAGTATCTTCATTTTTGATAGCTGTTGCTAGCTCCTTCTTTCTTCCAGAGTTGGACACTGTTGTGTCAGTGTGGTGGTAGTTGGTTGAATATTTCTTATGTCTTCATTGGATGCTACCATGCTGTTTCAGTAAACCAGCGATGGGCTCCAAATTGCCAGTGTTGAGTTGTCATTCGTGTACATTTTCAGCCTCCCTTAATCCTTATGTGATCATTAGTTAAGCACCTGGCAAGCAGTATATAATTGATGAATGAAGACTTTATGTCATCAGAGCACATTGAGGCGGTGTATTGAGTGGGGTGTTTTATTTTGAAGAGTATTAAGATGTCATTTTAACTTAAACTTGTCAGGTGAAATTGAGTGTAGGGTCTTGAAGACTGAGACAGTTCAGACTTGAAGGAACAGAGAGCTTGCTTTTAAAGGCTGTATTGAAGAACCCAAGTGTTGTGTGTTCTCTGATTTGTGCCTTTTAAAACATTTGTTTCCAAGCTTGACAACCTGAAATTCCATCCCAGGCACTCAAACTGTAGGGAGAGAATCTCTTTCCTGAAAGTTGTTTATGGCTCAGTGGTTAAGAGCACTGACTGCTCTTCCAGAGGTTCTGAGTTTGATTCTCAGCAACCACGTGGTGGCTCACAACCATCTGTAATGGGATTGGATGCCCTTTTCTGGTATGCCTGAAGATGACCTACAGTGTATTCATATACATAAAATAAATAAGTCTTTAAAAAAAATAAGAAAGTTGTTTTCTGCTCTTCACACTTGTGCTGTGGCATGTGCGAGTCCTGTACACAAAACAAATAAATCATAATGTAATAAAAAATGATGTGGGTTTTTTTTGTTGTTGTTGTTTTTTGTTTTTTGTTTTTCGAGACAGGGTTTCTCTGTATAGCCCTGGCTGTCCTGGAACTCACTCTGTAGACCAGGCTGGCCTTGAACTCAGAAATCCACCTGCTTCTGCCTCCCAAGAGCTGGGATTAAAGGCGTGCGCCACCACCGCCTGGCCTGTGTTTTGTTTTTTAAAATACTTGAATTTTAAAAATGCATTCCTATAACCTCAACATTCAAAGAAGGCTGGTATAGCATTGCTATGAGTTTGAGGCCAGTCTTAGGTGGGAAGTGAAACAGTATCCTTGAAGCCAGTGAAAACAAAATAAAATATCTGTGTGAATAGCTATTGGTTGTTGGCAGTTTGAATAGGAATGGCCCTCAGACGTTCATAGTGCCAATCCTGGGTGACCAGAAGTTCAAATCTTTTTGAAAGGGTAAGGAGCTATGGATTTATTCAAGCCCAGAGTCTTCCTAATCCCTGCTGACCAGGGTGTAGAACTCTGAGATAGACTGTCTGCCTGTGTAGTGCTGTGCTCCTAGCTATAACAGACCTAAGCTATAAACAAGCCTCAGTTAAGTGCTTCCTTTATAAGGGCTGCTGTTGGGATGGTGTTTTCTTCAAAGCAGCAGAACACTGACCAAGACAGTAAGTTAGGCCTCACTTTAGAAAATATATGGGAAAATGTAATTTGAATTTTCTCTCATTTGTGGACAGGAAAGTGGTGCAGCCATTAATACTATATCTCTTAGGGTGCTTTGTTTTTCTTTTTTCCTTCTTCCTTTTATCTTGCTTTTTGAGACAGAATCTCAACATGTAATTCTGGCCTAGAACTTAACT
>NW_022196900.1:86934151-86934741 GCF_008632895.1 Mastomys coucha
TCCTGGAACTCACTCTGTAGACCAGGCTGGCCTTGAACTCAGATATCCGCCTGCCTTTGCCTCCCAGCATGCGCGCCACCACTGCCCAGGCAGTATAAGCTTTTAAATGTCCTAAAAAGTAAGGAACAGTACGTTCTCTTAAATTGAGTTGTATTTGCATAAATAATTGCAAAATTTGAGAATTAACAGTATCTAAAAAAGGAACAGTTTCAAGCAGTTGTAAACAATGAGCTGTATTGGCTATCAGTATACAAATTAAAAGCTTGAGTTTTCAACATTTCAAAAACAGTGATACAGCACATAACAGTTATCGGTACTGACTTGGGTGGGTTTGGGGGGTAACTCAAGAATAAACATACTATCCAATTACATATGCAGCCTTCCCATCTGATGAACCATCGGTAAAATAAGTAAGCACATTCTCTATGGGCTGCATGCACAAATTTTTAGGAAATACAAAAGCATGCGTAGAGGCAAATTGTTACAACTTGTCTTGGATAATGATTATCAATTTTGCCTAAACAGTTTACACATGCTGGGCAGTGGTGGCGCACGCCTTTAATCCTAGCACTTGGGAGGCAAAGGCAGGT